>NW_024870694.1:17982500-18440000 GCF_019054845.1 Dipodomys spectabilis
ACTGACTCTGGACAAAGGCATTCTTAGATGAATAGAACAGGGTGAGTCCATTTTGTTATGAAAAAAACAAAATCCAGAGAATATTCTCCCTATTCCAGTTCAGAGCCTTTCTGGAAAATCAAAACAAAACAGCAGTTACAAATATAAAAATATAAATCGTATTCAAGAACCTGTTCTCTGGAATAGGGATATCTCAGAATCTGCTTTCTTTGTTCTCATTCTCATTCAATTACTTACTCCTTTCGAAAAAAGTAGGCGAGGCATTCCTACCTGTTGATCACAAAAGTCCTTTGAATGGGTTTGCATGCTCCTAATTTGATGGTTCTGATGAATGTGTGAGTTTATAATCTTCCCCTTCCTGCTCACTTAGTAGTTAAGAGCATGGAGTTGAAGCCCAAACTTCAGCTCTGAGGCCCTTGTTCTTACACTTACAGCTGGGTGATCTAGAATTAGAAAGACAATTTCCATGTTAAAGTATCCACATTTGTAAAATAGAGACAAAATAGTCCCTGTGTGGTAAGTTTAAATCAGTTAATCCATATAAACTGGTAAGCACAGATTATAATATAATATATAATATATATAATATATTATTATAATATAATAAATATTCAAGAAGTTTTAGGATTGTCGTTATTGTTATGCTAATCTAAAGTCCTTTTAAACAAATTCCCTGTGGAAGTCTCAACAAGTCAATGAGGTCTTTTTCAGGAGCCCAAGATTCTGAAGTGCATTCTTCCATACATTCAACATGTTTTCACTCAGTGAGCTGGGTTCAAGCTTCTGTGGAAGTATTGCCTTTAGGAAGCTCACAATCTGATAAGGGAGGTAGACACCTAAAAATCATCTTATATAACATAATAAAGCCAGTGATTAGTCAAGATACCAATATGCTTCAGAGGGATGGGGAAACTTGATTGGGGCCACAAAGGCTTCATAGAGGAGTTGGCATTTAAATTAGGGTTAAAATTGGAGAATGAAGGCAGCAAAGCATTTAAAGAGCTTTTCACACTAGGGATTTAGGACTTGGTTCTTTAAGAAAAAGTCCATGAGCAGTATAAAGAAGGCAACAGATTAATATAATCTACGCTTTTAGGAAAAAAAGACTGGTAACAAAAAAGTTTGACTAGAGTGGATTTTAGTTTGTTGTACTCTTCTGTCTTATATTGGTCATAAATGTCATAGAGTAAAGAAGAGTTGAAAGAACACAGCACTTCGGAGAGGTGTCTAAAATCTATTATACTGGTAAAGGTTGGGCTGTGATAGGGGTGAGAAAGGGTATGGCTGGCAGGTAAGATAAAGTCACACAGGAGGTCAGGCTGGGAATTCCTTCTAAGGCAGGGAGAGCTAATGCCAGCACAAAGTAAGGGATATTCTCCAACTCTAGTCTCCTGGTTGTTCAATATAGATAGATATTTATTTGTTGTTCAATATAGATATTTATTTGTTCATTTGTCTTGTTTTTTGTGCTGGTCCTGGGGTTTTAAAAACTCATGGCCTGGGTTAGCACTCTATCAGTTGAACCATGGCTCCACTTCCAGCTTTTTGGTTGTTAATTGGAGATCAGAGTCTCCTGGCCTTTCTTGCTTTGACTGGTTTCAAATCACGATCCTCAGATCTCAGACTCCTGAGAAGCTAGGATTACAGGTGTGAGCAACCAGTTCCCAGCTACATATAGACATTTGAATAAATATTTCAGTAGTCTTAGAATTTTAGGAAATCTAGTTCACACATGCGAGGTTGAAACAAGAATACAAAGGGTTTCTTCAAATTTCAAGGTGAAGACTATGTACCTTACTCTATAGAATTAAAGACAACGCTCTTAGAAGAGGGTAACACCTCCCATGATGGATGCTTTCTGTGCACCACACTGATCCTTTTTCCCATCCCAGCTGTTGTGCATGTTCACCTACCCCAATCATGTAATTTTTCTGACAAATGGGAACCTTTCTGGGGGTAGTCCTCAGCCAATCACAGTCTGGCTTCAGCGTCTGTGACTAATGCTTCTGTGGGATTGGACCTGACTTGGCTTTTCTCCCTACCCTGTTCTGCCTCTCTTTCCCCCTTTATCCCAAACATAGTACAAGCAATAGATCAACGGAACAACAACCTGAGTCTCTGACTTGGCTTTGTGGGAACCTGGCATAGGTAACTCATGTGCTCACCCATTTTAAAAGATGCTAACTTGAAAGTCTTCATGTAGGTAAGCTGGAGACAGATTTAAATTCTTATTTTCTTCAAGCAGTGGTGGGAGATCTTACCAATGGCACATCTATTAGCCACAGTTATACCGAATCAGTATTTATTCATTATTTTCATGCTCACCTTCATCTCTTCCACCAGTCTTGTTGGAGGACTAGACTAGTCAGAGAAGGCCTGACAAGGAAATCAACTTCATTTTATCATAGGCAGAACTTCTCATGATGACAGAGAAACAGAATTTCCCTGGCTCTCTTTGGAAAATACTTGAGAGATTTTCAATATATTCTAAGAACAAACAAAATACTTCATTTGCCCACAGGTGGGCATGTGAAGGTTATAACTTTAGTAAGCCATCTTGTATGCATTGAAAGCCAGAGTCTAATTATGCACACATATATACACCCCCACAAACACTTAGCCTCCCTCAGGAGAACATTCTACTGCAGCATTGATAAATATTTGTGTTTAATGACACTTAAAGGGAGCATTTCGATTTCCAAACATTAGCTAGTGAGTAATAATGATTTTACTGAGAGCACAGCAACAATTTTGTAATCTTGTCTATTCCTAGGCTTTTGATGACACACAATTACTCTGCATTGCAGAAAGAAATTGAGAGAAATTTTTGAAAGAGCTTGTCACCAGGGAATAATCTCATCAGGGAAAAGGGTAGAACTGGCAAGCCAAATGAATTCCAGTGCAGTGAATCTTTTTGCATTTCATTAATCCTTCTTTTTGTCTTTGATGAAATACCTAAGGGTCCTTTTTCACTGGGCAAAGGAGACATAGAGGTTTAGTTCTTGTTCCTCTCACGCATGTTTTAGAAGAGTACCTCTTTTGCAAACTAACAGACCAAGTGAATTTGAACAAGTGTACAGCTTCAAGTGAGGGGGAAGAAGTATCAACTGGGAAAACGTGAGAAGCTGCAGAGGCAGGTGTCATGGGCTCCATTGGCTGTGTCACTTTGGATGAAATAGTTCCCCATCCCAGAGTCAGTTTTCATAGATCTACAGTAAACTTGTGATATCTCCCTGAAGGCAGGGTTGTCATTAAGAAAACCTGGGACTGCACCTCTCAGCTAGCAGACTGTCATTCACAGAGGAAGTGCTGGCAACTGTGTGCTTTCTTCAGATACTAAGTTGGGAGTCATGCTAGCCAGCTCCATATTCCTTGGAGTCATGCATGGAGGTGTTTGGGAAGCTCACAGGGTGGCTGAGGTATTGGAGGCTGAACTTTTACTGATAGATTGTATTATCAAATACTGTGCCTTTTGTGACTTTCCCTTGCATTCAGTCTTCAGTAGCTTTATTTTTTGAATCTTATATTTTTAATCTTATATTTACCCTTCATCTGTGTCACAGTCACATTTTTAGACATTTAGACATAAGTAACTCATAACTTCTTGAGATCAGAGATTTATCACATTCATCTTTGTCGCCATTCTACCCCTTCAGTTCATAAAATGAGCCAAATATACTCTAAATGGAAGTTACATATTGATGGATAGGTTTTGATCAGTTTGTGAATTATAAATTCTTGATTAAGAATATAGCATGTTCATTATTTACCTATGTTCGATATTTATTTAAAATACTATCTTTAGTTGTATAGAAGAGTTTCAGTTCAACACATAAGTTTGTGAGTTTGCATCTTGAGCAATGTCATTCCTTCTATCATTCTCCCCCATCTTTTCCAACCACACTACTATTACTTGTACTTACTGTATATTAGGCTTAGCTCTAAGCACCAAGAAAATAATAGTGAATTTTCCAGACCAAGTCCCTGTCCCCACAGAGCTCGCATTTCTGATTAGAAAGAGGCAATTCATAGATCAAATCTGGTAAAAAATCTTTAGAACAATAATGTTAGACGAGATATCAGCTGTCCATCTACTTCACAAACAGGATTCAGGAGTGAACATGGTATGAGTAATAATCATTCACATTTAATGAGCATTTTCCCTGTGTACTGCACTATACTGAGCAACATACAGATTCTTTTCATGTAATTCTGTGAGGCAGTTATGGGTGTTGAAATTCAGAGCAATCTATTCTTGCTGGAACCCAGTCAATGCTCCAAAGACAAAACACCCTGTGGAACTGCAAACTCTTACCTGTGACACAGCTGGAGCACTTCTGGGTCTATAAAAGAGCTGTCTGTGGATGTGAAGCTATGGCTAGATGAGGAGTGTATATAAAGGACAACTTGGAGAGAAGATGAGGGTAGTAGATGGGAGCAAAGAACCAGTGTCTCCCACTCTATACACACATGCACATGTGTGTGTGCACACACACACATAACATCATCCCAATGATGTAAAACATTTCACCTAGAGTTAAAACTTGGATTCTAGAATATGCTTTTTACCTAGAGAGGTGTGAACTGAAGCAAGTTCACACCACTTGATGTGAAGAGAAAGAACTATGTTCCTTCTTTCTTAGTTCTTTCTTCTACATAGAGGAGAGTCAAGATATCTTCAACTTTCTACCAAGGTATTATAGGGGCTTAAACCTGACAAAGAATACACCTGAATGTCATTTAAGCAGTTGGACAGATACGTGACAGCCAAGCACCAGTGGTTCACACCAAAATCCTAGCTATTCAAGAAGCTGGAGTCTAAGAATCACAATTCAAAGCCAGCCTGAGCAGGAAAGTCTGCGAAAGTTTTTTTTTTTTTAAGATTTTATTGTAAAGGTGATATATAGAGCTTACAGTTACATAAGCCAACTAATGAGTACATTTCTTTCTTTCTTTTTTTTTTTTTTGTTGGTCATGGTACCTAAACTCTGAGCCTGGGCTTTGCCCCTCAGCTCTTCAGCTCAAGGCTAGCACTCTACCTCTTAAGCTATAGCACCACTTCCAGCTTTTTCTGCTTATGTGGTACTGAGGAATTGAACCCAGGGCCTCATGCATGCAAGGCAAGCACTCTACTACTGAGCTACCTTCCAAGCCCCATGAATATATATCTTTCTTAACAGTGTCACTCCCTCCCTCATTTTCTCCCAGTTTTTCCCTCCCAAGCTCCCCCACCAAGTTGTATAGTTCATTTCTATTATTTTTATTTTTTATAAAGGTGATGAACAGGGAGGTTACAGTTATGTAAGTAATGACTACATTTCTTTCTAAACACTATAAGCCCTTCCTTCTTTTTCTCCCACTTACCACTCCCCACTCTCCTCCCCCAAGCTGTAAAGTTCATTTCCAACATAGTGTCTAGTGAGTATCATTCTTTGTCCTGCTGTTTCTGTGATCTCCCTTCCCTTCCATGGATCAGATAAGCTTATCTATAAGACAAAGGGTACAGAAAACTAAGACAGGAAGAAAAAAATAGAAATATCTGCATTCAGGATATAATGAGAATATCTTGTTTCCAATTCTTGGAGTTCATTTTGATATGCTTCATTATATATGGTCCTATCACTTAGAAATTTGGCTATTGTGATCCCCTGCCAAGAATACCATAGACATATTCTAGTTATTACAAATGAAGGCCTGGCTTGCTTTGCTTAATATAATTATTTCCACGTCTTCCATTTCCTTATGAATGGGGCCATGTCATTCTTTCTGATGGAAGCATAGAACTCCATTGTGTATATATACCACATCTTCTTGATCTATATATCCACTGAAAGGTATCTGGATTGGTTCCATATCTTAGCTACAGTAAATAATGCTACAATGAACATGGTTGTGTTGGTGGCTTTAGTATGGTCTTGTTTATGGTCATTTGGGTAAATGTCTAGGAGTGGGATTGCTGAGGTTTAGGGGAGCTCTATGTTTAGTCTTTTGAAGAACCTCCATACTGCTTTCCAGAGTGGTTGAACAAGTTTATACTACCACCAGCAGTGTAGTAGCATTCCCTGTTGGGCACATTCTGCCACTCCAATAGCAAAAGCAATCCTTAGCAAGAAGAACAGTGCTGGGAAAAAAAATATCAAAACCAAACTTCAAACTCAATTACAAAGCCTAAGTAATAAAAGCAGCTTGGTATTGTCATAAGAAAGGCCTGAAAATCAATGGAATAGAACTAAAGATCCAGAAACAAACCTGCAGACCAATGGCCACCTAATCTTTCATAAGAGAGCCCAAAACAAAACAGGATGGAACAAAGCCTCTTCAACAAATGGTGCTGGCAGAATTGGCCAGAATTGTAGAATTGTAGAAAACTGAAGTTAGATCTCTATGTATCTATTACCTTGTACCAGGATCAATTTCAAATGGATCAAAGACCTCAAG
This sequence comes from Dipodomys spectabilis, assembly GCF_019054845.1. Lineage (NCBI taxonomy): Eukaryota > Metazoa > Chordata > Mammalia > Rodentia > Heteromyidae > Dipodomys > Dipodomys spectabilis. The sequence goes on from NW_024870694.1 coordinate 17,988,939, forward strand.
GTAAAAGCAGATACCCTGAAAATATTACAGTAAGTAATAGGGGAAACACTAGGGATCCTTGACACAGTTTGAAACTTTTTTAATAAAGACCCCAAAGCACAGCAAATCAAAGAATGGTGAATAATGGGATTGCATTAAACTGCAGAGCTTCTACATGGCAAAGGACATAGCTAGCAAGATAAATAGAAAGCTCACAGATTGGGAGAAGATCTTCACCAGCCATACAACAGCCAAGGGCTTCATATCTAAAATATACTTAGAGCTCAGAAAAACAAATCCTCAAAGAAACAAACACCCATTAACAAGTGGGTGAAAGGCTTAAAGAGAGGCTTCTCTGAAGAGGAAATAAGACTGGCCAGCAGACACATGAAGAAATGCTCTACATCTCTGGCCATAAAAGAAATGCAAATCAAAACAACAATGAGATTCCACTTTACCCCAGTTACAATGGCCATTATCATGTGAAACTCCTAGCTCCAATTAACCACCAAAAAGCCAAAAGTGGAACTGTGTCTCAAGGGGCAGAGTGTCATCCTTGAGTGAAAAAGCCAAGCAACACCATAAGGCCTTGTGTTCAAGCCCTAATATCAACACACACACACACACACACACACACACACACACACACACACACACACACGTAATATTTTCTACTTAATTGTTCAACATCACCAAAATTTTTCATTGTCTTCTTCCATGAGACTTCTCTTTCTTCTCTGAAAAGTGTAATTTTCCTTTCACCAATGAATCTATCCCTTAATACCCTGATATGGACAAGTAGAAGGAAAAATTGTCTCAATTTAGCTGTGAAAATATTTGAGTAGGTCAGTTTCCAGAAGGGTGACAAGTATCTAGTGTTCAGACAATGAATTTCACTGAAGAGTAATGGCCCACCTCTGTCAACACAGGCAATAAGGCAGGGTGAGGGGAGAGAAGCTATTAGTTTAGGTGATCTGCTCCACAGCTCACTAGGAGAGGAGGCTTCATTTGGCAGAGAAAAGAACTAGGTAGAAACACTTAATTCCCATGTTTTCCTTTCTGGAGAAGTATAATTACCATGTTGACCTTATTCCCCCTGACTATTTAGGTTTGTTGACTTGGCAATTATTTCTTCCTTTCCTTTTTTTATTTGCTCTCCCTTAGTGGGGTGATTAGATTGGCAGGCCTTCATCAAATACTGTGGGTGCCTAGGAACTGGCCTCCCCAGAGAGCAGGTGAGGTGGGTGCCTAGAGGCATAGGGCTCTTAGAGCTCATTGGACTCAGATACTCCTTCCTGAGTGGGAGGGTGCACTTGGTAATGTGTTTCTTTCTGAGCATGTCCTGGAGTGCAGAGTAAGCCAGTGAAAGAAGATCTAGGACTGTTCCTATGAGCCAAGTGGCCTGGCCATTTGTCTCCTCTGAGACTCAGATAGTTCATCTGCAAAATAAGAAGAGTGATGCCTTCTGCTCCTCATGGTGTTGAGAGGCATTTGTTTAGTCCTTTGGTACATGTTAATGCTATGACTCCTGTATTTCAGGCAGTGCAGAAATAAGGCAGTAAAAGATATAGCTCCTAGTGCTCAGGAGCTCACAATCTGCCAGGAGAACATATAGTTGTAAATCAGATGACAAGAATGTCAGGTAGGAAAGTACATCATGGGAGGGAGTTAGAGAGTTCTAGGTGGTGTGACAGCAGTTGCAACCTTTCTCATAGCCTCAAAAATAAAAAGGTGCTGGGAAGGCCAGGTTGATATTGGGGAAAGCATGCTCCACATGTAGGAGCATCAAGATTCTGTATGTAAGTTAGCTGAGCATGGCATCATTCTTTGGGCTGTTGACTTTGGCTGGTGATACAGCAGTCTGACTCTTCATTAGCATGTGTTGCTACTCACAGTGCTGAGGAGTCTCTCTGTAGTCTCCTATCAAGTATTTCATGGAAATCTTTGAAGAATAGCATGGGAAGGCCTCTTCAGAATTTTCATCTTTATAGTGATGATCCTGAATTAACTGCCTCTGAGGTTAGGTCTGAATGGATTGTTAGCAATTATATACATACATACATACATATATATATATATATATATATATATATATATGAATAAAGATCAAAGTGATGAAATAAAGAAAAAAGAGGAAAGAGATCACATTCTGTGAATCACAAATTGAAAACAGGATAAAAGCAAGTTGCTGAGTGGTTTCCTCTTTTTACTTTTCTTTTGGTTAGGTTGGAATGATGATGCCTGCTTCACTAGTATAAAATATGTGCTTCTGCTGACATTTAAAAATTTGTCTGAGAGCTTCAGACAAAAGATTCTCTAGATATGCAAGTTTCAATTATTCTACCTCAGAAAATAACTTTTCAGAGACTTTGTTTTTCTTTTGGTGTTTGGAGGTCTCAGCTGAGACAGATGGAAGAGTTAATGAACAGAATTGATTGCCAGTCACAAAATGGCAATAATGAAAACAGGGAGATTCATATGGGAAGATGGAGAACATTACTGTTACAGATAGGCCATGTCTGGGAAAAAATTGATAACCATTGACAAAAGATGGAGGCAACCTGAGATGAGAGGAGGGAGCTCAAAGGTTCATCATAATCTATTGCTTATTGCTACTATACTGTTGGTGGGAGTGAAAAGCAGTATGAAGCAGTATGGAATCAGTATGGAAAGCAGTATGAAGGTTCCTCAAAAGACTCCACATAGAGCTTCCCTATAACCCAGCAATCCCACTTCTTGGCATTTACTCAAATGACCACAAACAAGGCCACACTAAGCTACCAGCACAGCATTACTAAGACATGGAACCAACCCAGATGCCCTTCAGTAGATGAATGGAGCAAGAAAATGTGGTATATATGTATACAGTGGAATTCTATGCTTCCATCAGAAAGAATGACACTGTCCCATTTGTAAGGAAATGGAAGGGCTTGGAATAAATCATATTAAGTGAAGTAAGCCAGACCCAAAGAAACAGGTCCCATGGTCTCCCTTATTTGTAATAAATAGTATATATCTAGGATAACCTTAGCAGATGAGCAGAGTAGCTCAATATCTGTGTACATATGAACATATAAAATGATGCTAAGCAAAATGAATTCTAAGACATGGGCATAAGAGGTTTTGTTGTTGTTGTTGTTGTTCTCAATATACTATGTGATTTCTTTTTTCTTTTGTGTTTTTCCACCTACATTTTACCCCTTGTTGTCAACACCCCTTGTTAATTTTGGTATCCTGTTTATTGTATACACGTTTATCTGAACTAGGGAAGGGAAGGAGAACAACAAAATGGTGAGACAAAGGACAAAGGGGGAACCTATGCAACAGCAATACTCATAAGACGATATGTTGGAAATGATCTGTACAACTTGGAGGGAAAAGGGGTGAGGGAAAGAGGGATAAAAATGAGGGAAGGGGTAACAAGTTTGACAAGAAATGCAATCACTACCTTATGTGACTGTAACCTCTCTGTACAGCACCTTGACAATAAATTTTTTAAAAAAATCTAGGACTTAAGAGGCTAGAGAATCTGTGGTTTCATTATTAGTAGTATTTCATTATTAGTAGTATTATTAGTAGTATTTCATTATTTCTCAACTGCAAATAGATTTAGATCTAGCAGAATACAGGCAGACACCTACCTGCTTAGCTTAGAATGAACTTTTTACTTCAAGTTCATTCTCTTCCAGCTTTCACTTAGCCAGTAACAAAGCTATCTAGTCCAATACAATTCGAAGGAATCTCTCATATAAGAGTTTCATTATACAAAGAAAGCTACTGCTCAGTGTCATGGAGGGAAAGTAACTTTGCTTAGGTTCCTACAAGGATTTTGATGGAGAAATCAGGACTACAAGCTAGGTCCAGACTTTGAAAAGTCTAAATTAGGGAATATTCTATCATTCCATGTTGTCCAGAAAGCCTGTTCCATATTCAGTACTAGTGATAGTGTGAGTGGACAGTTCAGCAATGTTTTATCCAGTAAATCTGCACAACATTCTTACTGCTCTGGCCAATGTTCCATGAAAACCCAATATATACTTAGAGTGACTAAAATCTGAAATCTTTGTAGAAGTCATTTAGTCAAAGATGATGGAATGTAGAAATTGGAGCTCTTGGGTTCATATCCTGATATAACATCCTAGCTATGGGATTTGGGATAAGGAATGAATGATAGCTCTTTTGGAAAGAATTTGATGAGGTTCTTTGGAAATCTAAGTCATGCTTCAAGTGCATATACCATATTTCTAAGAGATCCTTAATCCTCCAATGGATTGGAGACTCATTTCCACCAAGAACAAATCCAATTTCCAGAAGATCATACTTATATCAGTTCAAACTCGTAAATTCCTCTCAAACAATTTCCTCCAGAGTTATTTCTCTAAAACTCAGTTTTGTTGTTTGAAAATTAAGAATTGCAATCCATCCTGTTCTGTTCTGCTTCTCTGATGGGTAGGTTTATACAAGATACTTAATTTGAAGAAGTGGTGATGTTGTAAACAAAACAAAACAGGACACAACATGTCTCTGCTTTTACCATGAGACTGAGAAGTCCCTTTCAACTCCAATTTCTTGCTCTGTAAAGTAGACATACAAATACCCGCCCTTCTTTCCTGGTAGGATTTTTGTTAGGATCCAATAGAAATGATAAGAAAAAGAGCCAACATGATGTAGCCGAAGGGACACTACATTTAGAGCCAGAAAATTTCCTTTCAATTCCCTGTCATTGAGTCAGATTATACATCTGCAGAAGTCCTTCCAAGGTGCAGAACTTTTCTGAGATTCAATTCCCAAAGCTGTAAGGTAAAAAGTGATCAAACATGCTTTTCTTCTTTTTCATAAGGTTATGAAAATCACTTGACAAAAATGATCTTTCTGATTTATATGCTATCATTTTGGCTACATGAATGAAGTTTGTGTCCTTCCTGTGAGGTGTCAGAAAACATTTGCCTTCCCTCCTCATTGCTCAGAATGCTACTATGCTCCTCCAGGGAGTCAGGTCTCACACGAGAGGTTTCTGTGGTGATGATGCCATGTAATCAAGAGAAGGAGATCTCAGCTGGTTTCTGAATGCCAAGGCGAGCATCTCTAGTGACCCTCAAGGTGGCTCAGGGCTGAATACTCATTTGTCTTTCAGAGGAACAAAATGTCATGCTTCCTTCTAGGCATATTCATGCTGAACTGAAAAGTAAGATGTAGTTAAGGAATTATTCTCTCTTTGAGCTCTGGGCCTCAGGTACTTTCTCACCTAGTCATACTTAGGGTCTTACATCTATCACCCAAGCCAGTGTTCACCCAAGTTCTCCTACACTCATTGCATTAGAAACAGCAGCTTAAAAAAATCTAGTCTACTTCTTTTGTTTTGCTAATGGAACATCAGATACAAGGGAAAATCCTTGGCTGAGAATAAGCAATAATGAATGCTACAGCCAAACTTGAAACTCAAGGCTCCCAGCTCCAACTATGGTGCTATTTGAGTCATATCATGATGCGGCAGCTCTACAATATTGAGATTAAAATGATGTAGGGATGAAAAGGCATACCCTTTCCTGTAAAAGCTTAGCATGGCCAAGGTTAATAACAAATAATTCTAGATCAAGACAGACTCTATTCCACCCATATTTATAAATAAATGCAATACTAGAAGTAATAGTATCTTTCTTGCATTTTACTAGAATATATTTTCCTTTTCCCTTCCTCCCCCTCCCGTCCCTCTCTCTCTCACTCTTTTTCTTTCTTTCTTTCTTTCTTTCTTTCTTTCTTTCTTTCTTTCTTTCTTTCTTTCTTTCTTTCTTTCTTTCTTTCTTTCTTTCTTTCTTTCTTTCTTTCTCTCTCTCTCTCTCATTCTTTCTCTCTCTCACCTGCCTTCCTTCCTTCCTTCCTTCCTTCCTTCTTTCCTTCCTCCCTCCCTCCCTCTCTCCCTTCCTTCCTCCCTCCTTCCTTCCCTCCCTCCCTGTTTATCTCTCTCTGTGTGTCTCTCTCTCTTCCTTTCTCTTGTACATTTTGCTTTAAATTTCCAACTTTTAAAATTTATTTCAGCATTTCTAAAATGGTTTTATTAGTGTATTCATTCATTCATTCATTATTCAGTATTAATCAGCACCTACTATACTTTTATTTATTTATGTATTTATATTTATTTATGTATTTATATTTATTTATTTATTGCCAGTCTTGGGGCTTGAACTCAGGGCCTAGGCACTGTCCCTGACATTCTTTTGCTGAAGGCTAGCACTCTACCACTTGAGCCACAGTGCCAATTCTAGCATTTTCTGTGTATGTGGTACTGAGGAATTGAACCCAGGGCTTTATGAATGCAAGGCAAGCACTCTACCACTAAGCCACATTCCCAACCCAACCTTATTACTATTCTTAAGCACAACTGCACATTGTTAGTGAGGCTGCAACAAAACGTTACATCTAGGTTCCACCCCCTATACTTGGTTTAAGGTAAGTCTTAGGGAATCTGCATTGTGAACACTCTGCTCAACTGACTATGACAAGCAGCCAAGTTGGGAACTCATGGCTTAACCTAAGATGCTGTATAGACACTAGAATGGAAACAGTATTAAGGCTACTCTTGCCCCAAAGGAATTCTAGTTAGAGGTGAGGAGATGAGGCAGGCAAACTAACTGGCTATGATAGACAGTCTTTAAAATGCTTTTAGAATCGAGTAGTAGTACCAGAGTACTATAGCATGAGGCACTTAAAGCATTTCAAGAAGGCTTGGTAAAAATTTCTAAAGGGAAAAAGATTTTATTTTATTTTATTTTGTGGAGAGATGCTGGTCCTTGAACATTGCCTGGGCAATGTCCCTTAGCTTTCTTTGTTCAAGGCTGGTGCTCTACCACTTGAACCATATCTTCATTTACAGCTTTTCTGCTGGTTAATTGGAGATAAAACTGCGAAGTGGACATCGGTTTGCTTCAAATCCGAGTCTTCAGACCTTAGCCTCCTAAGAAGATAGGATTACAGGCATAAGCCACCAATGCTGGACTTGAGTTGATTCTTAATGTCTACTATAAGTTAGTTACTTAGATGACCAGGGTGTATGATGAATTTGGGAACAAAGAAGTCTTGGAAGACAAGAAGCCACTTAATGTATTACAGTAATTGCAAAGAATGGATTGGCCCTACGAGGGCTTTACTTTCTAGGCAAAGAGGAAGAGCTAGGGATTTATTTTAAGCAAAAGAATAACTTAATCCAATGTTATCTTTAGCAGATTAACTGGTAGCTGTGTGAGAATGGTTTGGGCTCTGGGAAGATGGGAAGGAGGCTAAAGCACTAATAATCTCTGCTTCCCTCTTACACCAAGTTTTGGGGAGATAATATTAGCCAAAGTGAAATCACTTAGGAATAGCATCCTTTTGTAAAAAGGTTCAGATGATGTTAGCTTCATTACATTCTAGGATTTCCAGAGTCCAGCCATAGTTAAAGATGAAAGTGGTTGGAAAGGTAGTTGGTAAAAGAATTCGAGAGTTGGAAAAAGAGGAGGAGGAAAGAGATCAGAGAAGCACTTGGTGTCAGAGAAGTACTTGGTGTCAGTGTTTAGAATATCCTTTATTTTTTTTGCATCACACTAGCTTTTAATTGGCACCAACTACTGAGGGCATGATTGATCACAGCAAGAGTCCAGTGAAACAGATCATTTTTTACAAGCTTCAGAAATGTGTGGAAGCTGTGGGGGTCCTACCCACCAATACTTTGCTGTTCCTGAGGTCTGAGATTTTCTTGAAGGAGTGAGTTCCCCAGAGGTGATTAGTTTTGTGGGGGTTAATTTTTCCTTTTCAAAATGTAGAATATATCCATGGTGTTAATGCCAGTGGTCACACTGAGCAGATGAAAAGAGAGTGAGCAGAGAGCTGAGCTACCAAGCCACTGATTATAAGTTATGTTCTAATGTAGTAGGCTCTTGAAAGTGATGTGAAGTCAATGGCTGAGTACTGGAAAACTAATTTTGATTTTGTATTAAGGGTGTGACATGATCTGCCCACTGCCCACTCATGGTCAGGATCAAAGTCATAGTCTAAAGTAGCCTTTCATTCATGACCATGGGCTCTCTTGTATGGGAGGCACAAGACATAAGGATTGAGAACCTTACTATGTGATTGGCACATACATTTTTCCTTCAATGTCCAGGTACCAGTGGCTCACGCCTGTAATCCTAGCTACTCAGGAGGCTGAGATCTGAGGACTGTGGTTTGAAGCTGACTGGGGCAGAAAAGTCTGTGAGGCTTTTATCTCCAAATAACCACCCAAAAGGAAATAGAGGTATGGCTCAAGTGGTAGAGCACCAGCATTGAGTACAAAAGCTAAGGGACAGTGCTCAGGCCCCTCAAAACCTTGTCAAGTTAAATAAGATTATTTCTCTTTCTCAGATGTGAAAAACAAAAATGATTTTTCAGTATGCCCAAGGTTTCATAGCAACAAATACTCTGAAAATTTCTAGACACTGAGGTGACAGGGCTTTTGTTTTACAACATGGTCTGCACGATTTGTAGAATGATTTTACTGGCATTGGTATGGCAGAGTCAAAATATTTCATTTGTTTAAAGTATGTAAACATTGTCTGTCACACTGTGTCCTTTATGGAGACCCACAAGGTAGATGTTCCCAAATCTCAGTGCTCCCATATTCTATGCTATGTCTGGAAACTTGAGTGTGCTTGTCTCCTAGACAGATCTCTATCTGTGCTTTATATTACGGCGGTAAACTGCCCTGAACCTTGTTATATCAGAAAGCTGCAGGACTAATGCCCAGGCTATAGGTGGACTTTGATTAAATTTACTACTCTATTATGATAGTTTTTAGTGGGCTTCAATATGCTGTTTTATATATTTATATGTTTTATATGTAATATATAAGTATATATTGTGTATATAAATACATCACATATATTATAACATATACGTGACATATATATTATGTATCTCTATGTATCTCTCTCTCTCTTTCTCTCCTGTGCTGCATTTTGACACTGAACCCTGGGGCATTCATATGTTTGTTCATAAGTCTCCTCATCACTTCCAAGTAGATCCTTACTGGAAGCTGAGAAATTTCTGAGGTTAATTAGAAACTAAAGGACAAATATTTACTTGCTATTCAAAAAAAAGGATATCATGCAGTGAAGTATTTCCATGTTTGTTCTTTATTGTGGGAAATTGAGTATGATTCCTTTCTCCTTTGTGTATCATTTAATGTCATGTAGACCTTAGTTCCTTAAGAGACTCAGGAATGCCCTGTTAATTTGGTAGGCAAACTGATTAACTTGGACCTTATATCAGGGAGACAGATGTATTCAGATAAATTATGATACAAAATGGTGAAGTTGGGATATTATTTTAGTGGTGTGAGAGCATTTTATAGTTTGAATCTCTCTCTATGCTTATTAGTTTATTTGATCCTTGGTATAAGCCAGTAGAGTGACCACACCAGAAATTAGGATCCTGTTTCACAGTGAAGAAATAGATTCAGAGAATCATGGGCAAATCTCATGGCTAAGCACTGAATCAGTGATTTTTCCTTTACATACTGCTCATTGCTTGCTGGATTAGGGAAGAGATTCCCTCCATCCCTCTGTAACTCTAGAAGAGCAACCAAGAGGCTCAAAACTTGTGACAAGAACAACCAACAAAACAATTTGGCATTACTAACAGGTTTATTTTGTGTCAGTGTTCTGTTGTTTTCCCAGTGCAGATAAATTGTCAGAAAGAATCTTGGCAGAAAGACCTTTCATCTTTGCTTCTGTGAATAGATTTTATCTTTTATTTCTTAATTCTCTCTAGTCTTTCTTCACAAACATTACTTTCATGGACAACATGTTCAACTGTGGTGACACTGTTATTATAAATAGCAAAAGGGCAATTAATACTCTCCTCAATTCTTATGAGTTAGAGCCGTCCCAGGAACATCCATTTCTGGAACTTCCATTTAAAAGGAAATGTCATCAATAGAAAATAGTTATTTAATTTCCAATCTGGCTGAGAGCCTTTCTATGCAAGGTTGAGTGAATTATTATATTAATTATTTTTTAAATAAGATAGTTGAAGCAAGAACTACCATAGGGAAAAATATTACCCTACATCGAAAGGAACACATTGCAAGCAGACCTGAACCAATAAGCCCTTGAAGTTTGCTGTCCCCTGACCATAACAAAATGTTCTTTCTCTGTGACTTAATACAATCCCCTTAATATTTTGCAAAGCACTGGGGGAGGGGGGGAGATAAGAGCTTGGGTTGGGTGAAATGTGTGTGTGTGTGTGTGTTTTGGTCCTGGGGCTTGAACTCAGGGCCTGGGCACTATCCTTGAATTTTTTGCCTTAAAGCTAGCTTTCTACCACTTGAGCCAGGGCTTTACTTCCAGCTTTTTGTTCATTTGTTTTTGGTGGTTAATTGGAGGTGAGAGTCTCATGGACTTTCCTGCCCAGGCAGGCTTTGAACCACAATTCTCAGATCTCAGCTTCCTAAGTAGCTATGATTGTAGGCCTGAATTACCAGCACCCATCTGGAGTCAGAGAAGTTTTATAAAGCTTGGAACAGGATTCTAAAACAGACTCTTGTCAGTAAGTAATCCTTTGTGAATGAAGATGATGTTACAAATTTTATCAGACAAGCAGAAAAGATAGCTCCCCCTAGACCATCCATGTGGTCACCATTAATGCTCCCTCTGTCAAATATCACTACTGGTTCTGACATTGCATAGCTGTGAGGATGTGGATTATAAAGATTGTAAAAGCAGCTAGCTACCAGGGCAAGTTTTATTCGCTCCAGTAAGCACAAGAAAAATTCAATTTTGAAGCTGTCGGCATAGACCAGCAATGATTATTTGAATGAATTCCATTACTGGTGAATATAACATCTGGATAATATTTTTATTGATTTTTCAGGGAGTTTCAACTAAGGCAGCTTGCATTATCAGACTTCTGTAAATTCTATGCTATATTTCCAGACAAAAATTCCTAGCTTGACTGGCAGTTATCTTACTGCAAGCATTTCTCATGTAGAAAATACCGCTTATCATTCATGGCCATATTGCAGGGAAGACATATATTAGTAGTGATGCATGAGGACCATTTCACATAACTTATGGGACAGATGTTTACACACATCCTAAACTAGTTCCTCTAGAAGGTAACCAAATACTGAAGGAAATGCTACTTGAAGCACAGGACTGCCCGCTACAAGTAACACAGTCATAATGTTCATTGTGCATTTGTAAAAATGGAGAGGATGAGTGGGACTGTCATAGATGGAACACTGATCAAGATGCATGCTATTCATCAACTGATATGCTGAATTGATTTAAAGGTAATAAAATTTAAAGACAATAAAATAAATTTTAGAAAAAAGCAAAGAAAAAGGAAAGGAAGGAAGGAAGAGAGAGAGAGAGAGAGAGAGCGAGAAAGAGAACAAGAGAAGCAAGAGAGCGCAAACAAGCTGGGTACTGGTGGCTCACACCTGACATCCTAACTGGTCAGGAGGCTGAGATCAGAGAGTCATGGCTCAAAGCCAGCCCAGTCAGAAAAATCCACAAGACTTATCTCCATTTAACTACACACACACACACACACACACACAGAGCTGGAAGTGGAGTTGTGGTTCAAGAGGTGGAGCACTAACATTGAGTGAAAAGGCTCTGGAACAGCACACAGGCCCTGAATTTCAAGCTCCTAGACCAGTGTGTGTGGGTGTGCGTGTGCATGTGCATGTGTGTGTGTGTGAGAGAGAGAGAGAGAGAGAGACAGAGACAGACAGACAGACAAACAGACAGAGAAAAACAACTGCCCACCACAGGAAAATGATTTCAATGAGATAAATTTCTCTTCTACAATAATTCATCAAATAAAAGGGATGATTTGCCTTTAGATGACTTTGAAATGATGTCAGATGAACACTGTCAGAGAAACTGGGCAAGTGTTCAATTCTAAGGTTTTGTTAACATGACCCTCAGATTTATTGTTCTAGTTATATTCTTAATTGAGATAATCTAAATCAATAAATTAGGAAGTTCTTCTCAACTTAAGAGTTGCATGGCCATTCTATCTTGTTTTTTAAATTGAATTTCTCAACTGATAATTCCTCGGAGACACAATAATTTCTTCTTTGATAGAAACTCAGCATCTTATTCATGAGAACCATGAAACAATTCTTCTGTTCCTTTCTTTCTTTCTTCTTGATACAGAGATTTTAACTTGAACTTACTTGGCTTGCTTGCTTATAGTGCTGCTCTACCATTTGAACCATGCTCTCAGCTCAGCTTTTGCAGATTATTTTCTTTTTTTTTTCTTTTTTTTTTGGGTCCAGTCGTGGGGCCTGAACTCTGGGCCTGGGCGCTGTCCCTCAGCTCTTCAGTTCAAGGCTAGCACTCTACCACTTGAGCCACAGCGCCACTTCCGGCTTTTTTCTTTTTGCTTATGTGGTGCTGAGGAATCGAACCCAGGGCCTCATGCATGCAAAGCAAGCACTCTACCACTAAGCCACCTTCCCAGCCCTGCAGATTATTTTCAAATGGGGTCTAATTAACCTTTTTCCCCAGGCTGGTCTTGAATGAATCCTCCAGACATCAGCCTCCTGAGTAGCTAGGATTATAGGCATAAGCCATAGATATTCAGCTGGTACAATACATTTCTAAAGTGTCCAGGATATAACAAACAAAAAATTATGTATGCTTTCACTGTAAAAACATATTTTATGCCCTGAAGAATTTTATTTTTTATCAATATAAGCCTAGGCCAAAAACTAGGATAAAAAAATAATAAAGGATATTCATCTCATTTTTATCACCACAACACAATCATAATATTTATTATTTGTTCATATAATATTTTCATGTCTAGCATGTAATAAGGATTTTGTATTGTTCAACTTGCAAAGAATGCATGAATTATAATTTTGATGCATTTTTTCTATTCATTTACCTGTATGCCTAGTTTTCATGTGTATATTCATAATGGTGTATGTGTATGTGCACACGAGTATGTATACACACATACATGCATGCATGCATTTCATTATGTAAAATATATTCTTTGGGCTACAAAGTCTATTAATCCTTGTCGTGTGTGTGTGTGTGTGTGTGTGTGTGTGTGTGTGTGTGTTTGTAGGTAGGTACTTATTTCCTGGGGCTTGAACTTAGGGCCTGGAAGTTATTTTTTAGCTTTTGCTACTCCAAGCTGATGCTTGAGCTATGACTCCATTTCCAGCCTTTTTTTAGTTAGTTGGAGATTGTGGCTTTGGACTACAATCCTCAAATCTCTGCCTCCTAAACAGTTAAGATTTCAGGTGCAAGCCATTGGTGCCTAGCAATCATTGTCTTTGTTTTTCTTAATTAATCTTTTTTTTTTTTACTTTTTAAAATTTTATTGTACAGGTGATATACTGAGGGGTTACAGTTACATATATCAGGTAATGAGTACATTTCCTCTGAAAAGTATCACCCTCCCTTATTTTCTCCATTTTTCTCTTCCCAATTTCCCTCCCCACCCCCACAAGTTGTACAGTTCATTTCCAACATAGTGTCTAATGGGTTTCACTGCTGAATTGGCTCACCCTTTGTCCCACTGTTTCTGTGCCTCCCCTTCTCCCCAAATCAGATAGACTTATATACAGAACAGTGTACAGAAATAAAAAACAGTGACATAGGGAAAAAACAAAGAAGTACATAACTATTGAGCCCTTGTGATCCTCTCCTGAGAATATCCTCCTTTGTTCTCATTGTGTGAATGTTTAGAGTGTCGTTTAATCAATCATGTCCAAATAATTAAAAAGACAATTATTTGCCTTTACCATCTATTGGGTTTACTTGTAGATTTATAGGCACATTCTAATTATTATAAATGAGGGAAACAATGCATCCTATGTTTCTTTGGGTCTGGCTTACTTTGCGTTGTATATTTTCCAAGTCTTTTCATTTCCTTGCCAATAGGGAACTGCCATTCTTTCTGATGGAAACATAGAATTTTATTTTCTTGATCCATTTGTCCACTGAAGGGCATCTGGGTTGATTCCATATCTTACTATGGTAAACAATGATGCAATGAACGTGATTGTGTTGATAGTTTTAGTGCAGCCTGGTTTGTGGTCATTTGAGTAAATGCCCACCAGTGGGATTACTGGGTCATAGGGAAGCTCTATGTTTAGTCTTTTGTGGAACCTCCATACTGTTTTCCAGAGTGGTTGAACAAATTTAGTAGCTTTCCCTTTTGGCCTCTGACAGCATCTGTTATTATTAGTTTTCTTGATAATAGGCTTTTGGACTGGGGTAGGCTATACATGTGCAGAAAATTGAAGTTAGATCCTTATATATTATCCTGCACCTGAATCAATGTCAAATGGATCAAAAACCTCAATGCGAGATCACATACCCTGAAAATATTACAGGAAGGCATAAGAGAAACACTAGGGCTCCTTGGCACAGGTCAAAACTTCCTAAGTAAAGATCCAGCATCAGAACAAATCAAAGAAAGACTAGATAAATGGGATTGCATCAAACTGAAGAGTTTCTTCTTGCCAAAAGGACATAGCAAGATAAATAGAAAGCCCACAGAATGGGAGAAGGTCTTTACTAGCTATGCGTCAGACAAGGGCCTCATATCTAAAATATACTAAGAGCTCAAAAACTTAAACCTCCCCAAAACAAATCCTCAAAGAAACAACAACCCAATTAATAAATGGACTAAAGACTTATAGAGAGACTTCTCTGAAGAAGAAATAAGAATGGTCAATAGACACACAAAGAGATGTTCAACATCTCTGGCCATAAAAGAACAACAAATAAAAAAACAATCAAAACAACATTAAAATTCCAATCATTGTCTTTAGCAGGAGTATAGATACAGGGTGAATTTTCTAACATAGAGGCCCAATGGTTGAGATTGTTGCTTAAAACATTAGTATTTTACATATATATATATATATAATATATATATATATATACACACACACATACATACATACATATATACATACATGTTCACCTGGATTTTTAACTATCAGATTTGAGCTGAACTACATGCAAGGCTCAAGACTGCTTCCTGGCCTATGACTTATAAACTTCAAGGGCTAGTCATCTTTCAAAGCAACAGAAAACGTAACTCTCAGGAACCAAAACATTTTTTCCCAAAACTATTCCTTCTACTCATATGTGGCATTCATCATGAGCCACTACCATCTAAATTATGTAAAATTGAAAAGTAATGAAGCTTTGCTTAGGAATTGCCACTAGCTTAGAATTTTCTTTCAATTAAGAAATAAGTTTCTATGGGCCAGGTACATTAAGAAATAACTCAACCTCAATCTCTGATCTCACAGGGTTTAGTTAATGACTACTGACACTGAGTGAAAAGCTTTGGAGACACAATGATGAAAAAACACCTTTTGTGGCCCAGTGGGATTCAGAAGTAGTGAGGGAGAATGGGTGGAGGTTGGTAGAGTAGCAAATAACTAAGAGGAAATGAAGCAAATGTTGCAGAAGAGGCCTGTAAAAGGGGTTACATTGGTTCTCAGGGGACCTCAGCTAATCCTGCAGAATGGGATGATGTCTGAGGTCAAGAAGCTAACACATGTGGACTAACAACATGTAACAAGGCAGAAAGAGCTAAATGTCCCAGGAGAGGACAGAGAAAATGTGGGAGTCCACTCACATGGAAGATTAATACTTTCCAGCTGGATGATGTAAAAAGAAGGGATCCAGTGGGACATGGTATTCAACCATAGTTTGACAGGAGAATGGCTGGTGTGAGATTAGACAAAAGGGTTCTATTCTGCAAAAAGAAATCCAGCAACAGCTATCTGTCTTTAGCTACCCTGGACACTCATTTTTACTTTGGTCTTGTGGTTTAACTGTTTTCTTGGTTTTGACCTTTTGGGGTCTAGAGGAAGGATTCACAGTATGGTTAACACAAAGCAGCTTTGGTGACGACATCAGTCCTTCCTTAAGACAACCACATGCAAGGAAAAGCAAGGAAGGATCCTCTCCTGTCTGGGATTTTTGAGATTGCTGACAAATTCACCTCACAGTTCTTCAAAGATTTCCATCTAAAAGTTTCAATCACTTAAAAAGAGAAGTACATAATTCCCCAAAGTCTATGTACTTTGGTGACTGTCTAGGAATGCCAGATATGTTCTCCAATCTTTAGAGCCCGAGCCAGTTGACCTGGGGCTATGCCTAGAGCTTCTCCCCCACTGCTTTCCAGTCCGTCTGCATTCGCCTAGCCTGATGTTACTTCTTCCATACAGGGTATGCACTGACGTTTCTTCCCCACACAAATGCTGTTTAGAAGAATTCTGAAGGGCTTCAGGCCTCCAGAGCAGAGAGCCTTCTCTCCTCTGAAAAGGAAGATAAGAACCCTGGAAGGGTAGTGGGCTGGGAAGGGATGGTAGGGAAAAAACAAAGGAGGAGGTAACAATGCTTGATGGGAAATGTACTCATTATCTTACTCATGTAACTGTGACCCCTCTGTACAGTATCTTTACAAGAAAAATATATGTATTGAAATATAGAGAGAGAGCTGTGAAGGTGGCTCAGTGGTAGAGCGCTTCCCTCACATGCATGAGGCCCTGGGTTCAGTTCCTCAGCATCACATAAGCAGAAAAAGCCAGAAGTGGCGCTGTGGCTCAAGTGGTAGAGGGGCTAGCCTTGAGCTGAAGAGCTGAGGGACAGTGCCCAGGCCCAGAGTTCAGGCCTATGACTGACAAAAAAATTATATATATATATATATATATATATATATATATATATATATATATATATGTATGAAAGAGAAGTTGCTCAGGAAGGCGGGAAAATTTACAAGAAAATGGACATGGATGATTGTGGTAAGCAATATGTGAGGCAACGTTTACTTCAATTATTTGTGACACAAACAAAGGGAAAGAGGGCTGCAGCAGAAAGTAACTAACTTTTACAAGCTCTAGTTCAGCCAGACTAGTCCCCTGAAAGTACCAATAGGGATCCTGGATTAGGCAACAGGCATACATACTCTCTCATCTTTTGTTACCAGATGAACTAGTGTTAATAACAAACATGTATCATTTTTTTTCTATATGCCAGAGTTTCTAGTGTAAGTGCTTTTACATACATCAATTTCATTCAGTCTCTGGAACCATTTTTATGAGCTAGGGACTACTGTAATTCCTACTTTAGGCAAAACATGATAATAGTATCTGTAGAAGATAAAAAGCATCTTTATTTGAAGCAGAGGAGACTATTCCTATTGACTCTTCTGGGGATTTGCAAGGCTCATATGGGGCAAGAGTATGTATGAGGGAGTTTTGTTACATAACGATTTCTTCTGAATTTACTTTCTCCATTTGCCCTGAGCCACTGTAAGGTGAGCAGATGAAGCCGGTACTGCAAAGTAAATACATGAAAGAGATTTAGGCCTTTCCTCAAAGACTGACCCGCACTGGGGAGACAGGACAACAAGTAAGTGATTACAAAATAAGAAGACAATATAAGTGCTTGAAAGGAGACTCAAATAAAATATTGTTTCCTGACTGAGGGATGGGAAAGGGGCCAGTTATGGCCCTCTGGCCTTTGGGGAGAGGTTGGTTCAAAACTAAATTATGAATGGTTGGTCTCTATGATGTATTATTTCTTGACTTACCTGCTGCTGATTTGTTCTATGAATTCTTCAATTATTTTATTTACTTAGCTGTTGGGATCTATTAGTTTAGTATTAGTTTAGGGATATTTTGGACGCCCAAAATGAATAGAAGACTCAGGCAGTGTGGATGGGTCATCACCAACAGATTCAAACCATACAAGCTCCCAAGGGCACCATTATCTGCTTATGAACAACAGGAGATCAGGTCAATGAACCATGTTATTGTCAGTCTATTTATGCGTCTCAAATCATTTTTCATCTCAATTAATCAGAAGATAGAGTCGATCTTTCTCCATTTTCTTGCCTCCAAACTCATTTTAGTTCCCTGTGGTTTCACACTGGGATGGGATGTTTCAAATCTAGTAGGAAGCAGCGAGAAGAGCTATAATTTTTGAATTTGCCTGTGGGTAATGTGCGTAATAAATGTAAAGCACCAGCAATTTGGTTGTTGGAGATGTAATGATTTTTCACATCAATATGCAGGGATGGAGGCGGATACAAGTTTTCTGTAGCACCATGAACTCTGGTGGCCAAACCCAAGGCAGTCTAAAGGGTTATCAAACAAAGAGAGGGAAAGCTAGTGTGAACTCGGAGCTCTCTTCGGTGTGGAAGTTTGAGCCCAAGGCACAGAGAGACGGGGCCTTCAGGGAAACCAATGACTGTTGCCTTCCAATAATTCCAAAGTATCTATTACTTCCCTCAGAGAATTGGCTATGCCTGCTGTCTAGACCTCACTTATGTAGGCTGAGACCTGAGATGATTAGCATTCAGATGTAAATTCTCCTGGGAAAAATTGTCCCAGGAAAGCTAAGTCTTTAAGGCTGATGTATAAAAAAACTATAAATTCACAGTTAAGGACCATGGCCACTGGACCAGACTATGTAATTCTTCATGACAGGATGGATTTATCCTAAATGAAGGCTTCTCTAGGCCCTAAACCACAATCAAATCTTTCTGAGATCTGATTCAGAGTAGGAAGAAATCAAACATTAGTACCATCAAGTTGTCCTCCCACAAATCCTATGTCTGGGTGCTAATGGCTTTCCCTCCCCAAGACACAGCTTGCATGAGCAGTAACAGCCCTATCCTCTGTGACACTGTATTGATTCATCTCTAAGTGACCATTCCTCTGCTTTCAGGTCCCCCTTTTATTTTCTGGGGTGTGGGTATTGAACCTGGAGCCTTGCACTTGCTAGGCAAGTGCTCTGCCACTGAGTTACACCTCTAACTCTCTGGCTCTGTTTGTATCATAGTTTTGCTGCTACAGTGATTGCTAGTTGTCTACATTGACTAAGGCATCAAATTCTGAGAGCAACCTTAGTCTTTGATGGATTTCCTTGCTTGGCATTTACTGGGTGAACAGATCTGACTCCCAGACTTTAGAGAAGTCCTGTTTCTCAGAACACTGGCTGCTTTTCTTATAAAGGACTCTCAGTGGCCGCACTGGTGACAGAATTTACTGCTGGGAAGGGGTCAAGGATCCAAATTTTGCCCTCTGAGTTTATTGATTGACTCTACTTCAGATTTAAAACTTTAGGCAGGAACCATCTCTGACCCTCTGTTTTTGCCTTTACAACAAGGAAGTTAAGCATTGCATTTGTGTCATTTCTTAGCAACAGTGTAAGATCATGTTGCATACATTAACTGCTGATCTGAGGATGTCTGGCTTTTTGCTTTTGTTTTATTTTCCCCACCCCTCTTACAATCTGCACAATTGTTTTATACTTTTGTATTTTTGTAAACAGAATCATTCCATAAAGAAGAACTCATAGTTCAAAAAGTAACTCAATGTACCTGCTGGCAATAAATTTCTCTATATGAAAGGAAAATAGCTGTAAATTTCTTGGAACACTTGAGAAAGAAAATGTAAAATTTCTTGCAGTTCTTTGAACTCCTCAGCTAGAAAATGCTTTTGTATAGTCCTATGTGAGTGGAATTGTCTAATGGGGTAGCTTTGGTAAATATGCAGTGGACAAATGGTGAAGATAAATGGAAGTTAAGAGGATTTCATGTACAATGTTGTGCATTAGGGGTCCTCTGCCTACAAAGAGGACTTCCTGTCCATAGAAAGGGGATTTCTTGTACAGATGGAGAACTTCCTGTGCAGCTCTGGGTTATGGTGGGAATATAGACAGGAGTAAAACACTGGAAGAGCTTCAGAGAGTCTTGGGGTGAACTTAAGTTTCTATGGAGAACATTCACAGAACTGAATGTCTAATCATCAGGTTCCTTGCTTTATGGGGTTAGAAACTAATTACCTGTTTGTGTTTAGACCCACAGTGATCTCCAGTCCAGGCTTATCATTGCAAAGAAGGTGACTTGCAAAAGATTATTATTACCTAGCACCAAGCCAGAACAGACTCCCAGCTGAGGTATCCCAGTGCAGCTCTTTTTCTAGAAGTTCTATATATGGCACTTCTGTTTCCAGTTGAGTCCCTGTTTTATCTGACACTATGAACATATTACAGCTAGCTGCCCTCCCTTTCCTCACAAACAACTTTGCAAAAAGTGACCTTAGTAGCATAAATTTTGGAAATAAAAGTCTTCCAGGAATATTTTTATCACAGATTTCTTTTAATATACCTTTTTTTGGCCATCTTGGGGCTTGAGCTCAGGGCCTGGGCACTGTCCTTGAGCTTTTTTTGCTCAAGGATAGCATTTCACCACTTGAGCCACAGTTCCACATCCAGCTTTTTTTGTTTATGTGGTACTGAAGAATCAAACCCAGGCTTTCATGCCTGCTAGGCAAACATTACCATTAAGCCATATTCCCAGCCCTTAATATGCTTTTTTAAGGAAATGACTTCTACTACCAGCAATAGAAAACCACACAAAATGTGTGGTTGCATATAAATCATCCAGAGATCTATTTTTCTAAGCAACACTGACAAATCCAGAGTTAGGCAGTCCACCACTCAAAAATGTCCATGGTAACTAGTCCTTCTGTGCTACTCAGCATTCCTCTGTGTGTGTGTGTGTGTGTGTGTGTGTGTGTGTGTGTGTGTGTGTGTGTGTGTGTGTTTGTGTGTGTGTATGTGTGCAGGATGGCTGATTAACTACCAACCATCACATTCTTGTTTTAATTAGGAAGCATGGAAAAGGGCACAGAGCATAATAACATGTGCCATCTGGCTTAAACTCTTTTAAAGAGTTTTGTAGGATTAGTCTCTTCTAAGCAACTACATTACACGCATATCTTAGTTATAAAGGAGGCTGGACAAAAGTAGCTTTTAGCTAGATATTTTATTACCCTCAATAAAAATTAGTGTCCTTTAGAAAGAAAGAGGGTAGAAAGGATATTGTGTAAAGAATGTTTATGGCCTGCCGCTTTTGTGACTGTGGGTAAATTAAAATTAGCCTCTTTAAGTTTACTCATTTATAGAATGGAACTAGATGAGGCTAAATAGGGGAAGTATTTAATAAGGTACGTTGACCTTGAGAAGTGCTGAAGAATATAGACCATCTAAAATGTGAGACCGTATTGAAAAGTCTGCTGAGATAGGAAACATGGCCCCACCATCATAGTGATAGGAGTAAGAACTATGTTAAGAAGGAAGAATGAAATAATAAAACTTGGAAAGCCTGTCTGGGTATATAGTGCATACCTATAGTCCTAGCTTCTTTGTGAAATGTGGTTCAAAGCTAGGACAGCCAGAAAATTTTATGAAACTCTTATCTCCAATTAACCAACAGAAAGATAGAAATAGAGCTGTGGCCCAAATGGTAAAATGCTGGCCTGGAACAAAAAAAAACAAAAAAAAACAACCCTATAGTGCAGCATCTATCTAGGCCCTGAGTTCAAGTCCCAGTACTGGCACACACACACACACACACACACACATACATTCATACACATGCATGCAAATTGGAATTTGTCAGTATATTGTGTAGTAAAACTTCTGAAGAGTTCCAAAAGCTTTTGTTCCTCAGAGGGGATCTGGGTTATGTTTAGGAGATGTGAGAGAGTTCAAGTAGGTACTCTATTCAGACATCATCTCTTTTCAGAACCTTCTCTGAACCAACAGGCTGGGCTAATTAAACTACTGGGACAAATCTCTTTCTATGTTTATCTCATGCTTGCTTGAGCCATAATGATAGGGTGCTGTGTTTTTGTGACCATCATATTCCTAGGGCTCAGGTACGTGGGCTGGGGCCCGGGGGTTGGGGGGAGGTGGTTATCAACACAGAATGTATTGACATGTGTTGTTTTGGGCTAATTCCAATGCATGTCACCTTGGCCAGACTAACACACTAAACTTTCAAACATATTTCTGTGAGGGAATCATTCTCAGGAAAAAAAAAAAAAAAGGAGCAGTCATTCAAGTTTCTCTATGTTGCACTTGGTCAGGGAATGCTCAAAGTCTTGAGAAGTCTTCAAATAATGGTGATGATAGTCATGATGGTGGGTGATGGACAGGGATGCTGACATATTAGGAAACAGAGTCCTACTCAGTGTCCCCTGTGAGTTGGCCATATACAGGAGAACTTATACTGGACTCAGGGGCAGATGTTCTTAGGCTTCTGATACTTGGTCATAGGCTGGAGTTCCAGGCTCCAATTATCTATTTGAAATGGAGAAACAAATAATCTGATATATCTGATATGTTTTACTCTATCCTGGGGTTATGACAAGAGGCCAATGAACAAATAGATGGTCAGAGCTTTTTACCAAATGTCAAAGACTTTTGTGGATGCGATTTTGAATACAAGAAAGCACTGTTGGCCTTTTAAACCCACAATTGGGGACATCTATTTGCTAGGGCTGCTATAACGAAGTACCACAAGCTGGGTGGCTTCAACAACAGAAATTCACTGTCTCATAGTTCTGGAGGCTGGATGTCTGAAGTAGAAGTGACAGCACGAACTCCTACTGAGGCTGTAGGAAAGGGTTCTGTCTGTGCCTCTCAGGTTGTTTTCTGATAACCTAGGGGTCCTGTGGCTTGTAGCAGCATCAGTCTGATCTGTCTTCATCTGGATATGATGTTCTTATGTGTTTGTTTCAACATTCCCCTTTTCTTTGACACTAAGTCTATTGGATTAGGACCTGCCCTAATGTCCTTACTCTTACTTGGTTATCTGGATATTCTTTACAAATGAGGTCACATTATGAGGAACTCAGGCTTAGGATTTCAACAAATGTAATTTGAGGGGACATAATTCAACCCATAATACTGGGAATAGTGAAAGGTGAGTAAGTGAATAAATAGATTATCCTTGGTGTAAACATGCAAATCTGAGCTTTGCCTCCATTTAGTTTCTGGAGAACTTGGAGCCTGCAGTCACTGTCTCATTCTTCGTAGCCCTGCAATCTGTTTAACTTTCCCAAGAGTCAAGGTTCTCATGAGTAAAAAGAGAATCTTAAAAGCTATTTCATAAGGTGGTTTAGAGCATTCCGCATGCTGGTGTGTGTTAAATACCTTCTGTAATTCTTGACACATTGCCAACTGCCTGATAGACAACCATTTCCTTTCTGATAGCACATTAGGAGAAGATGGAGACCAGGAGATGGTGGTGGTGGGCACAATTTTCATAAAGCCGTTATATCAATTTGTCTAGTACAATTGTTTTTGTGAAGAGCTATTTGAGTTTGAAGCTTTGGAAGTAGAAAGTGAGCAGTCAGAAGAATGCTTTTTGAATTGACAGGAGATAAGTTTCTTGGTAATACATCACCTTAAATTGTCTACCTTGGATCATGCCAGGTTATTTTTTTTTCCTGATGATTTCACCAATAATGACTTCTATTAACTTTCTACGTGCCCTTGCAAAAAAGAGACAATTTATAAATAAGAGTATCCTCCCACATCACATTTGTGACCTTGAAAACTGTGAGGTTTCATTTTTTTTTTAAATGTGCCATACCTTTGCAAGGCATTTTCAAAGTATATCAAAAGCAGAAGTTTGAGTAAATGGCTCTAGCATGATAAAGTACAAGGTGACTTTGAAATTCTCATTTTTCAGATAAGGAAACTGAGGGCAAAGAATCATGGGGATTTTTTTTTTTTTTAGCTATCTTGGACCAGAGGCTTGCCTTTATGAGCTGTGGTCAATTAATAAGGATTTTAGGCTCATCATTCCCACTTCTTGAGTCTCCCAGGAAGGGAGTGGGCTAACAGCAGCATGCTTTGGCATTTCCTCCTAGAGGCATAGCCAGGCAGTCCCATCATGCTACCTTCTCCAGACATCCCAATGTCTGAGATCTGTGACAGTGAACCACTCAAGAAGGCAGAATCCTGACTCTGACTGTAGCAGACACACCAGAGACGAAGAAGTGACCTTCCATTTCATCAAGAGACTACTGACTCGAAGCGTAATATTCACTGAGATAAATGCCATTGTACCTTGATAAGAAAAAAGATATGTCAGTGAAAATTGTGTGGAATGTCCTATCCTCGTAGCTGCTAATCTTAGCCAAATTGAATTAAACCATACTAAACCAAGTTATTCAGTCTCAACTACTTCTTTATCAGTAATAATAAATGTAGCTTTGCCATGCAGAAGCTCAGCAGTTTAATGCAATTCCATTTGTCCAGCCTTTCTTTGATTGGTTGTGTTTCTGGATCTTTATTTAAAACGTTTCAACCTGTGTCAAGGAGACCTAGTTTTTCCCTATTCCTTCCTATAATGTTTTCAGGGTATCTGCTTTTACCTCGACATACCTCTTTGATCCATTTGGAATTGATTCTGGTGCAGGGTGATATATAAGGATCTAACTTCAGTTTTAAACTTATATTAAATGAAACAAGCTAGCCCCAAAGAAAAGTAGATTGCATGGTTTCCCTCATTTGTAATAACTAAAATATATCTATGATATTCTTAACAGGGGATCTCAATAGCCCAAGTGCTAAGTACATGAGACCATACATAATGAAGCATATCAAAATGAACTCCAAGAATTGGAAACAAGAGGTTCTTATTATGTTCTTTATCCAGTTATTTCTATTTTTTGTTTTAGTTTTCTGTACCCTTTGCCTTTATATAAGTTTATCTGATCCACGGAAGGTAAAGAAAATAACAGAAACAGCAGGACAAAGGTTGACCTAATGCGACAATGATACTCTCTAGACACTATGTTAGAAATAAATTATACAACTTGGGGGAAAAGGAAGTAGGGAGTGGTAAGTGGGAGAAAATAAGGGAGGGGATAACAGTGTTTAAAAAGAAATGTACTCATTACCTTAACTTATGTAACTGTAACCCTTCCTGTTCATCACCTTTACAGTAAAGATATAAATTTTAAAAATAAAAATATATTGCTTAAAAATAATAAAAATGTAACTAAGCTGTTAGGTTATTTTAAAGAGTAATTAAGATAACACAGATAAAGTACTTACAGAGTCCTGGCATATGGTAAGTACTCGATCAAGTGGCAATCAGAGTAGCACATTAGTAAACGTAGTTTACATAAGAAAGTTGGAGTGAGCTGATAGTTGTTAACTTATCCTAGATCATCTGCAGGTGATTACCCACCCCCAGTACACATATACTGTGCTAACCTTTGGGGCCTAAAACATTCCTGAAAATGGTATACGGATTTCTGATTTAAACCTCCTAGAGAAAAATACCCTTAAGGTTCTGCTTTATCAGTGAGCCAATAAAATTTTTCAGGCTTACCTGACAACCAGAGAAATCCTGTCTAGATGTTCCATCAACAAACTGAATCATTATGTTGCAGAGACTTGAAATTGAGTTAGAATACAAACATTGATGAAAGAAATTTGCAAGTTCCCCAATTCAACATTCATTTAAATTATTCCCAAATAAAGAACATGCCTCATTATGATTCTATAAATTGCAAAAATACCAGAAGTGAGACACTAGAGTTTCAAACCGACCCAGGCTGACCATGACTTTGCTTTATTTGCACTGGGATGGAGATGCCTGGAGTTACATTTGCCTTCGTGTGTGGTTATGTTATTCCCAAAGGGCCTTGAGTGCAGTTAAGAAGAGTCTGGTTGTCTCGTTGGCTCATTACTTTATTTCAAAAGACTTTCAAGAGAAAAGTGCTCTGAAGATTCATGGTTCAATGTCAGAAAGGATGATGTTCCCTGTAGACATTCCTGGTGTGTTCCACAGGCATTTTCTGAGATGCTGTACATGCACATCTCCATGATGAGCTATATTTTGAGAGATGCAAAGATAAGCCTTTGTGTTTATTTTTAATGTGAGCTGCTCTTTCTGGCTTATATTCTGTCTGTTGCATGCTCTTTCCTGCTATCCTTTAAGTCCAGTTATTTTAATTACAACTACTAGAAAGATTGTGAGGGATGTCTGACAGGGAATTTTATCTGATCTACAGAAGAGCCTGAAGGACAGAGGGAACGTAGTTTGCTCAGGAGCCTAGTGGGAAGAAAAATTTTGTGTCCTAAATGAAAATTCAAACCCTTTCCACTGGATAGAATTGTCTCTACTTGATTTTATTTTATATAATTTTATTTTATTTTTGTGATGTTATTGGGGCTTGAACGCAGGGCCTTGCACTCTCACGTGGCATTTTCACTCAAGCCTGGTTCTCTGCCGCTTGAGCCACACCTCTATTTCCTCCACTTGGTTTTCTACGGAGAAGAACTTTCTTTCACAATTGTCTATATGTCTAGGTAACAAAAAGGGGCCATGGGAGTTCAGATATAGAGATTCCTTCCAACTGGCCAAGTAGAAGGATCAAGGGAATATGAAGGAGGGACTTTTCCTTCTTTGAATCTTGAATAGAAACAGAGGAGAAATAACTGGGATGTGCCTTTTCTTATTCCAATTTCAAGAAGCCTTGTAGCAGACATATATCTGTTCTCCTTCCTTCCTCCATTCCTTCCTTCCTTCATTAGCTCCTCTCTCTCTCCCTCCCTCTCTCCCTCTCTCTCTCTCTCTCTCCCTCTCTCTCTCTCCTTCTTCCCTCCCCTCCCCTCCCCTCCCCTCCCCTCCCCTCCCCTCCCCTCCCCTCCCCTCCCCTCCCCTCTCCTCTCCTCTCCACTCCTCCCCTCTCCATTACTAGGACTTAAACTCAGGGCCTGAGAGCTGTCCCTTAGCTGTTTTACTCAAGTCTCTACCACTTGAGTCACAGTTTCACTTCTAGATTTTTGCTGCATGATTAGGGATAAGAATCTCAGAAAAACTTTTCTGCCTACTCTGGCTTCAAACCATTATCCTCAGATCTCAGTCTTCTGAGTAGCTAGGATTACAGGCATGAGGGAATAAATATAGTGACTACCCTGTTAAGCTACCATTCTCCTAATGGGTAGTAGGCTTTGAGCTCTCAGGAATGATTTCACCTTACAGATATGCATGTTCTTTTTCTGCAGAGCCAGTAATTTCTGTGTAGGAATCCATCACTGTGTCTTATTAGTTCCCAAGGGGCTGCCATAACAAAGTAATACAAGCGTATTTCTTTCACTGATTTGGAATCTAAAAGTCTGAAATAGATGTGCTGGCAAAGTTGGTTCCACCTGGAGGCGCTGAGGAAGAATTGGCAACCTGCCTCTCCTCCAAGGTTTACTTGCAGCTTCGACATTTCTTGTTTGCAGTTTGATCACTTCAATCTATGTTTACGCCTTGCCTTCTTCTCTGTGTGGGCACATCCCAAAACTTCTTCTTATGAAGAAGTAACTGGATTTATAACCCACTTCAAATCCAGGATAATCTTCATCGTGTGTGTGTGTGTGTGTGTGTGTGTGTGTGTGTGTGTGTGTGTGTGTGTGTGTGTGCATGCGTGCATGTGTGTGTGTGTGTGTGTGTGTGTGTGTGTGTGTGTGTGTGTGTGTGTGTGTGTGTGATATGTGCGTGCATGCTCTTACTGGGTCTCAAACTAAGGGGCCTGAGCACTGTCCCTAGCTTTCTCACTCAAGGCTGGCATTCCATTACTTAAGCCACAGCTCTACTACTAGCATTTGGGTGGCTAAGTGGAGATAAGAGTCTCACATATATTTCTGCCTGGATTGGCTTCAAACTACCATCCTGAGATCTCCATCTTCTGAGGATTACAGGCATGAGCCACTCGCACTTGGCTTCATCCTGTGATCCTTAATTCAAAGATAGCTGCATAGATCCTGCTTCCAAATAAGATCACATTCATAGGGTCAGAGGGTGATTAGAACTTCCTGACTAAGGATAGTCAACCTGTTACAATGTCTAGGCCTGATGCGATTATTTTTGTCAGTTGTGGAGCTTGAATTCAAGGCTTGGGCACTGTCCCTGAGCTTTTTTGCTCATGGCTAGGGCTCTGCTACTTTGAGCCACAGTTCCACCTCTGTTTTTTATGTGACTAACTGGAGATAAGAGTCTCATGGCCTTTCCGGCCTAGGCTGGCTTAGAACTGCAAGCCTCAGATCTTAGCCTTCTGAGTAGCTAGAATTACAGGAGCAGGGCACTGGTGCCTAGTCCAGATGAGATTTTTGGATCTCATCTTTTCTAAGAGATTTGTACTTTAGTGAATATTCATAGATGGTTGAATAAACAAAGAGGAATGGATGAGAACACACATCAGTTTAAAGGAGATTTCTGTGGCTTCATCCCTCAGGTATAAAGTGATTGGAACTCCTAGAAGCATGGTGTTATTACAGGTATCCAGATATTACCTATTATGCAAAGACTCAAGATTTCTTTCATATAAAGTACTTGGAATTATGGCTCTTAAGACACCTTAGATAAAAGAGTTTTTTTGTTACACTGCACAAATCAATGTGTATTTCAGACAGTGTGTTCCTTCAAGCTTCAATTTTCCAAGTAAAGCAAGGAATTTCAATTACACTGAGTAATAGGGATTTTCGTGCAGGTGGATTTGTGTATAATGAGGAAGACAGGTGACTAACATAGGAGCTTATTTGAGCCTAGGGAAGAGTAGCCTTGAAAACAAAGTTGGATAGAGAAAATTTCATGTTAACATATAATCTCCATAAATGATTTCTTTAACCAAAGATAATAAAATTTGGCTGAATCATCTCCAGTAGTTTACATGTTTAGGTTGCTTGACTATTGTTTATGAGTTACAAGGATATAACAGGAAAGGAAATCTAACAATAATTTAGACATAGGTAATTGTTCTAACTTTTTTAAAGGATGAAAATGGTGCGGGAAATTTCTTGGTAACCAATGATTAGTTACAAAATTTTTAGACTTCTTTTAGAATCTGGTCCCTGGAAGATGAGCTTATTAAGTAATTTAGCATATTAGGTTTTATTTTCATTACTGTGGTTTGATAGGGTCTCATGTTTTTGCCCAAACTGTCTGGACTACAATTTTTCGGCTAATGTGCTCAGAGTACAATTATGAATACATACCATTATATAACTTGTTTGTTGAGATAGGCTCTCATTAATTTTTTTCCTTCCCAGATTGGCTTCAAACCATGATCCTTCTATTGTCACCTTCCAAGTACCTGGTGTTACAGGCAACCATCACCATCCCTGACTATTCATTTTAAACTTTCAAAAGCACCAAAAGATCTGTAGTGACCTTAGAAAGAATATATGGCGAGCTGGGAAGGTGGCTCAGTGGTAGAGTGTTTGCCTTGTATGTGTGAGGCCCTGGGTTCAATTCCTCAGCACCACATAAGCAGAAAAAGCCAGAAGTGGTGCCATGGCTCAACTGGTAGAGCTCTAGCCTTGAGCTGAAGAGCTGAGGGACAGAGCCCAGGCCCAGAGTTCAGGTACCACAACCAACACACACACACCTCAAAAAAAATAATGAAAGAAAGAAAGAGAGAGAGAGAGAAAGAGAAAGCAAGCAAGCAAGCAAGCAAGCAAGCCGGACTATAGGGCAAGCCTAATGCTTTTTGAAGGTATTTTTTGTTTTGTTTTGTTAGTGAAAACCATTTCTGGGCAGCAGTTTATTTCCTTCACCTGAGGCCAGTAGATTAAAATGTAGGTGGTAGCCATGACTCTTCACCAAACACCTTGCCTTTTCTGTAAAGAATATTGAAGGTGTCTAATAGAATCTGACACGTTTCTGCTATGGATGAAACATCAAAATGGCAAATCCTGATGTTGACTTTTTCCAATGACACTTTCATACCTTACTTTTTTTTCTTGTCAGCTTGAATTGATATCAAACTGGGATAGGTCATGACTGCCCAACTACTTCCTTATTACAGCTTAAAATATCCACTCCGTAATAGTGTTGTGCAATGTGTAAGACCATAGTGGTATGATCAGAGGCCACAAAGCCCTGTGTTCTACTACCAGGGCTTTGCCATTTATTATCTGTGTAAGTGTTTGAAAATAAACAGAATCCAGTAGGTTTTTTTTTTACCACTTACTATGTGCCAGGCTTTGTGCAACAGAAGAGGAGAGAGAAAGCTTTTTTGTTTTGTTTTATTTTGTTTTTGGGTCCGGTCTTTTGGTTTTGGGGCCTGAACTCTGGGCCTGGGTGCTGTCCCTCAGCTCTTCAGCTCAAGGCTAGCACTCTACCACTTGAGCCACAGCACCACTTCCGGCTTTTTCTGCTTATGTGGTGCTGAGGAATCGAACCCAGGGCCTCAGGCATGCAAAGCAAGCGCTCTACCACTGAGCCAACTTCCCAGCCCCGAGAGAAAGCTTTTATGTAGGTATCACAGAATGGTGACTTGTTAAGCACAACACATTAATATGAGGTTCAGAGACTTGTGCCACAAGGCAGGACTAGATAAAATGCTATAGCAACATAAGGAGCAATTAATTAGGCTCGAGGAGACCAGTCAATGAAGGTTGATCCCTGAACTGAGCCTTGAAGGTGGGTTATGACTTATCTGAATTGCTGGCAATGGACATGTTGAGTTGGCAGGTGAGTAGGCAGAAGGAACCATGTGATGGCCATAGACCAAAGGTGTTGTGGGGACTGAGGAGATAACTTGAGAATCTGGCACATGCTGGGCAAGAGCAAGTGGTACAATGGATGGACGAAGCCAGAGCTAGGTAGTATTAAACTCAGAACAACAACAACAAAAAAAGCATTTTTAGGCTCACTGTTGATGTTATCTATGTATAGAGGAGGCAGGAAGGAGAGAAACAGGAAGAAGATGAGGGAAAAGCAACAGAAAAAAATGAAGGAGAAAAGAAAGGTAGGAAAGTAGGGAAGGATGGGGAAGGAGGTGGGGCAGGCATGTCTGTTTCTATCCAATACTTGATGAAGGAGAGGATGGGAGAAAGCCCTTTGAGAGAGCCAGATCCCATCACAGAAACAGTCCAGTTCCAAGGCATGGTGGAACATAGGGGCCTGGGCTTTCTGTCTAAGTCACTATGACAGGCTTTGTGAAAAACAGAGAAAAGGTATATTTGTGTGTAAATCCATCCAATGTCTTTGTGGGGTCTCTTTTATGTTAGGACAAGTATGCAAAGCAGAAAAATGTTGTCAATCACATTAATCTATGACTCAGTGATTATAAATTCTTGAAAAGTCATTGTTTCTTTGTGGGCATTGATATTCTCCCATTTCATAGCTAAGTAACCCAAAACAAAAGTAGAGAAAGATGTAAATCTCAGAATTCCCTTGGAGACAAGAGGTCCAGAGGATGATGTAACAGCACAATGTTACCAAAGCTTGATATGAACAGATTCTTCAGGGTTTCACATTATCTTCTTAAAATCTCTGTAACTGGATCTTGAACAGAATATTCTTTAATAGAATATTCATTTCGTGATTACTACAGAAAAAACGTGTCCTTGAGAGGCTTACTTTATTTCTCTTGTCTCATCCTTCATTTAAAAAATAAAAGAAATGAATCCAACTTTTAAGAGTGTTCCCTTGATTGTCTTTGTATGAATTTGAATATATGTTGGTATGTAATCAAACTATCATCCAGAGTTTTGCCCATATGTGAATGGATATTCAAGTAGCATGAATTATCCTTTGTTTAAAAGTTTTAAACTATTTAAACAACGTAAAAAAACAAAAATAAAAAGTAAAATCATCCTCCACATCACCACGGACTCTGGGGACAGATGTGGCCAGTTTTCTGTCACATTAGGTTTATAAGTACTATGGTTATAACTAATATATTTATTTTTTAGTTTTTAGATTATTATTTTAGGCAGAAGTTATTATTTCTGGGTAAGAGGGCTGAAGTGTTTATTCATATTTGTGCTCACTTTTTCGTTCTTCATTTTTTTCTTTCTTTTTGCTGGTTGATTATCTTTTGGACTGTCTGTCTGTCTTCCTGAATTTAGTCAATATTGATAAACTCTAATGATTAATAGTTAACAACTTTTAGTCACCAATAAACTCCAATATGAAGAATTTGATGGCAGACTACCCTTTCTCCTCCAAATTTTTCTTTCCTCTGTAATTATTTCTATACTATCTAAATTAATAATATCTATATTCTCTTTGGTGATTGCAAATGCCTCTTACATGATTGTAAAATACATGAATTGTTAAAATAATGACACAAATTTATCATATAATGATTATGTAAATATTATTCAATGAAGAAAGAGGACATATAGATTAAGAAGGCTAAGTTCTAAGGCATTAACTTATTTTACACCAAGGGGAATCTTCCAAGGGTCCCACTAATGGATTCTCATTTAATTCTAGGTTTTCTTAATTTCTAGTCTTTCTCTGTTGCTTCTGCTGCTGTTTCTTGAATCCCATTGTAATCTTGCACTCAAATTGATTTTGGCTGAGAAGTACATATCCAGTTTTATACACACATGAACATATGTATATACACACATATATATAAATGTATATACAAATATATATACATATGTATACTTGCCTATTTTGTATACATGTACACAATATGTACACAATAATGTATGTGTACATAATATGCACATATGTATATATGTATGGGCATATGATATATGTACACTCATACATATATAACTATATGTACACAAATACATATATATTTTTGCCCTTTTTGTATATGCATGTGTGTGTTTCTTTGTTTTTTGCCTGCCAGGACTGGAGCTTGAATTCAGGTCCTGGTCCTGTCTGAGCTTTTTTGCTCAAGGATAGCACTCTACTATTTGAGCCACAGTTCTACTTCCATATTTTTTAATCTTTTGATATTTAATTGGAAATAAGAGTCACATAGATTTTTTTTCTTGCCCAGGCTGGCTTTGAGCCATGATTCTCAGATCTCACGCTCCTGAATATCTAGAACAACAGGCATGAACCTGAACTACCAGCACCTGTTGTGTGTGTGTGTGTATATATATATAATGTATGTATGTATATATAACTGTATATATGCATATATATGTAATATATGCAATTTTTCCATTGAGTAGGAGGGCAGTGAACTTCTTGAGTTTGTACATCTAAAAGTTTCTGAATTTTGCCATTCCTTTTGGCTGATAGTTTGGTGGCATATAGAGCTCTTACATTTAAAATTTCCCTCTGAAAGATATTTTTGTTGTTTTCTAACACTGAGATGTTAATAAGTGAAATAGTATTCTCTCTTGTTCTTTCTTAAATGACCACTTCATTCTGACATCCAAGTACTCCCTTTATCTTTGGAGTTTCTGACTTTCACTAGGATATGTCTAGTCATCTTTTCTCATTGGTCCTTCTTAATCTCCATCTCTGCCCCCTTCTCCTATGCACCAAACCTGTTACAAAGGGAGCATTTGGTTGTCAGCATGATAGAAAAGTTGTAATAAAGGAATGAGACAGAGTTGTATCAGACTTCTTATCAATATCTCTTGGATCTTAGCAGGGGAAATTTGTCCATGTATGTGTCCTGTTATCTGTGGACATTAAGGTGATGGGCAACATGATCTACTGATCTGAACAAAATATTTGGCATTAGATTACCTGCTTTCAAATGGTCATTTTGCCACTTCTTTCTGTCTGGGAAAACTTGAAAAATATATCTTCACGTAGACTCGTTGCTTTTTCTGTTAAGACAAATGGTCATCATCTCAGCATCTCCTTTCCTGTGATGGAGCACCTACAATATTCCTGTGAATAACCTGGGTAAATTTGCAAACTGCGGACCCTGCCTATCAGGTTCAATGTTATTGTTCTGAATAGGAGAATGAGGAGCAGAGTATGGTGTTCTAGAAATATTGGGGAAATGCGGTTCCCTGTATTTCATTTGTCACTTTGCCTGGTTGTGTAGACATTACAAAATGAAGTCACTACTTGGGCAACCTTGCAAGGCAGGCTCACTAGCTAGCACACCTGGCCTCTAGGTACTTGCCAGACAGTTTTTATGAGCATTGATCTCTCTCAAAACACTCAAAAACAATACATGGATGCACAGGGTGGTAAATGAGCTATCCCTTCATCCTTCTTGCAAGTGCCTCTCATTATCTAGTAAGTAGAAATGGCATAAACAGTTACTATATAGCCCCAATTTTTTTTTCCAGTCACAAACACAGGAGGAAATCTACACTACTATTTGAGCCATAAGTTTGATTTCTTCTAGGAACTCTATCCCCTCTTATTCACTACATACCTAAAGTTGAATCAAAATCTGGCTTTCTGAAGTATACTTCTAGGAAAAATCAAACCATGAGAGCTGGAAGGAAGCATGAATGGACTCACAAAGCATCAGATTTGGGGAGGATTTTCCCATCGTAATCAGATCTCTGTTTTACACATAAAGCAATAGGGGATGGGGAAGGAATTTGCTTAAGATCACATGAGGTATGGGCAGATAGATTCTAAGATATAAAATCCCATCTCATAATTATTTTATTCAAGGGGTCAGTTCTCCAAACAGGCTTTTAAGCTTTCTAATAGGTAGTGGAGAGAGGATATGGTCCTGCAGCAGGAATAATCTGGGCTATATTTTGTGAAGAAGCAAATAGGGAGCAGAGTTTCCTGAGCACTTCCTGTTTTGGACCCTGTGCAGTCAGTTACCAATATTGTCCACATGCCTTCTTCTGAAATTATTGTTTCTACTCCAAAGATCCAAGGAATTGAAGTTCCAGGAGGCAAACAAGGTCATCACAGCCTGCCAAGTTTGCATTTGATGAAAAGCAGATACTAAGTTTGAATCTGATTCAGATTTTATTCAGGGGATTGGTTCCCAAATTGAGTTGGAAAGAGAATCTATCGACCCAGTATCATTAAGACACCATTCGGTTTCACATTTAATATACTGTAATAAGCAACACTATAGGCCATAGAGACTGAGGGTATATAGACTAGTGGCATACATATGTAAAGCTCTGGGTTCCATCCTCAGCATCAAAAATAAAGCAAAATAAAATAATAAAATATTTTAAAAAACAGTACTTTGCATAATTTAGAGGCATTTTAATGGGCTTCAATTAACTGGATCTTGGATACAGTTTTCTTTTTCTTTTTCTTTTTTTATGGTGCTAGAATAACACTTGCTAAACAGATACTCCACCAATTTAGCTACACTCTTAGCTTTTTTTTGCTTTAGTTATTTTACAAATAGGATCTCATGTTTTTGTCTAGAGTTGGCCCTGGACCTGATCCTCCAACCTGCGTCTGGAAGAAGCTAGGATTATAAGTATGTGTCTTACTTACAGGTACACCTGACTAACATGTTGGTTGAGATAGGGTTTTGATAAATCTTTACCTGGACTAGCATTGAACCATGACCTTCCTGATTTCTACCTCTCAGTTACAAGAATTGTAGACATGAGCCACCACATTGGTTTCAATTTTCTTTGGGGTGTGTGTGTGAGTGTGTGTGTGTATGTGTGTGTGTGTGTGTGTGTGTGTGTGTGTGTGTGTGTGTGTGTGTAGGCTAGGTGAAATACACATGGGGCTGAGAGGATTTAAAATTTCTTAAGCTATGATCTGCGCTTTGCATTTGTGTGATCATATTCCTGTAATAGTTCATTCAACTCTGGGTACCATTCATAGTAAGTTATTACCCAGGGACAAAAATAGTTCTCAGGGGAAAAGAGGCCTGAGCCTAAGGCATAAGACAAACCCTGAAGAAAACAAACATGGGCCTAGTGAGTAAGAAGCTCATTGATTGTTGTGTTCAAATTCTTGTAGGACCATTGTTGTCATTTGGAAATTATTTGAGTGTGTCTCTGTAAGTTTCAAGCATTGGAAAATCAGTCTACAGTATCAAGATGTAGGAGGTGATGAAACTTTTAAGAGGCAAGCCTACTAGGATATACCTATAATTTTGGGAGGTTTTCCTAGGAAAGGATTATGTTAACTCTCATGGAACTCCTGAGATTTCTTCAGGGTAAGTTGTTATAAGAGTGAACTCAAGCTGGGCACTAGTGGCTCATGCCTGTAATCCTAATTACTCAAGAGACAGAGTTCTAAGGATTGTGTTTCAAAGCCAGCCTAAGCAGGAAAGCCCATGAGACTCTTTTTTTTTTTAAAATTTAATTTAATTTTATTTGTGAACATACTGTACAGAGGAGTTACAGTTACATGGGCAGGATAATGCGTACATTTCTTACCAAGCATTGCAGCCTCCTCCTTTGTTTACCCTTCACATCCCTTCCCAGCCTCCCCCCTCCCCCCCAATCCCAATCCTTCTCCTTTCCCCCCTTCCCCCCCTTCCCCCCCCCCCCCGCACCAACGTTGTAAAGCTCGTTTTGGACATGACAACTTGTACTTCTTATTGTTGCAACAGGTCCACCTGTATCCTTAAACAACTGGTTTTTCCCCATCTCCTCCACAAGTTATACTGACATCAAATATAGTGAAAGCAGGGGTTATACTGTGGGGGAGGGACATACAAAGCAACAAAGAGATAATCTTATAAATGTGTTAGAAACACATGCATGAAAGAAAAAAAACATTAAAATACACATCTAAGGGTTCATTTTCCTGACATCACATTATCTGACCTTTTCCGCTTGACTCATACATATACTAGATATTACAAATAAGGGAAACCATGGGACCTACGTTTCTTTGGGCCTGGCTTACTTCACTTAATATAATTTTTTCCAAGTTTTTCCATTTCCTAACAAATGGAGCAATGTCGTTCTTTCTGATGGAGGCATAGAATTCCATT
The DNA here is from genome assembly GCF_019054845.1 of Dipodomys spectabilis. Lineage (NCBI taxonomy): Eukaryota > Metazoa > Chordata > Mammalia > Rodentia > Heteromyidae > Dipodomys > Dipodomys spectabilis. Next base: position 18,025,408 of record NW_024870694.1, read on the forward strand.
GTGTATATATGCCACATTTTCTTGATCCATTCATCTACTGAGGGGCATCTGGGTTGGTTCCATATCTTAGCTATGGTAAATAATGCTGCAATAAACATAGTTGTGCTGGTAGCTTTAGTGTGGTCTTGTTTGTAAACATTAGGGTAAATGCCCAAAAGTGGGATTGCTGGGTCATAGGGGAGCTCTATGTGAAGTCTTTTGAGGAACCTCCATACTGCTTTCCAAAGTGGTTGAACAAGTTTACATTCCCACCAACAATGAAGTAAGGTTCCTTTCTGTCCACATCCCCTCCAGCATCTGTTGTTGTTAGAGTTCTTGATTTTTGCTGTTCTAGCTGGAGTGAGGTGATATCTCAATGTTGTTTTGATTTGCATTTCTTTTATGGCTAGGGATGTTGAACATTTCTTCATGTGCCTATTGGCCATCCTTCTTTCTTCTTCAGAGAAGTTTCTCTTTAAGTCTTTCGCCCACTTATTTATTGGGCAGTTGTTTCTTTGAGGATTTGTTGTTGAGGGGTTTAATTTTTTGAGTTCCAAGTATATTTTAGATATGAGACCCTTAAAAACGCTCCTGAATGGAAAGAACACTGCTGGAGGAATATCAATACCAAACTTCAAACTCTACTATAAAGCCATAGTAATCAAAACAGCTTGGTATTGGCATAAGAACAGACCTCAGGACCAATGGAATAGAATTGAAAACCCAGAAATGAACCTACAGACCTATAGCTATCTAATCTTCGATAAGGGAGCTAAAACAATAGAATGGAAGAAAAACAACCTCTTCAGTAAATGGTGCTGGCAAAATTGGTTAACCACATGTAGAAAACTTAAGCTAGATCCTTATATATCACCCTGCACCAGAATCAACTCCAAATGGATCAAAGACCTTGAACTCAAAGCAGATACTCTGAAAACATTACAGGATGGAATAGGAGAAACCCTAGGTCTCCTTGGCTCAGGCCGAAATTTTCTGAATAGAGACCCGGAAACACAACAAATCAAAGAAAGGTTGGACAAATGGGATTGCATAAAGTTGCAGAGCTTCTGCAGGGCAAATGACATAGCTAGCAAGATCAATAGAAAGCCCACGGATTGGGAGAAGCCCATGAGACTCTTATCTCCAATTAACTGGAAGTCTAGCTGTAGCTCAAGCAGTAGAAAGCTAGCCTTAAGCATGAAAGCTCAGTCATAGCACCCAGGTCCTGAGTTCAAGTCCTAAAACACACACACACACACACACACACACACACACACACACAGAATGAGCCCAACTCTTGAATTGCTCATTTGACTTGCTATCTGATACTATTTGATGGTATGATTATTTGCTCTCACATACTTCTGCCATGGCCAGAAGGTAACATGTGGTGAGGTAACATGGTCCTCACGAGAGTCTGTGTCAGGCTGATGGAACTTCCACCCTTCAAAACTGTGAGCTAAATAAACCGTTTTTCTTCATAAAGTTTGCCTGATCCAAATATTTATTTTATTATAATAACAAAAAATATACAAACATGACCATGAAGTAGAAATCAGGTTAGGCTTAAATAGCTATGATAAATTACCAGATGTAAATGATAAAGAACCACATCTTGTTTTTTCCAGTCAAGGTCTGTGATTCTCTGACTTTGTAAAGATGGCATAGATCATCTCTAGAACAGAATGAACTCTGGTCTGGGTGTGAAGGGCCCCTTCCCATCTTGGGGGGAGGGAGTTCTGGTAGAGCTCTAAGGAGAATTGTGCTGAGGCTATCAGAATGTCTGTCCAGGACTGACATATTAATATTCTTTAGTTTAAGCATTCAAAACTTCTATAGTCTAAAACAGCAAGCCATCTTACATACATCTTAATCTTCCTGATAAAAGTAATTAATTTATTGAGTACTTCTTATATATTATATATGTCCAACTTTATATATAGCATATAAAATATGAATAATATATAACATAAATAATATATGAATACAAATTTATAAGTATATACATTTATAATCTTTATATAATATAATTTATATAACTATAAACTCTTTCATTTAATCCTAATTACTTTATTTAAAAAGACACTATTATGTATCTCATGGGCATTTGACTAGTATAGGTTTAGAAACTTGCTTAGTGGGGTAGATAGGACTTCAATATCTGACAATGAGTTCTTTTCTTCATAAAGATTAATGCATTCAAACTCCAAAAGTAAACCAGCTTCACACCCAAAATAACTCAATGAGAGTTGGAGGGATGTTGAAGATAAACTAAAATAATATTATGATTTCTCTGTCATGATAATTTGACAGATGAGCTGCATTTTGCCCAAGGAAGTAAAATTCTTTCATTAATGAGAAAGGAGCAAAGACTTTCAACCCCATCGGCAAAAAGCTTCCCAGTTTGAGTGACTCTGTCAATTTTACATGGAGGAAGAAGTTTTCTGATATCAATCCAGTTTAGGGCTATGTCCTTGATATTCTACTGTAGGAATGGAGGTCAGAGAGGAAGTAGGGGAAAAGAGAGTCCGGTCTGCTTTCCCAGGGAAACACATTTAACTTTGGAGCCTTTGTGAGTTTGAATAATAAGGTCAAAAGCTATGTACATATGACCAGATAAGATGATGTTAAGCGAAATGAACCCCAAGACAGGGACACAAGTGGTTTTTTTCTTTCTTGCTATTGTTTCTAATGTATTTATAATGTACCATGTGAATTTTTTGTTTCTTTGTATGTTCCTCCCCCACAGTATAATCTCTGTTTTCACTGTATTTGATGTTGGTGCCCTGCATCTTGTATATATACTTCTCTAACTTGGGAAGGGGAAGGGAAAAAACAAAATGCTTAAATAGGGATACAGGTTGACCCATTGTAACAATGAGATGTACAAGACATTATGTTAAAAAACGAACTTTACAATTTAGGCCAGGGGAGGGGAGGGATGTAGTTGTGGAGGTAGGAGGGAAGGGATTGAAGGGGAAAGCAAAGGAGGAGGTAACAATGCTTGATAAGAAATGTACTCATTACCTTGATCATGTAACTGTAACCCCTCTGTAGAGTATTTTTACAATAAAAAAAGTATATAAAAAAAGTATGTCTGAGAATGTGTCTTGTTCCTCTGGACAGTCTGGCTGCGACTTGAGACCATCAGCTACTTTGAAACTGCCTCAAGAAGTAGCCACTTCAAGTTTGCTTAGACTTTAAAAGATGGAATCAGAAAACTCAGAGAAGGAAGCTTTCCTGTGACTCCTTGAGACAATAAAAAAAGTAAACACGTAAAACTCCTGGATCCAGAGGGCAAAGTGATATTTACAATCCTCTTGAGATGGAGGTTTTTTTATTTAATTTTCTTTAACAACTGATGTTCTGCATTCCAACAGATGCTTCCAATTTTCTTTGCTTCTCTAATGAAGCCACTTTTATGCAAAGGATTCTTGAGGCTTCTGATTCAGCAAAGACTTTCACAGTGCTGCTTCCAAATTTCCACTCAAAAACACTGTGAAAACATCCTGTACTGAAAAATGTAGACATCTCCAAAAGCCTGCAACAAGGTCCTAGAAGGCAATTAGAGTTTCAGATCTGGTCTTCACAAATGGTCTCAATGTCCTTTTAAAATAATGGTTTCACCACCGACAGGATCTTGTCCGAAGTACAAGGAACGTGAAGATGTTCAGAGCAAATGGGAGAAGTCAAGATATTTGAACAAATTTTAAATGAGGATGAAGACCATGACAATTTAGCAGAATGAATAGAGAAAAGGGGGCCAAGCTGACCTATAAAATCTATAGGAATCATGGCCCGGGCTGAGAAAGTGGAAGCAGAGCTGGAAGCAGATACTTTAAAGACAATTATTGGTACTCAAGCTCTTTTCTGAGCTCTGGACCATCAGGAAACTAACTATGCCCACATCACTGGAGACCCAATGCCATTCTCTTCATGAAACAAAATTATTTACTTTCTTTGTTGGAGCAACAGATACAACGCAGGATTGTTGTGAGCTGTGCAGTCCAAGAAAGAGGGATAAAAACTCTGCAAGGTGAACCAACAGATTTATATCTGACTTCCAAGCTTTCTTCTTGAGGACCAGAAGCTGGGGCCCCATCTTCCAGGAAGAATGTTTACTTGTAGGAGAATTTTTTTCATTGAAAATACTGGACGAGTTCAGGGGAAAGGCCTATGAATATTATACTGGAGCTCTCCCAAAGCAAAGGTCAGCTTGATGCCTAAAAAATGCACAGGACAGAGAATTGGCATGTTTTGTCCACAATCCCACTGAAGTCACCAAGGACACAAGACATCTGATAAGTCTTCAAAAATGAATAAGAAACATTGGAACAAATAGAACTTAAAACTAATTTAGAGGATGCAACAACATAACAGGAACAGAAGAAAATGTTAATATTATGGCTTCAAATTAACATCCCTATAAGAGCTAAGGATTAAAATGAAAATGGGAAGCATAGAAAGTAATACAACACTCTCAAGGCCAGAATAATTCTTTTGAAATTAAAAAAAAATGTATCTAAGATAAAATCCCAATAAAAGAATCAGAAGATGATATAAAAATAACTTATGAGAAATGGAATAAAAAGATGTGAACATTAGGAAATAAAAAAGGAAGTTAACAGAAAAGGTTGAGGAACATGCAATCTCAGGACTTGGGAGAGGGTTCTAGAAAGAAGTGGAGAAGAAATAATGAGAAATATAATTCACGAAGTGGAAGCTGCATGTTTTCAGATTAAAAACCACCAAGAGAGCACTCCATTCAGTGAATTGAAAGACCCTGACAGAGCACATAGTCATGGATTTTTTTTTTAATGTCAAGGAAACTGAAAAATCCCTAAATGAAGAAATTTGGTTTGTACACAGATTTGGGTCTTAGAATAATATTGGAACTTTAAAGACATAAAGTTCTACTCTTCAAAAATTTATTCTTGACTCTAATGACACTTCACCCCATTCAGTGGGCAGATAACACAGGAGCTTGTTTCTCTATTCAGTAGAGGTAGAGGTAGAGGTGGGCTCAGGAAGACATGGGGGAACCGGATCCCTCTACCTTGTTGCTCTGCCCTCTCCTAGAGGACATCTTAGTGCATATCACCACCACCCCATACTTATCAACATGGTCATCACCATCATTACCTGTCAAAGCTCTAGCCTCCTGGGGGATGGGAAGGAAGCTTCTTTGAAGGATTAATATAGAAGTCACACAATTTAATTCTCTCATAGTCCTCCCATGGACTAGTATTATGGTCATTGCAAGCTGCAGGGCAGGCTGGGAAATACAGAATCCAGTTGGAGAGAATATTTCCTAGCCATGTAGCTGAGATTTAGCAGTCTCTGTCACACCACCCAATCCACCAGTCAAAGGTAAGGGCAGGAGAACATTTCCACAAATGGCAAGAATTCAGAAAATTTAGCTATTGGGAATTTTTTTTTAAAAATAGAGTACCAAAATTGTTGGGGAGGGGGTGGGAAGGGAGAGAGAGAGAGAGAAAGGCAGGGAGAGAGAGAGGAGAGGGGGGAGGAGGAGTAAGGTGTCACAGGATATAGAAGTAAAAAGTCTCAGAATGGGGTTGCTCAGGATGGAAATGGAAAACAAATTCATATTAGAACAGGGAGGTAAGGGACATATTTTCAGCAAAAATGGCTGTGATATAGGTAAATATGTTGAAATTGCTAGAACTCTGGGGGAAAGGAATGGGAGATAGATTTCCAAAAAGGCAGAAGAAGAACAGAACAGTTTTTAACCTCAGAAAAATTGAAGAGTCCAAGCCAGGCACTCGGGGCTCATGTCGGTAATCCTAGCTGCTTAGGTGACTGAGCTCTAAAGATTGCAGTTCAAAGCCAGATTGCGCAGGATAGTCTGAGAGACTCTTACCTCCAATTAACCACAAAGAGCCAGAAGTAGAGTTGTGGCTCAACTGATAAGAGTGATGGCTTTGAGCACAAGAGCTCAGGACAGTGCCTAGGCCTTGATTTCAAGCCCCAAGACTGTCAAAAAATATATAAAAATAAAAATAAAACAAAGAATCCCCTGAAAGGTCTTTCAGGTCTGCACTAGCAAACCCAGGCTCGAAAGCGTACTGTTTTAAGAAACAGTCAATCCTTTTCCCCTGGAGCACTATCCAGCTCGTCAGTTTCTACCACCTGTCGTGGGTCTATTTTGCGCCATTGGGGCTGCTCAACCCCAGCTCACTTCTTCTCTAAAACATCCTAACAGCTTACTAGAGGATAGCCACAAAGCACACTGATTGGATCATGTCACCACTCTGTACTTCCGGTTAGGGTTCCTCCTCAAGTATGATTCCCGGAAGAAATGATCTCTGCAGGAGAGAACACGCCAGAACAATCCCCAATATGCCAGACTTTCTGAGGACTGGCTGAATGTAGCAGACCTGCCTGGAGCTGCTCCTGCCATAGGCACACTTCTATGGAATCTCTGAGCTTCCTCAGCAGGAAAAAGAAAACTGTCCCCCCTTATTTTCTAGCTGGTGCACACTGTTCATGGGGCGACCTCACACGGGTATCATGGGAGGCACTAGAGATTACTTTGTGAAAATCACTTGCTTGCTGCTACACAGAATTTGCCCCTTGTGAGAGTCTTACAGCAAAGGAGAGCCAAAGCTTTCCCATGATCTCCAAAAGAGGCCCTTCAGGCAGAAACTGAGGATGAGCCGTGGCTGGCAGCGGGTGGCTGAACAGCAGTTCCCATGGACCAGCAGGAAGGCTCAATAACCCTGGCTGTGAAACTCTCCCTTCAGGCAGAATTAGATCTTTCATATAGCTAAGGATCTTCTTTTGTTAGAGTTCATCAAGGAATGGTCGCAAAATACCACCCAAAGCCCTTTTTATTTCCCTGTGTTCTTAGAGATCTGTTTCTCTAGGACAGTAAAGCAAGAAGCGTTGAATCGTCCGGATGATGCTTAATCCATTCTGTTCAATTCGATATCAGAATAGAAAACAATGAACTTACAGATGAGACAAAAGGAGAAGCACAGAAATGATGTAACAAAGGGTGAACTAATTCAGCAGTGATATTCAGTAGGTAGTATGTTGAAGATGAATTATACAACTTGTGGGGGGGGGGCGGAATCAGGAGGGAAAATGGGAGGAAATGAGGAGAGAAGAGACACTGTTCAAAAAGAACTGTACTCCTCAATTCTGGACTTATGTAACTGCAACCCCTCTGTGCATCAACTTTACAGTAACAATTTAAAAATTAAAAGAGGAAAAAGGAATAGAAACAATGCTTAATAGCCAGCCATCATGACCCCATCCCCTTCAAGAGGAAAAGAGGAGGTTAGTTTAAGAGAAATGATAGACTACCTATACTAGACAGATGTTCTGCTTGACAGAAGAACCTGTTTTTGGAGAAAACAGCTAAGGGATAGGAAACTTCACTGTTTAGAGAATGAAAGACCCTGGAAAGGAAGGTGCAGATCATTTCTTTGTCCTTGGAAAGTTAACTCTGATCTCATGCTAATTACAGAGATATTGTTATCTAAATGGATGAACTTAACTATAAAAATACTTCGATCTCCCTTCTGGAAATGGAAGCATCGTTTTTGTCTTGGTGCTGGAACAATGGCCAGTTTGATATCATTTGTGACTTTGAGTCCTCTTTCCTTTTCATCCTCCACACATACCTCCCTGGCTGGAAACCTTTCTCTCTTTCCTAACCTCCTCAATTTAGCACTGAAGTACTACTCACTGTAAGTCTCCCAATAGCCAAACAGATGTTCAACCAGCCAAACCTGCTCTTAGGATATTTTAATATTGGAAAGCTAGATAATATTACTTACTAAGCTAACAATGGGGATCCTAATATATACAATGACTCGGATGTAATGAAAAATTATTTCAGACTCAGTTCACAATATCAGTGAGTAAAAATTTCAGCTTTTATAAAAGGTTCCTTCTTCTCTACAAGTCATTCTTAGACCCCATCTGCCATCTTTAACACCGAAGTATCAAGATGGTCTTGTATGTCATCTCCAGTCCTGCCTGTACTTTCCCAGACAGGGAAAAAATGAAAGCTGCAGACATCATTTCCTTTCACATCTCACTGAACAGCACTCATTACAGTGCACACAATGAAGCATAAACTTGAGGGGGTGAGTAGGAAGGAATTGGATGAAGTAGTGCCTGGTTTAGCAGCCATAATTCTTCACCAAAGAAAACAGGTCATGTATTTGGGTAACAGCCAGTTGTATTTCTCAAATAATCCCTTTCAGGTCTGACTTTCAATATCTTTGCAGTTGAGTCAAAGTATAATAGATCAAGATTTGTTGTACTCATAAACTGACATGTTGAATTTAAATGTCTTTGTGCAACTACTTAAAAATAATAAAAAATTGCAAATTAAAAATATGTTAAATAAATAATTAAAAATACAAATAAATGAAAGAACTTTAAAAAAAAGTAAAATAGAATGCTCTAAACTGATGTCATTTTACTTAAACAGGACTTCTTTAAATAATTCTAATTTGTTTTATTCTTTTAAGCAACTGGTTACCATTCTGCATATATGATTTTTAGTTGTCCTTTGTCCCTAAAACAATAGTATCCATCCTTTTTTATTCATTAGCTTAAAAAAAAACTTATGAAGCCAGTTGCCATTGGCTCATGCCTATAATCCTGGCTAATCAAGAGACTAAGATATGAGGATCAATATATGAAGCCAGCCCAGGCAGGAAAAACCATAAGATTCTTATCTCCAATTAAACACCAAAAAGCCAGACGTGGAGCTTTGGCTCAAGTGATAGAGTGCTAACATGAGCAAAAAGGTTCAGGGACAGCAGCCAGGCCCTGTGTTCAAGCCCTAGGACTGGCACAAGCAAAATACACACACACACACACACACACACACACACACACACACACACACAAGCAAAACTTCCAAACAAACAACAAGAAAAACATCTTTTGTGTTAAGCATTGTTTCAGATGTTGAGGCTCTAACAAGACTTCTAAAAATCAGGTAGTGTTAAGTTCTATAGGTAAAATAGCTTTCATATGTATCAAAGAGAGCAGTGAAAAAAAAAAAAAAAACAAAAAAAAACAATGCTTGTCAGCTATTTAGATTGGAAGGTTAAGCCTGTTAGGGACTTTTAATTTTATTCCCAAAGCAAAGGAAGCAGTTGAAAGTTGGAAACAGGAGAGTGACTGTATTTTCCACTTAATTAATTAACCAATTAATTAATTAATTAATTTTGCTCTGGCTGTTAGGATAAGAACAGATTGAAGCGAACCAGGAAACAAGCAAGGATAGTACTGGAGGCCTTTGTCATGGTCCAAAATTATGACAGTAAATTTAGAACTGAGTGAAGGATGGAGCTGGTGAATAGTTTGGAGGTTCTATAGCCTAGATTTGCTGAAGGACTTGTAGAGGGAGTGAAAATGTAAGGAACCGGAATTGCCTCTTACATATGGTGCATTCCCAGATGTTCCTTAGTGGCACTAGATTTATGTATTTATTTTTATTATCTTTAATTGTACAAAGAAGTTGTCAATAATGCAGTTTATGAATACAATGCTTTGCGTGTGTGTGCGTGTGTGTGTGTGTGTGTGTGTGTGTGTGTGTGAGAGAGAGAGAGAGAGAGAGAGAGAGTGTCAGAGAGTCTTGGGGCTTGAACTCTGGGCCTGGGTGCTGTTCCTGAGCTCTTCAGCTCAAGGCAGGCCAAGCACTCTACTACTTAAGCTACAGCACCACTTCCAGTTTTCTGGTGGGGAGATAAGAGTCTCATGGACTTTCCTCCCCGGGCTGGCTTTGAACTGTAATCCTCAGATTTCAGCCTCCCAAGTAGCTAAGATTACAATCGTAAGCCACTGGTGCCTGGTTTACAATGCATTTTGAATAGTGTCACCCCTTTCAACATTCTTACCCATACCCCTTGATCCATCCCTTTCCTTACTTTTCTTAATACAATGTATATACATTGTATTGTTGACTGTATTCTCTCCCTCTTCTCTTCTTCATTCCTCTCCTCCTCTTCTCCTACTCCCCATGGCCCAACCTTGGGCAAGTATCCTTGTTTCTTGTGCTTATTTTGTTGGACTTTGACTTTGTCTTTCTCCCTTGAATCTAGCATATTTCAGTTAATACATTTGCAATCCAGTATGTGTACTTAGAGGTTTATAGGCTAAGTCTAGCTTCTACATAGGAGGGAAACCTTTGTCTTTCTGGGTCTGACTTACTTCACTTATAATTTTTTCCAGGTCTTTCCATTTCTTTACAAATGGTACAATATCATTCTTTCTGCTTTGATTAGTAAATATCTTATTTCTTTTACTTTCTGTTTTCTTTGAACATATACCAGCACATTATTCTTTAATTTTGATGAGAAAATGAAAACACCCTCTGCCACTTAAGAAAACTGGTGGAGGGTGATAAATGTGATAATGTTCTTTGTAACATAATTTTAATAGGAACATAAAAATCTTCTTTGGGTTGAGAGAAATGTCCTGAGCATTTGAATTTAATCATACCATAATGTATTTTTGCCCTTGTACAATGATGATGACTAACTGGCTCCCAAGAAGGTGAGTTACATTTTGGACAAAGGAGGGAAAATAACATCATTCTTGACTTGAGGCAGTTAATAGCAGGCAACTGAGTCATAGCTGCAGAGGACTCCAGGGAGCATTTTTGACATCAAAGCATTTTTACTCCCATCTCTTTGCTTGGTTGTTCCTTTGTTGAGGAAAGGGTCTTCTGTTTCTTCTATCTTTCCTTGATTGGGTTTATGCTAAAGCTCAGTGTGGATGGGAGGAGTGAATTCGCTGTTGAATTGATTTCACCAGTTGTTGTTTTCTGCAAGGTAACCAGACACCTTCAAGCCCCAGAGACTGTGAAAATGAGATTCGTATATACTACAGAACAAGGGAGAACTACCAATTTGCCTTGGTACCATATGTTAGGAATATATCATTGACAGAGAAGTCGTCTCCTGTTTGCATGGACCTAAGATCCTGATGGAGGCAAATGGGAAATAGGCAGTAAGAAGACATTGTGAGTTCTGCGTGTGCAAAGTTCTTTACTCAGATACAAATAAACTTTAGTGACTTTGTTTAAACTCTTTCTTAAATAACTCAGAAAGAATTTTGGTTTTAGAAAGTAAATCTCCCGTGTTGAAGAAGAAAGAAGGAAAGAAAAGTTTTTCCAATGTTATATAGGCTCTGGTGCTCCGGCATTATTTTAAGGCTACTTTGGATCTTGTTACCTTGTAGGCCTTGTATTTTCTATTTCTAAAGTTACTTTATGACACTGCTCATGACCACTTGCTATTAAAGAAAGGCTTTTATGAATGGCTTTTTTTATATCACAGAAAAAAAGATTTTCTATGACTGAAATGTATGTATGGTTCAGTAATTGTTTCCAAACTAATATATAATATTCAATGCAGTTGTTCTTTCCAATATTTTTTTTGTCAGTCATGGGGGCTGAACTCCCAGCCTGGGTGTTGTCCCATAGCTCTTTAGCTCAAGGCTAGCGCCCTACCATTTGAGCCACAGCACCACTTCCAGCTTTTTTCTGCTTATGTGGTGCTCATGCATGTGAGGCAAGCACTCTACCACTGAGCCAACTTTCCAGTCCCAGTTTTTATGTTTTTAACTTATTGTATACTTTTAATAACTTTGGAGTCTCATTCATAGTGTATAGCACATATTTCTACTCTTTCAAATCTGCTGTTTCTTGTGTCTATAGTCTTTCTATCTCTTCCTCTCAAGGGGTTATTTCTTTGTGTTTTTGTAATTCTAGGTTTGAGATCAGCTTCTACAGGACTTTGTAAAAGTATTGTGATTCTTCAGTAAGGACTTTGCATTGGCTTCTGGGAAGATCCAGTGACTCAGCGGCAACTTTCATTTCAATTTTTTTAAGTTTAACTCATTTCAGATTTACAGAAATGTTACTACAATAATGCAGTATATTATGAATCCAGTTTCTTCTGTTACTATCTGATGTTGGAATGACACGTTCACTACAATTAATAACTCAATATTAGTATTACCTAAAGTTTTTACTTTATTGAAAATTTCACACTATTTTTTTTCACACTAATCTTGCTTTTTTGTCCCATGATCACATCCAGAAGCTAACACTGCATTTAGTTATGTCTCCTTGTTCTCCTCTGGATTGACAGCTTCTCAGATTTTCTTTGTTTTCAACAACCTTGAACTTATATCTCCCATAGCCCTGAAAATATGGTCTTAAAATACATAAGGAAAAAAATCCTAATTACAAGAAGCAAGTGGCAAAACTGTAACGATAGTGGGATATTTAACATCCCTCTCTCACCTTTACTAAGTCAAGAAGGTAATAAAGTTCAGCAAGACTTTAGGTATGCAAATAGCACAATTATCAAATAAGCTATTGTAGATAGATACAGCTTTACGTCTACAACTCTTACAACAGTAATTTCTCAAGTGCATATAAAATATTCACAAAAATTGACCATCTACTCCCCTGCAAACCGTATTTCAACAAACATAAAAAATTGGGCCATGAGACGTGGTCACAGAGCCTAAGCCAGAAATTAATTACCAAGGATAACTCAAAACCCATACATGTTTTAAAAATAAAAGAATGTACATAAATAATTCATGCATTGATTGCCATCAGAATTGAACTTAGAGTATATTTAGCACTGACTGAACTATATAGGTCTAAACTTTGAGGGTACAGCTAAAATAGAACTTAGGAGGGGAGTTTTTACTTACAATTTATGTTGCAAACGAAGAAATACCGATCTTAAATGTGACATACTGAATCTACTTCTCTAGAAATCAGAAAAAGAAAGTAAGACCAGGGAAGCAGGGGAAGACACGGCAGTCAGAGGCGTAAATGTAAGGAAAGATGAAGGATGCCACCACTCAAGACTGTCTTGGCCACAGCACACACTCAGGGAGCAAGCAGTAGGCAGACATGTTAAAAGACAGGAAAGCTGAAGTCTACACATAAAAGCTAAAAGGATAATATCACCAATGTGTCCGTTACTGAGATACAACATTTGAACATTTTGTCATATATTTTTAGGCTTCCTCTTTCTCTCTCTGGACAAATAGTTTTTCTCTCAATCATTTCATAATCAGTTGTCGTCAATGAGACCTCAGAATTCATCTCCTGAGAATAAAAGCAATCTGCCACTGAGAGTACCATTGTCATGTTCCATAGGATCTAATATAGTCCATATTCGAATGTTCCTAATGTCCTCCAGAATGATTTTTATAGCTATTTTTCTTCTCTCTTCCCTTCATTCCTCCCCTCCCCTTCTCTTCCCCACCTTCTTCATCTCCTTTTCTTCCCTCCCCTCCTTTCTTTTTTCCTTCTCTATCCTACTCACTCATCTCTTCTCCTTTCCTTCACTCCCTTCCTCTCCTCTTTCCTCCCCTTTTTCTTCCTCTTTCCTCTCCTCACCTTCTCCATCCTCCCCTCTCATATCTTCCCCTTCTCTCCCCTTCCCTTCTTACTCTCTTTTTCTTTTCTTTCTTTTCCTACCAGACCTGAGGCTAGATTCATCTGTTATTTCTCTTCAGTTTCTTATTGTCTAGGCTCTTACGCTTGAAAAAATGAGTTAGTGGAATAAACATCCTCAATTAGGGACTTTTCTTTTGATTTTTTTTTTCTGGTAGTACTGGAGGATGGAATCCCAAGTTTTACACAGGCCAAGCAATCAATTGCTCCACCACTGAGCTATGACCCAGCTCTATTTCTTCAGTGTCAATTAACTTATTGTTTTGTCCTGTATGTTTTCTATAAGCTAGAAATTCAGGCTAGAAGGCTTGATTACAGTCCTATTAAACTCTCTGGAAAGGAAGATATCAGTGAACTTCATGAATTTAGCACAGAGGCATGTGTGGATGAATCATTGCCAGACTACTCTGCCATTAATGGAGCAAAATTTAAAGGATGTTTAGCAGATGAACAATCAGTTCTATCCATTGTAATGAAGTGTTTTCCTCTATAAATTAGTCATATGTGTAGTGATATTTTGGCACTTTTTGCAGAACAATATCTTGTTCTCTAAAACTTTTTACTTAATTATTTTAGCATCCTTTAATGATCCTTGTTTTAATAAGTTATGATATTTAGACTTATGAATGGTGACTTTTTCCCACTTGCATCATTTCTTTATTAAACTTTGAGACTTCATATATGATTCAAGAAGTTCAGGTTTCTGTATTCAAAATGAAGTCAGTGGAGCTTTATGTGAAGGTTAAAAAAGGGAAGCATGGAAGATCTTTTGTGGAATTTATATCAAAATCTCAGAGTTCCAGTGTTGTTACTATCCATCTCCAAAAGTCCCTATGGAGATAACTGCCTCATTCTGAGTGCTTCTTTTAATTAAGGGGAATTATCTATGTAGAAATCAAAGTCACAAGATTCTGGTTATTAGTCTTTCCTGTGAGTAAATGTAGAGACCTGTGATTTGTGTGTGTATGTATGTGTGTGTGTGTGTGTGTGTGTGTGTGTGTGTGTGTGTGTGTGTCCACTTATACATATATGTATACAAATATATCCTGCTATATACACATATACTACTATATATACATATACATCATCTAAATATAAGGTGAAAGGAAATATACAAAGATATCACTTAAACATACAATACTTATTTTTAATGACCCATAGATTCTATTTCTAAGAATTTCTTCATAGAAAAATGTCAGGAAAACGTGCAAGGTCATATCTGTAACATCTTAATGTGGTTTATTTAAATAAATCACACAAACAACCTTAGTGACCTTCTAAAGACATTGATTAAATAAATATCACACAGTCATATGATTAATATTATGAAACCATAAAAACTGATATGGCTGATGTATATTTAATGACAAATTTTCTTCTATATTCCAAGCCTGGAATCCAAGATACTCAAGAGACTGAGATCAGAAGATCATGGTTTAAAGCTAGCCTGGGCAGGAAAGTCTACAAGACTTTTTTTTGTCAGTTCTGGGGCTTGAATTCAGAGCCTGGGCATTATCCCTGAGCTTCTTTTGCTCAAGGCTACCACTCTAACCGCTTCATCCACAGAATCACTTCTGGCTTTTTCTGTTTTTGTGATACTGAGGAATTGAACCCAGGGTTTCATGCATGCTAGACAAGCACTCTACCACTAAGCCACATTCCCAACCTTCTACAAAACTCTTATGTCTAATTAACCACCCAAAGAAGCAGGAAGTGGAGCTATGGTTTAAGTGGTAAAGCACTAGCCTTGAGCAAAAAAAAAAGTTCAAGCACAATGCCCAGGCCCTGAGTTCAAGCTAGAAGTGGAGCTGTGGCTCAAATGGTAGGGCACTAACCTTGTGTAAAAAGGTAAAGGATAGCACCCAGGCTCTGAGTTCAAGTCCCAGTACTATTCTTCCCCTCGCTCCCCTCAAATAAAAATTGAAGTCTTCATTTTGGCTGAGATACCAGTGTAAGAGATATTGTGAGGGAAAGTATTCCATTTTCAACCTAAATGCCCAATACATGTAAAAAATTAGGTTCATTGATCACCTCTGTCTTCCTGATTTCTTTCTTCAAGCTTCCCCCAAATGAACTTCACTTAGAGGAACAAAGATCAGTGTGGAATCCTATAGGATTTCCCAGGGAGGCAGAGGAGAAGCACATTTCACAAGGATATGCTTTCACTTTCAGTCTTTTTGTTGTTGTTGTTGTTTGTGGGGCTTGAACTCTGGGCCTGGGCACTGTCCCTCAGCTCTTCAGCTCAAGGCTAGCGCTCTACCACAGTGCCACAGTGCCACTTCCTCACTTTCAGTCTTATGGGGAAACTTCTTCACACCTATGTCCATACTTTAATGTTGTACCTCCTCCATGTGGTCTTTTGATTGTTGTGAATTGCCTCCCTGAGCAGCAATCTGGGCCATATTAAACTCTCCTTTTCTTACACAAAGCAATTCCCTATTGCAAATCCCTTTTCTACTTTTTGATATGACCTTTAAATAGGTTTAAGGTCATTACAGAGGATGAATGAATTAAAGATCCCTGGTTACCTGGAGTTGCACCTTTTTAAGGTAAAGTATTATTTAATATTACACAATATTAAGAACTTGGTGTTATCAGAAAGATAATAATTCTAAACTTGTATACGTTTTTGTATCTTTAAGTAGTTGTAAAAGGGAGGTGTCATTTAACAAAGCAGTATATGAAAACAATGTATCTTGATGCTTGTCACCCCCTTCAACAATCTCATTCCACATTCACCAAACCCCTTTGTTGGCATTTCCCAATTTTGTGGTATATACCATGAATTCTTGAGTGCACTCTCCTCTCCTCTTCATTGTCTACCCCTTTCCCCTTGGCCTCATTCCCTCTTGCAAGTACCAATTTCTTGGTGTTTATTTGGTTGAGCTTTGACTTAGTCTTTCTAAAAAGTTGTACTATTTAAGCTCTCCATAGCATCTAATGTAAAACAGTTAATTCATCTGGAACAGCTTGCATACCACTCAGCATGTTTACTTATTGAAAAATGGCCACAAATAACTGAAAATTTTCTCTAGCCAGCCATATATTAAATAAATGTCTTAATTTCTTTCTTTCTATCTCTCCCTCCCTCTCTCCCTTCCTTCCTTCCCTCCCTTCTTTCCTCCCTTCCTTCCTCTCTCCCTTTTTCTCTTCCTCCCTCCATCTCTCCCTTTCTCTCTCCCTTTCTCTCTTTCTTTCCTTCTTTCTTTCCTTTTTTCCTCCTTCCTTCCTTCCTTCCTTCCTTTCTTTTTTCTTTCTTTCTTTCTTTCTTTCTTTCTTTCTTTCTTTCTTTCTTTCTTTCTTTCTTTCTTTCTTTCTTTCTTTCTTTCTTTCTTTCTTTCTTTCTTTCTTTCTTTCTTTCTTTCTTTCTTTCTGTAGCAGGGCTTGAATTCAATGCCTTGAGCACTCAATTGGCTTTCTTGCTTGAAGCACTATGATATCTTTCTTTAGGCACTAGTGAATGTTCGACCTTCAAATAAAAATGAGCAGAACTGGACAGCAAGGGGTAGGTTGCCCACAGGGGAGTTACCAAGACATTTATGAATGAAGAGGATGGTGATCTAGCACAGGTATGGAGACAGGGCTCTGTTATCGAGACTACATAAGAGACAGAGGATAAAACTTCAGTTCAGATTCTTTTGGTTGTAGGCAACAGAAGAACAGATTAAATCTAAGCAAAAATATGCAATTTATTGGCTAATCTCACAAATGTAACAAATGTAATTTGATCCAAGCATCACAAATGTCATAAAGCTACATTTCTTTTCTACATCTCTGTTCCCTTTTCTATTTGAACACTGTTCTTAGGCCAAAATTCCTACAACATGGGTATGTCTGTTGGTTATGGGGAAAAGGAACTCCTTTTCCCTTTAACATTTCCAGCAAAATAGGGTAAGCTTGGGACAAGTGTCTGCTACATGCAGTGGATGCATGTGTAAATGGCTTTGCCTATGTCATGCTCTTCACCCCATAACATGCAGACTGGAGGACAAGAAGGGACAGATCTTTAAAGAAAAGGAATACAGTTGCCAGAAAGTACTGGGTGGGCACCAGGGAAGCACATGACCAATATTCTCTATACAAATATGAGAAGTGACAAAGCTTGAGCCAGGATTATCTGTCTGCAAACAGTAGAGCTGCTGAGAAGAGCTCCAGTCAAGAGTTTATTTTCTTTCCCAATTTTCCAGTCGATTTCAAATGTCCCTTATTTCAGGAGAAAGAAAATATATAACGAAGATAGTCCTGATGACTGATGAACAGAAACTGACTTCAAAATCAGAAAATTTCTGTATAAGGAGCTTAGGGAAAGTATTAATGAAATAATATATGAATTTTATTACTAGAGTGGAACTCTTTAATATAAATATTTTGATTCCTAAATTGCCCTATAAGAATTATCCTCAGAGATATAAATCTTGCAGACTCTAATAACATTAAAATCCCTCATGAGACCTGGTTTTCTAACAACTATTGCTCTTCTTACCAAAGTTTTTTTAAAAAATTGGATAGAATTTTCATACCGGCAGGTAAGCAAATGAGAGCAATAAGTGATATTTTTCAGGTGTATATTTAATTGGAAGTTTTTTTTGAAGCATTTTGGCTAGTTTGTCATTCATTTTTCTTCTAGAAACCTTTTGTGTTATTTCAAATGTGAATAAACCTCCCTGTTCATTATTTTCTTGAACGTATTTTATAAGAAAAGGAGAAATTATTTTTTTAAAGTTATGCCTTTGTACTTGGTAGCTTCCTTAACAAGTATTAGTTTTGTGACTGAGAATGTTTATATGTCTGAGCTTCATTTTCAACATTTAAAATAGATATAATAATATCAACATACAAGATAACTGTGAGGATTCAATGAGGAAACTTACTTGCCAGGCTTAAATTCATTTTTAACACATAGAAGATGCTCAGTAGCTGTGACATCCCATCCTGGTCTTTCCTAACTTCTACCAAAGAGGGGTCAACTTCCCTTGTGGTACTTAGTTCTAAAAAAAAAAAAGTATATTCTTAAACTTCATTTTATTTCTTCCTTGATTGATAGAAGAGCCAGAGAGTTCATTTATGTTCACATTCCAAGTGGGAAATAAACATTAGCTGAAAGGCCACCTGGTCATTTGGAAGAAATTGGGAGAAATTGAAGTAGTGCATCCTCTAAGAAGCCCCTTCCAGTGGTCCAACTCTGGAAGTGGTGGCCACATACCCAGATGTTCCCTCATTTGGTAACTCTAGCATAGGTGCTGGAAAACAACAACCAGCTCAAAGCCATATCCAGCCAACCACTTGTTTTCTGTACAGCATGCAAAATAATGATTCTTTATTTTTGTGTGTGTGTGAGTGTGTGCCAGTCCTAGGTCCTGAACTATGGGCCTAGACACTGTCCTGAGATTTTGAACTCAAGGCTAATGCTCTACTACTTGAGTCATAGCCCCATATCCAGCTTTTTTGGTGATTAGAGATATGAGTCTCACAATCTTTCCTGCTAAGGCTGGCTTTGAACTGTGATCCTCAGATGTCAGTCTCCTGAGTAGCTAGGATTTCAGGTGTGAGCCACTGGCACCTAGCAACTCTTTAACTGATTGAAAAAAAATCAAATGAAGAACAATACTTCATAAAACCACATTTGATTGGAACATAGATGTGAGATTCTATGTTCCAATGGCAGAATAAAGTAGTTGTGACCAAGATTTCATGGCTAGTAAAACTGAAAATATTACCTTGTCTGTACAGAAAAATCTTGTCCATTCAAAATGAAGCTATATTGTTCTTGTCCTCTCCTACCAGTCTGCAACTCACAGGAATCAGGACTGACTGGCTTTTATCTTTGTGTCTCTAGTAGCTGTCACAGTGCCTAGCAAATACTAGGTCATCATACTTGGATACATCAACTAAGGATTCTTTCTACTATTTAATCCATGGCACAGATGGCCTCTCCATAACCTATGGGAAATTAGAGGTCTGATAAGTGTAGGTATATCTAGAACCTGCTTTTTAGATGGTTAAAAACCAAAGAGAAGGGAATATTGAAGATACTCTTTGGGGCTAGAGGCAGGAATCAAGGGATAGAGCATCTGTTTAGCAAGCAAATGATAGTGAATTCAAACTCAAAGAAAGAAAGGTGGAAGAGGGGGAGAGAGATAAAGAAGAAAGAAAGAAAGAGAGAGAGAAAGAGAGAGGGGGAGGGAGGGAGGGAGGGAGGGAGGAAAGAAGGAAGGAAGGAAGGAAGGAGGGAAGGAAGGAGGGAAGGAGGGAAGGAGGGAGGGAAGGAGGGAAGGAGGGAAAAAAGGCAGGCAGGCAGGCAGATAGGAAGGAGAAAAAGACTCTTTTTCTGCTTTCTGTTGCCTGAGGTAATGTGGTATAGGAACATTGAGTGTTGATACTCTGTCTAATGGAAGTTAAGTCCTGAATTAACAACTTTGAAGCTGTGTCACCTTGGGGGGGGAGGGACACCTACCTGTCTAAGAATCATTTCCTTCCTCTACAGTATGTAAATAATCCTTGTCTGTAGATAATTCTTTGTTATGTTGGAAAATACCTGTCTCTGGTGAGGCCAGGCAACGTGTCTGTCTAGCTCACTGTTTAAAGTCTTGGATTGGGTTTCTCAACTGCTGCTGTGCATTAGAATCACCTGTGTAGCTTAACAAACCACTGAGCCAGAGCACCTCCCCAGAACAATTAGAGAGATGGGAAAAGACCAGATAACCCATTTGTGTTTTATAAGCTCTGTGGTGGTTCAGATACTAGGCTAGGATTAAGAGCCACTGGAGTGGAGTGCTCCATAAACATGATGAATGAAGTACAGCTTCTCCCACCTGCCTTTCCCTCCCCAAGCTTTTTGATGCTGACCACAGAAGTCAGGGTTTCTGTATCCAGGTCACGGTGTGCTATTTTCATGCCCTGATGGAATGGTTCTCCCCAGTTCACAGAGGTCTGACTGCTGCTGCCTCACCCTCCATTGACTTTATAGCTCATCATTCTCCTGCTATTTATCTGACCCCATTTGTGGCCTCTGTCTGTGTTATCCATGTGTGTGTGTGTGTGTGTGTTTTAATATATATTGATTCTTGTCAGTTTTTCTCTTCTTTGTAATATTTTCTGTTTTTATTTTTTGCTGTTGCTGTTTGCTGATAACATTTGCTTACTACCAATAACACCATGTACTTCAACTATTCCCATTTTTTTTATTACTGCTAAATTAGTTTTACCCTGTGCGTTACATCAGGGAAATAAATCTCTCTACTCTCTTTTCCTCACTACCTAAATTGCTGTATCTAGTAATAGGTATTTGCAGACACTTGGAGCTGGTTGAAAGCAAGTCAATCCAATCTCCCAGTTAATAGAAGAGGAAACTAGGGCCCAGCCAGGGAGCAGCCCAGTCTGCTCACAGAGGGAGCTCATGGCAACACTGGGATGGATTCCCGAGTCTAACGTGTCTAGTTGACACTTTCTTCAGGCTGCCACATGACCTTGATAGCCAGACCTCTGGCTTCGGGGGCAACTTGTTAGTTCTCTGTTTCTAGGCTAGGCACCTTTCCAAAGCTCCAGAGTGTTATTTTGATCAGTCAAAGGAGAAGAGACTATTTCTGGTGGTAGCTACATGCAAGTGTTGGAGAGACAGATAAAGTACTTTGTGTTAGTGACATTTCACAAGATGCAGCTCTGTATGCCCAAGTCTCCTGATATGCATGCAGTTTAGGAGAACCAGATGGTGGTAGATGTCCAGGGACCAATGGGAGAGCTCTTCCCACAGCCACCTCTAGCTGTCCCCAACAATGACACCATCATAAACAGCTCCTTTCCCTTCCTTCCTTCCTTCCTTCCTTCCTTCCTTCCTTCCTTCCTTCCTTCCTTCCTTCCTTCCTTCCTTCCTTCCTTCCTTCCCTCCCTCCTTCCCTCCCTCCCTCCCTCTTTCTTTCTTTCTTTGTTTCTTTCTTTCTTTTCTTTCTTTCTCTCTCTCTCTTTCTTTTCTTTCTTTCTTCTTTCTTTTCTTTCTTTCTCTCTCTCTCTCTTTCTTTTCTTTCTGTTTCTCTCTCTCCTTTCCTCTTTCTCTTCCTTTTTTCAGTACTAGGATTTGAACTCAGGGCCTGTGCTCTCTCTTAGCTTTATTTTTGCTCAAGGTTGTCACTTCACCACTTGAGCCACACCTCCACTTCTAACTTTTTGCTAGTTAATTGGAGATAAGAGTTTCATAGTCTTTTCTGCCACAACTGGCTTCAAACTGCTATCCTTAGATCTTAGCCTCTTGAGTAACTAGGATTATAGGGATTAAACCACCAGCACCCAGCCAACTGTCTACTTTCTTTATCTACAGATCTAAACTTTCCCAAATAGTAATTACGAATTATGACTGCAATTAATTAAATGAAATTAAATTAAAATTGTATTTCCCTAGTTGTGCTGACTACATTTTAAGTACTTGGTAGCTATTGATCTATAATATTAAATCCTTCCTTATTGCATAGATAGAGATAGAGCATTTCTAACGTGGTTGAAAATTCTATTAGTGCAGTACCAGACACTTGATGTGATAACTTAGTCTATAGGATAAACCCTTCACCTAAGCAATACTAATATCTTATGATATCTCCTGATTCTGAGGTTGTGGTAGAGCCCTTTACTACTCCTCTTCCTCATCTTCTTCCTCTTCCTCCTCTTCCTCCTCTTCTTCCTTCTCTTCTTCCTCCTTCTCCTCCTCCTTTTCTTCCTCCTCCTCTTTCTCCTTTTCCTCCTCCTTTTCCTTCTTCCTTTTCCTCTTTCTCTTCCTCTTCATCTGGGACTCACACTTAGTACCTAATGCTTTTACTCATTGACTAGTGCTCTGTCAACTGAGTCACACCTCCAACCTACCCACCCCCCTCTGTTCTAATCTACCCTTCATGCTAGACTGGGAGCCCCATGGAGGCAATGTCTATCTCCAATTATTTTTATGTTCTCACAGAACTGAGAGGAGGATTTGACCCATGACAGGTTTCAGTAACAAAATTGTGATTTAGTATTCTCTATCTAGTATTAGTAAGAAAATAGTAGTTCCCCTTGTCCTGGGGAGAAGGCTTGATTCTGTGTGTGCGCGCGCACACACACACACACACACACACACACACACACGCATGCACATGCACTTCTGCGGCTTGAACTTAGGGCCTTACATTGTCACTCTCCTTTCTTGCTCACAGCACACACTCTACCACTTGAGTCAGGCCTCCAACCCAGAGATGACTCAGATTCTTCAGGGGAGGAAGGTGATGGGCAAATAAGGTATGTGGATCCAAGGACTGAACTGGTGCCCCAGCAAGTACAGTTTCACCAATGTGAACTGCTGCAGACTGATAATTCTGAGACAGAAAGCATTGTGGAATGGTGTAATGGGAGACCAGGTGGCCACAGTTTCGTTCTGCCTCCAACATGGATGAGCTGTTTTGAGAAATTGTCTAGTGAGGAGAGTCCAGGCCATATTCACAGCCTCTGTCTTCCTTCCCAGTACACAGGCATGATTGAAGTGAGGCTCATAGGAGAGAGAGCCTAGGAGAGCCTGGAGAGAGGTATCTTGGTCTGAACAGGCATGTTTCTAGAAGGGAGAGTGGTTCAAATGGCCACTAAATGGTTGCTATTGGGTTACAGGAGCACACCTGCTAGGAGCCCAGTGTAAAGATGCCATTCTTTGCACTTAGCAACTGATTATTTGTGCTTGTAAACTGAGTACCTAATTGAATGTAGTACAACATTAGATTGAAGGAATTGAAGCAATGCCACAGCCCCCCAAAATCTCAATAAAAATAGGTTTGAGAACAGGAGTGTGTTTTGCTTTTACTTTGTAAAAAACAACAACAACAACAACAACACACAAAAAAACTTCTCCTTTAGGATAACTTCCCCCTCCAAAGCAGGGTTGTTTCCACTTTGCTTTATTATTATTATCATCAAAAACAAATAACAAATAGGTTGATAAAAATTATATGACAATAAAGAGACAGTGTGATTAAAAAAAAAAAGAGAAAAAAGAATCAGCAACATTAAAAATGTGTATAGGGAAGGCATTTACTGTGTGTGGTCTCACTTCCTTGCCCTAATAACTTTAACTTTTAACGTGGATGCCTAAGGTTGCACAGATGGAGAATGACCCCAGAAGACCACCTGGGTCTGTCTGATCTATACATGTTGGCCTAGCTAATCCAAGCCAGGGCAGAATATGAGTCTGCATTTTCTGGCTGTAAATGTTAAGCTTTCTCTGGTGCTGTCTGGATTCTATGTATTATCTTACATTGTACATCTGCTTGTTCTGAACTACAGCCCAGATCTATTCTGCACCATTCACGCTCCCACTTGGCTGATTATCATGAGGCTGAAGAGTCTTTGTTCCTTAGGGAAAAAAAAATCTAGGTAATTTTGCAAGGTTTTCTGCTCTGAGATAATCTCATTCAACTATCTTGACCTTGTTTGGGGATCACAACAACTTTGCTGATTGTTTTAGGTAGTTATGGCAACAAAGAAATGTTAATTGGCCTGAAGAGTACAGCCAACCTTTACATTATCTAGTTTGCTTTGCACAGCCCCTACGTGGTGCCATTTCCTCAAGATTTGAAACTGATGACACACAGACCCAGTGGTATTTTCCAGATGTGTTTCACAGTCAGCTGTTGTCTCGCCCTCACTGAACTACTGGGTAGGATGGCAACAGGGTTCCATACATACTAATGTAGACAGAAAGTACAGTGTGGTGGGCTGGGGTGAGTTCAGGGGTAGATCTGTGACTTATGAGTCTTAGGCAGCTCATCTTACCTTGACAATTCTAACCATCATCTTGTAGATGGGATTGATAATCTTAGCTTTGTCTACCTGACAGGGATTGAGGGAAGATGATGGTTATAGGCTGAGTTGTTTTCTCTAACACCCAAATCCTTATGTTGAAGTCCTATGTTCCGTGTCTCAGATGTAACTTAAATTGGGTTGCTGCAGGTATAATGGTTAAAATGGTATCATACAAAGTAAAGTGGGCTCCTAATCCAGTATGAACAGCATGCTTTGTGAAAAAGAGAACACAAATTTTGGACTTAGCAGCTCTCATAAGCACATTAGCCAATACACAATTACAAATAATTCACATGATGAATGCTTTATTTCAGGAAAATCATACATATATATATATTATATATGTATACTTAAGTGTTCTGGGGAGAACACTGATACAAATGAGTTAGTGTTGATCCATATGGGAAGATATACAATGAAGGATTGAAAATGAAGGCAGGAAGCCAGGCACTGGTGGGTGGCTTACACCCATAATCCTAGCTACTCAAAAGGCTGAGATCTGAGGATCAAGGTCCAAATGTAACAGGCAGAAAAGTCTGTGAGACTCTTAATTAAATTTAAAAACTTTTTAATAAGTTTTTATTGTGAAAATACTGTAGAGAGGGGCTACAGTTACATGAGCAAGGGAATGAGTACATTTCCTATCAAGCATTGCTCCCTTCTCCTTTGTTTTTCCCCTACTATCCCTTCCCTCCACAACTACACTCTCTATCCCCCACACCCCACACCCCCACCCCGCCTAAATTGTAAAGTTCATTTTTCAACATAGTATCTTGTACATCTCATTGTTGCAATGGGTCAACCTGTATCCCTATTTAAATATTTTGTTTTTTCTCCCTTCCCCTCCCCAAATTATACCAACAGCAAATACAATGAAAACGGGGGATAAAAGGGTAGAAGTGGAGGTATTGCTCAAGTGTTAGAGTACTAACCTTCAAAAGCCAAGTGAGTATCATAAGGCCCTAAGTTTAAGCCCCATTAGCACAAGAGGAGAGTGTGGGGGCGGGGGGAGGAAAGGAGGGGAAAGAAGGAAAGAAGAAAGAAAAGAAAGAAAGAAAGAAAGAAAGAAAGAAAGAAAGAAAGAAAGGAAGGAAGGAAGGAAGGAAGGAAGGAAGGAAGGAAGGAAGGAAGAAAGAAAGAAAGAAAGAAAGAAAGAAAGAAAGAAAGAAAGAAAGAAAGAAAGAAAGAAAGAAGGAAAGGAAGGAAGGAAGGAAGGAAGGAAGGAAGGAAGGAAGGAAAGACAAGGAAAAAGAAGCCAGAAGTTTTACTGCTTTAATCAAGGGAAATGGGAGGCAGGGAAGATGGAGTGCTGTGGTCTCTCCATCTTTCTCCAAAATTCAGCTGCAATGCTTCGCTTCTTGCAGGATGGAGCTGCCCCCGGTCCTGGCT
The DNA here is from genome assembly GCF_019054845.1 of Dipodomys spectabilis. Taxonomy (NCBI): domain Eukaryota; kingdom Metazoa; phylum Chordata; class Mammalia; order Rodentia; family Heteromyidae; genus Dipodomys; species Dipodomys spectabilis. The sequence continues at coordinate 18,051,059 of NW_024870694.1, forward strand.
GGGGCAGGGCCAGTGTACACATTCTCAGGGGGACTGACCATGGAGGAGGACGATTTTAACGAACAGGCCCCAGAGGAGAGGAAAACAGATCTGTGAAAGCAGCAATCACCGGCACCGTCCTGCACTCTAGCCTTGGAGGAAGTCCAGAGCTGTCTGTGTGGGTGTTGTGCCTGACAGTCTACTAATTAGTACAGAATCCCATTGGAGCTGGGGTTTCTTTTATTAATGCTTTCATTAAAAGGTCTCCCTAATCAATCAGCTGTGGAGTGTACTTACAGGAAGAAGGGTCTTTGGGTTCACAGACTGGACTGTGTCCAAGCTAGAAGAGTCTGCATACTGGTTGGGAAGGGGTGGATCTTCTTGCAGACCTTGCTTGCCCCTCACCAGTTCCTCCCACTCACCCGCGGTCCTCATCCCATGACACAGGCATTTTATGTGACAAATAAAAATTTAAACCTATATTACATCCTTTCTTTTTCTCAGAGAAGCAAACTTTGGTAAAAGTTTTTTTTTTATTTAAGTCATGAGCTCATTTGGGACATAACATGTCATCCCTGACATCTCTGGTGGTCCTTCAGCCTATCACATTAATGATCCACCATGTTTATATAAGGTTTGCAATCTGTATTCACATCTATGATATTTCCCCAAACCTACTATTTGCCAGTCACTGGGCTTGGTACTGGAGTCCAAGATAATTGGCTTGAAAATAGAACTGGATTTTTTCCCCACTATAAAAACCAGACATTTACATCACTATGCTATGAAAAGGCATTGTGAGATGGTCTATAAGCAAATGGTCAACTGCCTGGGCGCTAGTGAAGGTTTTTCAAAAGGACATGTGAGTAAAGTAGGACCAATAGAAAAGGAAACCCTCATGCATTAGGATTGTGTGTGTGTGTGTGTGTGTGTGTGTGTGTGTGTGTGTGTGTGTGTGACAGAGAGACAGAGACAGAGAGAGACAGACAGAGACAGAGACACATGCTCTAGGAAAGTATCAGGATATTTACTTCTCTCCTTCCCTATAATTTTATGATCAAAAGTCCTTTTCTACTCTAAGGTTCCAGAGCAGGGACATGCTGATAGGGTGAAATGTGGTCTCAGCAGTAGTCATGTGTCATCAAGTGTTTTGCCACAGGGCTTGAACTGATAGAAGCAAATGAGCTAGAGAGAAAGCTGGGAGCCTGAGTGCTAGATCATTTCTACTGAAAAGTCAATTGGACCTAGGGCAAGCCATTTCTCCTTCAGGATTTCATCTCTTCTTTTGTTAAACTCATTCCGTTTTCTTTACTTAATATTGTTCATAGACAGATACAGACAGAAGCCTAACAAGGCTGTGAAATGGACGGAAGCAGAGCTATGTTCAATAAAGCAACTAGTTCTTTTTCTTCCTCCAAAGAATGACAGATACACCTATCAATCTCTGACATTAGGAGTGCTGTTTGAAATACATGGGACCAAGGACTCACATTAGACCAAGAGTTCTTGGATTTCAAAAAGAGCCAGTGTCTGTGAAATTCACTAAGGAATCTGACTTTTTTAAAAAAAACAGTTAATAACTAATATTTTTGGAATACAACTTATCAAGGCCCTTTACAACTCTATGAGATAAAGATTATTGCCATCATCATTTTAGAGATTAAGCAAATGAAGCTTGAAGGGCTATGACTCATCCAGGGTCACGCATTTCAAGAGCAAGATGGGAAACCAGACAGCCTGGCTCCAAAGCCCATAATAATAACCATCATGCTACACTGCTTTTCAACAGCCCACAAATGCATTCCTTGACATTTGCTGGAATAGTCCAAGCTACAGCTTAAGTTCATTTGCTTTTAGGAACAGAACAAAATAATCTATTGAAGGATTAAATGTATCATCCCATAACCTAATTGTTGTCCTATAGAATAAAGTTATGAGAAGAGTTTGTTCTTCTGGATGATCTGAGTAATATTTTTTTGTTATTTCATTTCTTCTTTCCCTCTGCATACACCGCAGATGTTAGATTTGTTTTTCCTTTGTAAAGAACAGCTGCTTTCTATATTCATGATTCTCTCCATTTGAGCATGGTAACTGTATTTCCTCCAGGTCTTCAGGATGACCAGGCACTGTAAATGCTAGAGAGCTTTCCTTGACCAGAGCTCCGTTTCCTTTACTTATGGTCAGGAGCACTCCTCTGTGTACTTTCTTGGATTTCCTGAGCATGTCTGAGACATTTGTCATGATTCCAAGACTATATATACCATCTAGCATGTCTATGTCTGTGTTCCCCAACTCCTCATGAAATGAGTTTGTTAGCCAATGAAATTGAGAAATATTGATGATCATACAGCTTTCCTTCAAATATGTGTATTTTTTCTGGAGGTAAGTTCTCAGTATTAGTCAAAGATCTAGGGTAAGATTTAAGAATACATACAAGAGGTAAATATTATCACTCGATATGCTGATAAAATATGACACCAAGATGCATATGTGTATTGAACTCCACCATACAGAAAGAGTACATTTGGGGAAATTTTGATAAAATTTGAGCTAAGCTTTGTCTCAGGTTAAGATGTGAGGTATTGAGCAAATTTCTCAAAGTAGACAAAACAGTTTGAGCAAAGGCATGGAGACATGAAAGCACCTGGGGTATTGGGCGAACAGCAAGTAGTAAGTAGAATGAAGGGTTTGTAGTTTATGTAATAGAAACTAAGGCTAGAAAATTAGACTGTGGGGGATGTTGAATGCCTTTCTCTGAGTATTAAGGAACACATAATGGGGTATGAGACATGACATCACGGGGTTAGTTTTTAGAAAAAAGAACTCTGTGTTATAGATTAGGCTAGAGGGATGGAAGAAGTTAGATACAGATCAATTCAGTTAAGATTTGTATGTTTCTGTGGCAAAGGAGGCAAGAGACAGACTGAAGTTATTTGGGAAATAGGCCCTGTCTTATTCTGCAAGCTAAACTTGGAGTGTTAAATCAAAGGTACCAGTGGCTCATGCCTGTAATCCTAGATATTCAGGAGGCTGAGATCTGAGGATCATAATTTGAAGCCAGCCTGGCAGAAAAGTCCCCATGAGACTTTTATCTCCAATTAACCTCTGAAAAACTGAAAGTGGCCCTGTGGCTCAAGTGGTAGAGCACGAGCCTTGAGCACAAAAAGGCTCAGGGACAACTTCCAGGCCCTGAGTTCAAGCCCCACACCAACAAAAAGGAAAAAATACGGTGATGATTCCAAATACAAGGGCTGTTTTAAGGACAAGTCAAAGAAGATGTTATTCTTTTCTGAAGAAGTCCATCCATAGATAAGAACCAAACGAATCATGTAGGGTCCATGTAGGAGAACATTATATGAACACCAGAGCATGTGGAGGTACAAGTATAGGAAAAAGGGTATATGTGGAAAACAATGTTATATATTAAAATTAAATACTAACTTGGAAAGACTGAAGCAGGAAAGAAGTTGGAAAAAATGGGAGAAGTTAATGTGTATCAAGAGGATAAAATTCTTTGGGAGACTCAGAACTGTTGGTAACTATTGGGCAGTATGTGAGAGAGGGGGGTTCTGACCTCCTAGGGCAGGCCTCCGATGTCAGTTTGGTTTCCAAAGCTAGTGCAATGTTATTTGGGTGTGTCTTGCTTGCATATTACCTAGTGACTATGAGACCTTGGCAGCAGTCCATTTTATAGATCAGTTCTCAAAGGCTGTGGCATCCTAAATTCAGAAGTATGCATGTGAACTTGTAGAAAACTAAAGCTAGATCCTTATATGTTACCCTGCACCAGAATCAACTCCAAATGGATCAAAGACCTCGGAGTCAAAGCAGACACTCTGAAAACATTACAGGATGGAATAGGAGAGACCCTAGGTCTCCTTGGCACAGTCCAAAATTTTCTTAATAGAGACCCAGAAACACAACAAATCAAAGAAAGGTTGGACAAATGGGATTGCAAAAAATTGCAGAGCTTCTGCATGGCAAAGGACATAGCTAGCAAGATCAATAGAAAGCCCATGGATTGGGAGAAGATCTTCACTAGCCATACAACCAACAAGGATCTCATATCTAAAATATACCTGGAACTCAAAAAATGAAATCCCCCAACAACAAATCTTCAAAGAAACAACTGCCCAATAAATAAGTGGGCTAAAGACTTAAAAAGAAACTTCTCTGAAGAAGAAAGAAGGATGGCCAATAGACACATGAAGAAATGCTCAACCTCTCTAGCCATAAAAGAAATGCAAATCAAAACAACAGTGAGATACCACCTCACCCCAGTTAGAATGGCTAGAATCAAAAACTCTAATAACAACAGATGCTAGAGGGGATGTGGACAGAAGGGACCCTTACTGCATTGTTGGTGGGAGTGTAAACTTGTTCAACCACTTTGGAAAGCAGTATGGAGCTTCCTCAAAAGACTCCACATAGAGCTCCCCTATGACCCAGCAATCCCACTTTTGGTCATATACCCAAATGATCACAAACAAGACCATACTAAGGCTACCAGCACAACTATGTTTATTGCAGCCTTATTTACCATAGGTAAGATATGGAACCAACCCAGATACCCCTCAGTAGATGAATGGATCAAGAAAATGTGGTATATATACACAATGGAATTGTATGCCTCTATCAGGAAGAATGACATTGCCCCATTTGTTAGGAAATGGAAAAACTTGGAAAAAATTATAGTAAGTGAAGTAAGCCAGCCCCAAAGAAACATAGGTCCCATGGTTTCCCTTATTTGCAATAACTAGTATATGTCTGAGTCAAGCAGAAAAGGTCAGATAAGTTGATGTTAGGGAAATGAACCTCAAGATAAGTATTCAAATGTTTTTTCTTTCATGCAATTGTTTCTAACATATTTATAAGATGATTTCTTTGTTGCTTTGTATGTCCCTCCCCCACGGTGAAACCACTGCTTTCACTGTATTTGATGTTGGTATAATTTGTGAAGGGGAAGGGAAAAAACAAATCGTTTAACTAGGGATACAGGTGGAGCCATTGCAACAATGAGATGTACAAGTTGTTATGTCAAAAAACGAACTTTACAACTTTGGTGGGACGGGTGAATGATCGGGTGGGGGGGTATAGGAAGGGATGGGAAGGGGAAACAAAGGAGGAGGCAACAATGCTTGATAAGAAATGTACTCATTATCTTGCCCATGTAATTGTAACCCCTCTGTACAGTATTTTCACAATAAAAATAATAATAAAATAATAATAATAAAGAAGTATGCATGTGAAACTTGACAGTGAGCTCAGTAGTTGATATACAACATGGTGGAATTGATTTACCAGATTGCTCAAATTTCCTGGTACTTTCTAGCTTTGAGGATCACCTTCCTATCTTTTAGCAAAAAAATCCATGGCTTTGGATTATCTTCTCCTCTGTTTATAGTTTACACTTTATTCTGTCTCCTGGGCAAAAGGTGAGAGGACTGGGAAAGGTGGGGGAAAAACAATGAGGAATCCTCTCATCCTCTTAGTCTGAGTTCCAGGCATCTGTTCTACTGCTACTCCCATCATTCCTGTCATTGCCTCTTCTGTGCCATTGATGCCACCATGGATTTGCCTTGTGGCTGAGGAAGGAGAAGATTGGAAAGAAACAAATCAAGCAATCAACAACAGTACTCAGGGGATTTTTAACAGCTCAAGTTCTTGGATAGATGCTGCATGCATATTGTCTAGTATTCTTAATTACCTTGTATAGAACTGGATCTTTTAATTCTTTAAGTAAATATTTTTTTTTGTTTTATTTATTTTTGGTTGGTTGTGGGGCTTGAACTCTGGGCCTGGACGCTGTCCCTCAGCTCTTCAGTTCAAGGCAAGCGCTCTACCACTTGAGCCACAGCACCACTAAACATTTTTATATATAAATCTTGGCAACTATACAGCTAACTTAGTTTAGGTGGGTAGGTATTTATCATTTTATACTTAGCATTTTAACTTAAAGTTTGGAACAAAACACCCCCTGTAAAGAATGTTTAAATGGCATACATTGTAATACAACAAACCATCCCCTAACAACTAAAAGTATCCATTTCTATTAAGAAAAAGAGTAGGAAATGACACTTTCCTATTCTTTTTCTTAATAGAAATGGATACTTTTAGTTGTTAGAAAAAGAGTAGGAAATGACACTTTCCTACTCTTTTTCTTAATAGAAATGGATACTTTTAGTTGTTAGGGGATGGTTTTCCTATTCTTTTTCTTAATAGAAATGGATGCTTTTAGTTGTTAGGGAATGGTTTGTTGTATTATAATGTTCTTGCTAAAACAAACTATACCTGAAATGCCCAAATGTATCACCTAAGGTACCTCAGTTTCTCCTTGGGAAAAATTTAATCAGAGAATACAATTCTTCCACTCTGTCCTCCAGACTTGTAGGAAGGCAAAAATATTATCAATTTACAAGTACTATAAGTCTTATCAACTTGCTATTATGGGAAATAAAATATGGCTTTCACTGCAAAGTGGTCCAAATACTTATATAGATGGAATTTTTTAAAAGCATCCTTCCATCTCTAAAGATGAAAAGAAATAGCTCTAAGTGTGAGTCATGTGTTAACTCATCCATTAGGGGAAGTCAGAAAGAAGCCAAACTAATAAAGTCAAAATAATATGGTCATTAAAAGGAGCAATGAAAAGTAGCATTTTAAGTGGGAGTTTTGCATGGATAGAATCGGCATAAAGACACCCACTCAAGACATTTGCCTTCCATTTAGAGAAAATTAAGGAGAATTAGGCAAAGAATGATGACAAAGTTAAAACTCTGTTTTCATTACTTTTAATAAGCCCTCCTCCAATTGAAGAAAATAAATAAATAAGAGGGCTTAATTAATAGCCAACCTGTAGCTGTTTGCATGGAGTTGAAGATGAGTTGCAAAATGAACACTAAGACCTTGTTAGATATTTACAAGTTTGGCAGCCAAACTTCAGGAAACTAATTATTTAAATGCTTAGGTAGCAAAACAAGGAATATTTACGGTGTTATTTCCTTTCTCTTTTGCTTCTGACTGTGACTTGTGATGTGAAAATAAGAAGGCTTTAATTTTTATTTTAACCACTATTTCTTCCCAGCAAGGCACGGAATGAATTGAATATGAAAGCTAAGGATGCCTCATTATCAGAAATATTAAAGAGCCTTGTTACTACAGCTAATAGAGATCATACTGGACAGAAGATGGTTCTTTATCCCAGAAAACAAAACAAAATATAAAGCCACTTGGATTTTTTTCTTGGACATTTTGAGCAACATGGCTCTTGAGAGATATGTACAGGCTAGAGAAGGTCACATAAGCAGAAATAAAGATGCTGAGGCTTTGGGAACTTTTCATATTTTTTCCTTTATCAAGTTTTTAATTACACAAGTAAATATGATTGTATTTGTGAAACTCTATGAGATATGGAGACAAAGTTTAAAAAAATCTGTCTTTCAAAGCTGGGGTGCTGGTGTAATCCTAGTTACCTCAGCCTCCTGGCTGAGCTCTGAGGATCTGAAGATTATGGTTTGAAGCCAGCCCAGGCAAGAAAATCATGAGATTATTTCCAATTAACCCACTAAAAGCTGGAAGTGGAGGTGTGACTCAAGTGTTAGTGAGCTAGGCTTGAGCAGAAAGTCTATTGGACAGTGTCCTGGTCCTGAGTTCAACCTTAATATTAGTACAGGCATGTGTACACACACACACACACACACACACACACACACACACACACACACACACACACACACACACAGACACACACACACTCCTTTCAGACCATTTTCAACATAACCTCCAACTATTTTGTGTTTTGGATGGCCCCAGAGTAGTCATGCATATTCCATAAGAGGCAAAAGCCAACTGAAGTAGCAAGTTTAATTACTTTTGGCTGCATTGTAACAAATAGAAGCAATCATACTGACTAGGCAGATGCTGACCTTAAAGTTCTGCCTGGCAGCTCTATAAGCTATTGATCACTACAAATGGGAAACAATGATTTAACTAATAGTACATAGCAAAGTATGAACTTATGTGAGAACATTCAAATGTATCTTTGAATGTAAACAGTCCAGAGATTAGCAGCTTTTGCTTCCTGGCCTAGCATCCTTGCATGGCTAATTTATTATACTTACAATATGGACAGGGTCTAACATATCCAATAGCTATTTCATCAAGCTGTCCTTCATGAAGGTGTTCCCATCTGGGGATATTGTTAAGAAAGTAATGATCTATTGATTTTCATAGTGTCATTGAGTAATGATTTTCTCCTGCGGTAACATTTGTGCGGTAACAAATAAAAGGTAAATTTCCAGATTTAATGGGCTCTGATAATTATTCTCAAAGTGGCATTTATGTTTATGGAGTCTGTCCACTCTCAAATAATGAAATCATGACTCATTGGCCACTAATTCAATGGAGGAATCTTGACAACCTTTCAGTTCAATCTACCTGTCTCTGTACTCCAGGCTTACTGCTAGAGAAGTAGAGTAATAGGAAGAATATGGATTTGAAGTATTGTATTATCTTCTTAATAATTGTATCTGGTACCTGCATGTAAAAATAATACCATTATCTTTCTTTTTGTAGTGTTGGGATGAGAATTAAATGAAAAGAAGTATACAAGTTTGTTAAATACCTTTTTGGTACCTTGTGGGTAATTTCTCCCTCACTGTTCACCTTATCTGTATATCTTGGATCTAGTGTGGTTGAGATCTGCCAAGGAGAAAATAGTGTGATTGCCTCTCTCTAGAAGGAGACAACTTTACCAAGATAAAAGCAATTAGACTGAGTTCTTCCATGAAATATTTACATAAAAGTGTTATCGTTTGGGAAAAGTTAAGGTAAAAATATGACAGTCTTCTTTGTTGCAGGAATTCTGTCTTTTTGAAAATAATTTTGCATCACCAACAGAGGTAGTAATATATGAAATAGTTCCAAACTTATGTGACTCTCATAGTTTTTTTTTTAACCCAGAATCTCTTCATAGACTATAAATATGAAGAAGGACTAAGGGGTGAATGACTGCATAAAATTCATATAGCATAATATTTGCTTGTCTGATTTTCACATAGAAGTCCCATACAATCTTGATATGCACTAATAAGCATTATACACAGGACTTCAAATATCTTATATGTGGCATGTATATATGGAGAAGCTTTCCCACAGCTGACTAGCTGAGCTCTGTTTGAATATCTGAAATAAGAACTTTTATTGACTTCCAAGGTAGCTTTTTATATTTGGCATTTCTCTAATGGTTATAAAGATCTTTTTAAATGTTGAGTGAGCATCTGTCTGTTTGTGATTCCTTTTTTTCCTATCTCTTATTTTTTAAATTTTATTTTCTTGTTAAAGATGCTGTACAGAGATGTTACAGTTACATCAATAAGGTAATGAGTACATTTCTTGTCCAGCATTGTTACCTTCTCCTTTGTTTTTCTACTACTATCCCTTCCTGCCTCCACCTCCCCCACTCTGCCCCTCCCCCACGAAAAGTTGTAAAGTTCATTTCCAACGTAGTGTCTTGTGAGTTGTGATTCTTTTTTTTTTTTTAATTCCATTACTGGGGCTTGAACTTAGGGCCTGTGCTTTTGCTTGGCCAGTCATTTGAATCACACCATCACTTTCAGCTTTTTGTTGGTTGATTGGTGATAAGAGTCTTGTAATTTTTTTTTTTTTGTCCAGGATAGCTTTGAATCATGATTCTCAGATGTCATGTTTTTTAACAGGCTAGGATCACAAGTATGAGCCATCAGTACCAAACTCCTTGTGATGTTTATCTAGTGGTCATGACTCTATTTCCTAAGACTACTTAAGGATGTATCTAAGCTATTGTTTATATTTACTTTTGTAGAATACAACCAGCCTTACTTCTGTGCTATATATCATACGTTTAGTTATGCCTTTAAAAAAAACTTTGGCCAATGGAATATGGGCACAAGTGATTATATACATAGATTTAGATATGAACCAGATATATTTTATATATAGATATATCTTATCTATATATACGTATATCAATATATCTGAATATGTGTCTTTTAATTGACTCTTGACATATAATACAAAATCCATACTTTTCTATAAAATAACCAGTGAAAATGCCAGAGGGCTCTGTGGTATTCCTCTAAACTAGCAAGTGCAAAGTCTTAAGTTCAAACCTCAGTAACATCAAAACAAAAACAAAGGAAAAATGAAAGCCTGGGTTTTGTATTCTATGTCAAGTCAATTAGACAATACATATAGATACAATGATATATAGACATATAGAGATAAGATATATCAATATATAAGATATATCTATGTCTATATCTATGTATATAATCACTCATACCCATATTCCATTGGCCAAAGTTTTTTTCAAAGCCATAACTAGACATTGGTAATAGGAAAAGTGGTATTTCCTTGGACTCAGAATGAAAATAAAGACTTTAACCTTCCTGAAAACATGGTCTCTGCAGCAACCACTGCCTTCACAATCTAACACTGGTAAAGAGGCAGACACATATCATACATTCAATGAGATAATCATAGAGTACAATCTAGAGTCTATGGAGTGATGAAGGAAGGAATTATTAATTCTGACTGGCTGGGCCCAACAAAGCATTATTGAAAAGTTAGTTCTTAAAAACTGAGCTCTGAAGAGGGCCTGAGAGGCAAATTAGCTGAGAAGACAAAGGAAAACAAACTCAGTTGGGGAAAGGAGCATTAGCTAGAACACAGTTCTAGAAGAGCATGGCATAATAAGGATAATAAGGAGGAGAGCTAGATGACGAGGCTTCTGAGCGCTGTATGGCCAACCAGAATTAGAGTTAGAATGAAAGTAAAAAGACTTTAAAGTAGGGGGATCGGATAAGACTGAATTTTAGAACATTTCAAGTAGATATATACAGAGAGAACAGTGGAACAGCATTGAAAAGGCTTTGCAGTGGTCTCAAGGAAATGATCAAAATGCAAATGAACTTTGTAGCAGGGACTGATGGGATCAATCAGCCAGCTTTGCTGTTGGCTGAATTAGTAACAATGACTTCCTCCCTCAATGCCCCTTGACTTGAGGCTGTTGACCCTAAACAGAGAAAACCTCATCTTTTCTAAGCTTCATTTTCTTACTCCTCTACTATTCCCTAGGTAATAAGGGAATTCATTTTCTTTTATGAAAAACTCTGCCAAGTTGTTCATTAAAGGCTAATGACCATTCATGCATGTGTTTCTAACGCATTTATAAGATTATCTCTTTGTTGCTTTGTATGTCCCTCCCCCACAGTATAACCCCTGCTTTCACTATATTTGATGTCAGTATAACTTGTGGAGGAGATGGGGAAAAACCAGTTGTTTAAGGATACAGGTGGACCTGTTGCAACAATGAGAAGTACAAGTTGTCATGTCCAAAACGAGCTTTACAACGTCGGGGGGGGGGGGGGGGGGGGGAGGGGAAGAAAGGGGGGGGGAAGGAGAAGGATTGGGATTGGGGGGGAGGGGGGAGGCTGGGAAGGGATGTGAAGGGTAAACCAAAGGAGGAGGCTGCAATGCTTGGTAAGAAATGTACGCATTATCCTGCCCATGTAATTGTAACCCCTCTGTACAGTATGTTCACAAATAAAATTAAATTAAATTTTTTAAAAAAAAGGCTAATGACCAATACAAAAGACTAACAAATGACAATAACAGCCTAATTTCAGGTAATAGAAAAGCTGAAAAGTACATTAATTTTTAATAGAACATTCATTTAGGTTCCCATGAATAAAGCCACCTATATTAGGTATCTCCTTAATGTCTACATACAGAACTATCACAAATTCACTATAGAGCTATACACTAAATTCAATTACGCAGAGCATTTCGAACAATCAAGGTGTAATAATTCTTTTTTTTTTGAATGTTGCCTTATCTTTATCCAGCCCTGCTTTGTTTACAGTAATGGTTTGTTTCTGCTTATTGATTAAGAACCATTGTCTATTTTGAACAGGATCAGTTTTGACCACAATGTCATCTCCCTCCCTTCCCTGAATGTCTCCCATAAAAGTTTAAGCAGTTTATGCTGTCAAGAATGAAGCTTCCAAATTACTTGCAACACCATAGAAATGGGATCAAATAGCAAGATCAATGAGACTTAACTGAACTTTGGTATGAAGTTCTTCATCAGATGTCAATTAAATTTCCAGACTCAGTTGGTGCTGTGTTTAAAAATATCTGTTGCTGGTAAGTATCGACATAAAAGCATACATAAATGAATGTGAAACTGGGAACTTTTGTGTGGCTTCATTTATTTCTTTCCAGTTTCCAACCTTTGCCCATTTCTGTTCCTAACAGGTAACTGTTGTTACCTATTGTCTAAGAAGAATGTCACTTGGCCTCCAGATAGAACTGGTAGACAGGATTTTCTGTAGAAAGAGAATTAAACTCCCAGATAATAGGCTCAATATTGGCTTAGGGTCATTGTATGGACAGCTTATATTGATTATGTTTCCAAGCTATTTCCTATGCTTTAAAGACTGCAGTTGGTAATCACAACATTCAAAACTTCGAAGTTTTTGTCTTAGTGCTTCCAACTAATCATCCTGAGTATGTAGGGATGGAGAAGAAATCAAGTTGACTGCTGAGAATCTACTAAGCAGATATTTGTTGAAAGTCTTTTGTTAGTCCAGAAACATCTAGTATAAATTGAGGCAGAAGTAAAGATAAATAGAATATAATCTATACAAGAAATTTATAGTCTATTAAGAAGGACTTACAAACACACCTAAGACAGTGTTAAAAAGAGTCAGAGCTGGTAGACATTTGAAAAGATAGAGTCATGCTTTATGGTCTATAACTGTTGACTAAAATGTATTCAACATTTTCTGTTTATGTTGACAACCTTTGCATATGAAATTGAATCTACTCTCCACAACAACTCTATGATATGGGTTTTATTATCTTCAGTTACTTCCAGATGAGACGGATAAACTCAAAAACCATATCCAGCATTGCCAAATTTAAAAAAAAAAAGGATAGAATTGAAATTTAAACACAGGTATATGTAATTCTAAACTATAATATTATGCATGCTACCTCTGGTAGGGAAATGGGAATAAAAATTAGGTTAAGATTTCCAGTGAAGATGATTCAGACAATCCCAGCAAACGCCTGTTCCGTTGTTATTATGATAAGTTTATTTGGAACCAAAATCAGGTGGTCATAAAAAAAAACAGATTAGTTAGCTTGAAAAATGAATATCTACTTGGTTTAAATTCAATTATTTTGAGTGATTAGAACTATGGTTGAAAATACATGATTCTGAAGGAAAAATGGATTGCTTATTCATTCACTCAATCATAGCAAACACCATACACTAGGCATCATTTGAATCCTTTCATACACAAAGATTCATTTAATCCTCATCATATTGATATTGATAGTATATTCCCTCACTTTAAAGATGAAAAAACTGAGCTACAGACAGGTTAAGTTACTGTCCCCCAGCCTCTTAACTTGCAAGTGGAGTGCTTTGTATATGATCCCAAGCCAGTCTGATGGTAGAGTTGCTCTTAAATACTAAATATGGTACCCCTACATCCAGTTGATACTGGAAGGACCCAGAGTTACTCAATCCTCCTTGAGAAGCTAATTCCTTCTCTAGTTTCTGGAACTGATTATTTTCCCTCTTCAAGTATTTTAAGGAAGCTTCAGCTAGCAACTCTGGCTTGCCCTGCTCTGCCTTGAATTTGGTAACTGAACCCATCTTTTGTTTTTGTAATCAAATTCTCGACCTTATTTTCTCTTGGAGGAATATTTTCTTCTTATGAACTATTTCTTCATGGCAGTATGAAACTGTTTACGAGATATTTCTCAAGATATCAGGCCTGCTAAGCTCTTCTTGCTTTTGTCAGTCTTTAACTTGCCTCTGGGTTTTTTCTCAAACCCTAGAGAAATACCCACCTCTGTATGGCCATTTTTATACTACCTCTTTCACAAGGTTTTCCTTGAGCTCAGAACCACTAAAGATCTATAATGGTTACCTCACTGGTCTCCCTCAGTTTCTGGGACACTCCACAGTCTCCTGTTGGCTCTCTCTGAAGCCAGTTTTTGCCAGAATACCTCCCTGCCACATGTTGCCATGATTTCTGTAATACATCTTTTGAACTGAACTATTTACTGCCTGCAACTGTTTTTTCCTCTTCTTATCTTATGAATCTGTCCCTCATAGTGGATAGATCTTTTAAATGCACGTTTCAGATCTATGTAAGAAATGTCCTTGTTGCAGTGCATTTTTACATAATTGATACCATAGAGAGAAGATGTGGATGAGAGGAGAAGAGAAAAAGATGGGAGCAAGAAAGGAGGAGATAAAGAGGAAGTAAATGAAAGAGTGAAGAGGAAGGAGGAAGGGAATGGGAAGAAAAAAAAGATAATGTCGGGGCTGGGAAGGTGGCTCAGTGGTAGAGTGCTTGCTTTGCATGCATGAGGCCCTGGGTTCTATTCCTCAGCACCACATAAGCAGAAAAAGCTGGAAGTGGTGCTGTGGCTCAAGTAGTAGAGCACTAGCGTTGAGCTGAAGAGCTGAGGGACAGTGCCCAGGCCCAGAGTTCAGGCCCCATGACTGGCAAAAAAAAAAAAAAAAAAGATAATCTCATGTCATTTGTGTGTTGCCCACGTGTGCATCCACACACACATACATGCACATGCACATGTACATAGGCCTGAATACTGTCCCTCAGACTCTTCACTCAAGGCTGGCACTTTACTACTTGACCCACAGCTCTTTTACTGGCTTTTGGTGGCTAATTAAGGATAATAGTCCCAGAGACTTTGCTGCCTAGGCTAGCTTCAAACTGTAATCCTTAGATCTCACCCTTCTAGGATTACAGGTGTGAGCTGCTGGCATCCGGCTAGCCATTTTCAAAAATAAAATTGAAAATATAAAACCATAACTAACCACTCTAAGTTAGCAGAAGCAATATAGTCACAATGATTTCAAAAGTCCCACAAATAAATTGGAAAACATTCTTGGATTTTTTTTTTATTTTTTTATTTTTTTGCCGGTCATGGGGCCTGAACTCTGGGTCTGGGCACTGTCCCTCAGCTCTTCAGCTCAAGGCTAGCACTCTACCACTGAAGCCACAGCGCCACTTCCGGCTTTTTCTGTTTATGTGGTGCTGAGGAATCGAACCCAGGGCCTCATGCTTGCAAGGCATGCACTCTACCGCTGAGCTACCTTTCCAGCCCCACATTCTTGGATTTAAAAAAAAAAAATGCAGTTTCCAAGAACGGTTTCTAAATATTCTCACTATGTGTTAAATTTAACTTTCTCCTCTGTAAAAGAGGTTTGCCACCTCTGATTGGTTTTATTGTCCTGTCTAGAAAAGTTACTTTATTTCTACCATTTTTACAAATTGAATGGTAGAAATATTTTGCTAATTAGAGGAAATAATAACAGCTTAGGAAATGCCTATCAAAGCCAAAACCAAAGGGTAATGTGATAAGACATTTTAGCCAAACTTGTGTATTGATCCTTTTATTCACTATTTTGTCAAACTTGTGTATTGATTCTTTTCATTCATTATTTTGCTGGGTACCCCATGGTATCAGACTACATGCAGGAATGATGATACATTTTGCCTGGACTCAGGTGTGATATTGGCCCTCAGAGAGCTATCAAGCTATTTTAGAATAAGGGACATTTATACAAATGAATATGACACAGAACAAGAAGTGATAAAATGAGAAAGTGTGGATTTTATCTTCCTTAAGGGGATATTTTAGTCAAAAGGAACCAACGAAACACTTGAGTGGAACTTGCCATTTACTAAGATTGACTGGAGGCCACAATCCCACCAGGTAAAATAGCACTAAAAACTATAAATATCAACTAGTGAGAAAGCACAAGATATGCTCAAAGGCTAATGGACAGACTAAAAATTTTCTAATTTCAAAGCAATTTCAGGCCTAGAAAAAGTTGTAAGAATTATGTAACAGCTCTCTCATGTAATCATCAATCAGTCTGACTCATTGATATCAATGAGACTGACTCACTCATTGATATTTGTCACATTTGCTCATCTTCCCTCTTTCCTTTCCATTTATGTTTAAGTAAGCAGCATGTATTATTATATTTTTATTTTGATCAGTTGTGGGGCTTGAACTCAGGGCCTGAGTGTTATTCCTGAGCTCTTTTGCTCAAGGTTAGCACCCTACCACTTTGAGACACAACACCACTTCCAATTTTCTGGTGGTTAAGTGGAGATAAGCGTCTTATGGGGTTGCCTTTGAAACACAATCCTCAGATCTCAGCCTCCTAAGTAGCTAGGATTACAGGCGTGAGCCACAAGCACCCAGCTAGCAGGTATTTTATTAAAGAGCAAGGACAAGCCAGTTACCAATGGCTCATGCCTGTAATCCTAGCTACCCGGGAGGCTGAGATCTGAGAATGATGGCTCCTCCTCCTCCTCACTTCTTCCTTTCTTAGGCAAGACTAAATCACATGTAGAATTGTGCTCTATCACACAGTTTCTTTTTGTGATGTTTAAATCTATGAATTCCTTAGCCATGGCAAAAATGATTGTATATTATCATTTCCTCTTCATTCATTAGGTGGAATGTTGACATAAAGTGAAACATTTTTTTTCAATTTCCCAATGATAGAGTTTAGGAAAGGCAAGGTAATGTTTGAGTCTTTCCCTTTACCGTTTTCCAAAACAATGAATATATTTCCTAGCATCCCCTATGGCGGAGAGTAGCTCTCATTTTTAGCAGGAATATGAAAGCATGATTTTGAGCACCTTTGATATCCACTGCAGTTTTGCTCCAGGACAGCCTTTCACCTGGGCACAGTAGTTCTTTAACAAAACCGTAGATTTGTTGTTGCTGTCCTTTTAAATTTTATGTTTATCTTTATGGAGTTGTACAAAGGAGTTGCCATTCAACCAAGTAGTATATGAATACAATGTGTCTTGATTACCATTACCCCTTTCACCATTTTCCGCCATCCTCCCCACCCACCCTTTCCCTCAATTGAATTTTATGACTTTATTACCTCCCTTCCTTTCTTCATTCAACTTCTGTTCTCTCCTTAATCTCATCCCCACTTTCCCTGATGCCTGGTGCTACTTTTGCGGTGAGTGAGCTTTGCTAAGGAATTACATCGTTTGAATTCTCCACTGAATATATTGTCTTCCTCGTAATACATGTATATTTGGATACCACCAATTGTATGTTTAAATGTTTATAGATTAATTCTAGCTTCCATGTATGAGAGAAAATACATATCCTTTGTCTCTCTGGGCTTGATTTACTTCACTTAATGTGATTTTTTCCCCCAAGTCCTTCCATTTCTATACAAATGGTGTGATATCATTCTGTTTAATGGATGAATAAGATTCCATTTTGTATACATCACACATTTTCTTGATCCATTTGTCCACTGAAGGACATTTGGGCTGATTCCATACTTTGGCTATGATGAATAGTGCTGTAATGAACATGGTTGTGCTGGTAATCTTTTGGATAAATGCCCAAGAGTGAAATTGCTGGATCATAGGGTACTTCTATGATTTATTGAAAATTTTATACTTATATAGCTTCAAAATTAAATACCCAAATAAAATATACTTGAAGAAGTCCATAGTTTCATTTCTTTCTCAATACAGATTATACTTATAAGCAACTTTGGGTGTTTTGTTTTCATGTATATGTGTAGGTTTTTTGTTGCTGTTGTTATTCTTGTTTTCTGCCAGTCCTAAGACTTGAACTCAGGACCTGGGCACTGTCCCTGAGCTGCTTCTGCTCAAGGCTAGAGCTCTACTATTTGAGCCACAGAGCCACTTCTGGCCTTGGAGATGAGAGCTCATGGACTTTCTTGCCTGGGGCTGACTTTGAACAACAATCCTCAGTTCTCAGCCTCCTGAGTAGCTAGGATTGCAAGCTTGAGCAACCAGTGTCTGGCTTGTTTATTTTTTTTAACAAAAAAGTATGAGTCTAGACCAGATACTATGATTCATATCTGTAATCTCAGCTACTCTAGGCCAGCTCAGGCAAAAAGCTAGCAATACCCAATCTCACACAATCATCTTGGCATCTGTCATCCTATTAGGGAGTCCATAAGTAGTATAAATACAGTCTGAGATAAACCCAGAACAAAAAATGAGACTCAATCTGAAAAATAACCTAAATCAGAAAAAGGGCTGTAGGCATGGCTACAATGAAAAAGCACCTGCTTAGCAAGCATGATGTCCTGAATTCAAACTCCAGTACTATTTAAACACACACACACACAGAAAAAAGCTTGGTTATAGAAAAATGTGGGAGGAAAAACCATTATCTATGACTCTGATGAGATGGTGGTGGTGATGGTAATTGTGATAGTAATTGTAGTAGTAATAACATTGAATTATGAATATGTTCTCTTGCATGTATAGCAAGTTATAGTATGTAGCTTGATTGAAGCAAAAATAGGAGGATCATAGTTCCAGCACAAGACTGAGCTGGAGGCAAGACTATCTTTTTAAAAAAAAGCAAAACAAAACTAGTACAATGAAGGCTGGAGTTGTGACTTAATGGTAAAGCAAATCTGAAGTCCTGAGTTCAAATCCCAGTGCCATCAAAAAAAAACAACAGCAAAAACAAAGCTTCATTTCATAAGAAACTTGATCATCAGTGTGGTATATGTGGCAGATGATCATCTAGGAAAGACCAGCAGGATTATTATACCATGGATTATTACAGTAGTAGCAGAATCAGGACAAACAAGTTTTGTTTTTTTTTTAGCCACACTGCTATTTATTTCATGGTGGGAATAAAAAATGAATGCCAGACCTGCATTGTAGTCACATTTACATTTTAGTCAACCTTTATTGAAAAAGTACATTGTTTAATTGGTCTTGTTCATTTTTTCCTTTGTCTTCATAAAATCCTGAGTTTAAAAATCCTCAAGAGAGCTAGGCACATACCTGTAATACTAGTCCTTGGGAGACTGAGGCAGGAGGGTTATGAGTTAGATCAAGGCCAGCCTTGAGATCCTATCTCAAAAAAAAAACAAATAAAAAGTCTTTTAAATATATATATATATAGAGAGAAGCTACAGATTAAGTGGGAAATCCAAAATGATTATGATTCTAGACCTCAGAGCAACATTAGAAACTTCGTTCCTTAGAAAAAAGGTTGACCAAGGGCTGGAAAGACAGCTCAATGGTAGAGTGCTTGCCTTATGTGCATGAGGCCCTGGGTTCGATTCCTCAGCACCACATAAGCAGAAAAAGCTGGGAGTGGTACTGTGGCTCAAGTGGTAGAATGTTAACCTTGAGCTGAAGAGCTGAGGCATAAGGCCCAGCCCCAGAGTTCAGGCCCCACGACCGACAAAAAAAAAAAAAAAGTTGACCAAGACAGGAATTATTTCTGATTGATCTCCAAGCTTGATACATTCAGTTGCCTTTCCTCTTCTATTATGTACTACAAAAGAAAATATTGTGATACTCTTGATTCAAGTCTTTTTGAGATGGAGAGTGATGCATGGTGTAGGAGCCACACTCAGGTTGGTTTCTTATCAGCAAATATTTGTTGGATGGGAACATAAATAGCAGGGTTTGGAACATGAAGATTAAGAATGTTTTCCCAATAAAAAAAATTCCTGTTAGGTGATAATAACTTCCCCTGGATTGAAATCTGACTGTGTTTTATGTGCTACTACAGTAAGGAAAGTCTTAACAGCTTTAAAAGTCCACAGTACATTTTTATTTCACATTGTTGAACTGAAGAAATAAAAATAAGTTGTGTGAGGGCAGTCATATGCTGGGCCTGATTTTTTTTTAACAATATCTAAGACATACACCTAGAGTTTGGTGCTTCATCTGACATGAATAATTTTCCCAGAGCTTCAGCTTCCTTTCTTTTCTTTCTCTCTTCTTTTTTCTTTCTTTCTTTCCTTTCTTCCTTCTTTCTTTCTTTTCTTTTCCTTCTCTTTCCCTCTTTATCTTTCCTTCCTTCTTTTTTCTTTTTTTATTTCTCTGTCTTTCTCTCTCTTTCACTTTCTCTCTCTTTCACTTTCCTTCCTTCCTTCCTTCCTTCCTTCCTTTTTCCTTTCTCTCCTTTTTGCTAGTCCCAGGGCTTGAACTGGGCACTGTTCCTGTGCTTATTTTTGCTCAAGGCTAGTGCTTTACCTCTTGAGCCACAGCTCCACCTCTGGCTTTTTAAATAGTTTATTGGCAATAAGATTCGAGTCTCACAGACTTTTCTGCCCAGCTTCAAACTGCAATCCTTAGATCTCAGCTTCCTGAGTAGCAAATGACTCTTGGTAGTTTTCTCATTTTTAATATGGGACTGGGAATCTCAATCTAATGTGGGTTTTATTTTCCATGAAAATCATGTGAGATTGAAACGTAAGGTAGTAGGTGAAGTATAATATATTTATGCATTTTAGGGCTGGGAAGGTGGCTTAGTAGTAGAGCACTTGCCTTGCATGCCTGAGGCCCTGGGTTTGATTCCTCAGCACCACATAAGCAAAAAGAAAAAAAGCCAGAAGTGGTGCTGTGGCTCAAGTGGTAGAGCGCTTGCCTTGAGCTGAAGAGCTGAGGGACAGCGCCCAGGCCCAGAGTTCAGACCCCACAACCGGACCCCCCCCAAAAAAAAATATATTTATGCATTTTAATACGTGTATATTTATTTGTATACATATATACATATATGCACATACACATACACACACATATATATGAATAAGTGCTGTTATTAATTAGGCCAGTTTCATGAAGAAACACATATATAACTTCTGGGAAGCTGATGATTTTTGTAGAAAAATGGCCATTAGACTAAAAGATTATCAATCATCAGATCTCAGCCTCTTGAATACCTAGGATTTTAGTTGTGAGCCACAAGTACCTGGATTTTTTTTAATATATATGTGTCGTGTACATATTTATAATCCTGGCAGTCAAGAAGCAGAGGCAAGAAACTAACAAGATTGAGTCCAGCCTGGGCTACATAATGACCTTTTCTTAAAAAACAACCAAAAAACCTAAGAAGCAAGTGTGTGTGTGCACACGAGCATGCTCACATGCATATACTTCTGAGTATCCATTTTAGATTTCTTTTGCTTCACCTTAAATTACTAGTGAAGTTTTGATGGGGAGCACATCCGATAATATTGGACAGAATGCTTGGCTTCTAAGAAGCCAGGCAGAAGGTAGTTTTCTAGCTATAGTAGTTTCCCCCTCACCAGTGTCAAAATTTGAGAACTCAATGAAGCAATTAGACAATGAGTCACCGCCTTCTTGGGTAGACTCAGGCTGTTGGTGGGGTTGTTATCAAGGGGAGTTCAGCTTCCTTGACTCTCTTGTTCCTTCTGTCTTGCCATCATATATGTTGCCCTACCGTGAGACACCCTTCACCAGGTCATGATGTAGCAAGATGGCCCTGGCCAGTACCAAATCTTGATATTAGAATCATTACCTCCAGAAATGTGAGAAAGACATGTCTTTTCTTTATAAACTATCTATCTTGAGCTATTTTTGTGGCAGAAGGATTAAAAGGAATAAGAAAGTCATCAACCCTACCTTTGCTTTTCTGGAAGGCCTGAAGATTAAGTAAACCAACATACCTTCCTATGACTAAACTTGGCCTATACACATATATGGTTCCTGACATTAGTGGTTATATTTTCTTGAATCTGCTACCTCCCAGTAAATATGGCTCTCTTTGCAGAGCCTCATTTCTCTTCCATGTAGGTTGTGCTGCAGCATCTAATCAAAGCTAGATTACCTTCATGAGACATTGCGTATCTGAACTTCAGTCCTTCAAGCCTTTGACTCACTCTTGAGATAACATTTAGCCAACCCTCCCAATGGTGCTTCCTGCAACCAGTAAGTCTTAAACAGCTAGGGTTAGAGGGTCTGCTGATGATGTCAGGAACAGAATCGTCGTCTATCTCACAGTTAATTATAACATTCATTCAGAAAAAAATAATAGTAAAAGTTCTGGTTGTCATGGAAATAGTTGACTCTGAGCAGGACGCAAGGCTTCAATTGGAACATCTGTTTGCATGGAGACAAATATCAATTTGTTGTATACACTTCCAGAATAATTGAGACAGCACTTCAGGGAAAATAATTGACATGAACAGGATTTCCCACACTTGTGCTAAACTGCATCTTCTTTACTTTTCTTTTTTTAAAATATATATATTTTTTATTGTAAATATACTGTACATTAAACTGCATTTTCTTTTGTACAACTGGTTTTCTTCTGGCTGGTAATTCCCCCAATTAAAAAAAAACTTTTCAAGTAGTTGACTATTCTCCACAAGCCAGTGTTGGTGTTAGGTTCTAATACCTAGAACTAACACCCTGAAGCCAGTGATGGGAATACTGTGCAAGGAACCAAGTCTTAGGCCAGCCAAAGCTTTATCACTTGGGTAGTTGAGATGGATCCAGCTTGAGCTCTTTCCTCAAAGGGCTGAACTGGAGAACTTCACAGCCAACGGAACTATTGAGGTTCTCATCCTTCTCGTTCTCTTGTTGGCTAAATTTTGTCAAACCACGTAGTTCCCACATAATCCTGTACCTTGGAATAGAGCAGCACTGCAGAAACTCTGTCTTGTTTTACACTGAAGAAGCTAGGGGAAATTAAAAGAAGGAAGAGAGTAATAGATGTTAACAACATCTCTGAGGCACTGTCACATCAATTTTCCCATTTTCATGCTCAGCAATAAGGTACATGTCTATAGTCTCAGCTACTTAAGACATCAAGGCAAGAAGATTGAGAATTTGAGGTCAGCCTGAATAACAACAAGACTCTGCCTCAAAAAGAAAAATAATTATCTTCCTATATTTAGCACTAAATATAAAGGGGACTTAGACATTATTCCAGGAGTTAGAAAGCCAGTAAGAAGGAAAGATTAGAATCTTCCCATAAAGTCTTAAAAACAATCTATTTCTAATGATTCCTGAAGGATCCCTCACATCCATCCCAGGGGACCACGCAGAGGCAGGCAGGCACAGGAGAAAGATTATCATAAGGTTTATTATAGGAGCCATATTTCCCCCAAGAGGGAGCACATGGCACCCTTCACTATCCAGGTAGCAGGGGGTAGCTGGGTGTAGGAAGTGAGGTAGGTGGGAGCTCAGGTGGGTCTGGGTGGAGAGAGGGAGTGGCCAGCTGCATGGCAGGAACTCCAGGGCTGGGAGAAGCTCAGGTCTGGGTGGAGCGGAAGACTAAAGGTGAGCATAATGCTTACAATCCCCATGCCCAGAACAGGCCATGAGTCATCTCCTTACCTTCCTCCTTTAACTCTACTCTGTCACCTAGAGACCTTGAGACTCTTAGAAGCAAAAAATACTTTTAATATAGGAGGCAACACCAATCCAGGGGCGAAAATGGCAGGCAGGGAGTAGGGAGAGGAAGTTACCAGAAGAAACAAACCCAATTATTAGACCATATCTACAGATACATTGTCAGCAGGTTCTATTTGCAGGAAAAAAAAAAGGAAAATATAGGACTGGAAATGTAGTGACATGGGTGTAAAATATTTGTTTTATATTACCTGTCTCTGTGATCTAAAATGAGTTATTTTTTCCTCACAAAAGCAATTTCTTCTCCCATAAGGCAGTGATATAGGTCAGCAACTCTAATAAGGAAGTTGGGCAAAATATATCATCTATGAGAATTATAAGAGGAAACTTCAGGAAGATGGCACATTCTAGCCTTCTTGTTAAATGCCCCTTCCCATAAAAGAGAAGTAGCAAATGATTAACACAAAGAAAAGAAAAATCCCATAGAAATCATGCGTTACTCAGTCCCAGGAACCCTAAGAATAATATTCTTTATATCACAAAAAATATTGTATCAAAACCTGTGTGGGAGGCTGTGAAAGAATTATGAGGGAACTTTTAAGAGTCTCAAGAGCCTGAGGACATCTAGCTTGCCAACAACCACTCCCTGAGAAGCTTTACTAGCTGTTTGAGGATGGAAGTTGGACCTGAGAGTTTGATTTGCAGACTCAAATGTTAGGGTCAGTCAAGTATATCATGAAACTAAGATAGTTCCAGAACGTTTGGCGAGGGAGACAATAAACCATCACTACTTGCCCACCAAATATCTCATCTACAAAAAAATAATCCAGAAGCAGCCTAAGGTAACACATGTCTGTAGTCCCAGATACTCAGGAAGCAAAGCTAGAAAAACCCTAACTTAGAAACAAACTGAGTGGGAAATAAACAGACTCTTTGAGGGGAACCCAAAGGTGAAACTCTACTGGACATCTAAAACAATATCCAGGAAATAAAAACATGAGTTTTGTTTTTTTATATATATTTTTTGGGTCTGGTCGTGGGGCCTGAACTCTGGGCCTGGGCACTGTCCCTCAGCTCTTCAGCTCAAGGCTAGCGCTCTACCACTTGAGCCACAGTGCCACTTCCAGCTTTTTTCTTTTTGCTTATGTGGTGCTGAGAAATTGAACCCAAGGCCTCATGCATGCAAGGCAAGCACTCTACCATTGAGCCACCTTCCCAGTCCCAAAACATGAGTTTTTTGTTGGTGGTGTTATTGTTGTTGTTATTTGATTTCTTTTTTATGTTGTTGTTGTCATCTTTTAGGGGGCATAAGAACAGAGGGAGGTAGGGAGAACAAAAAAATATACATTATGTAAAAAATGACCTGTGCAACTCATGGGAGGGATGGGAAGGGGAAACTGAGGGAAAGTTAAGGAGGGTGACATTGTCCAAGAAAAATTGAATTCATTGATTTGTGGAATTATAACCTCTCTGTACAACTGCTTAATAATAACAACTTAAATAGGTAAGAAACACAAAGAAAGGTAAGAAACACAAACAAGCTGAGTGTGGTGGCACATGCTTATAATCCCAGCTACTTGGGAGATGGAATTAGGAAGATTGTCCCCTGGAGCAAAAATGTGAAATTCTATCTGATAAACAACTAAAATCTAAAGGACTGATACATGTCACAAGTGTTAAAGTGCTCATCTAATAAGTGCAAATCCCTGTGCTCAAACCCTAGTATTTCTAAGAAGAAAAACGAGTAAAATAAAGTAAAAGAAAGGAAGGAGAGATGGGTAGGGAGGGGAAGGGAAAGGAAGAAAAAAGACTAGAGGACAAGAGTTTACACTGAGTAGAACAGGAATAATGGGAGCAAAGAAATTAGAAAAAGAAGATGAGGAGGAAAAGTCAGCCTATTTTAAAAAATATGGGACCGCCCCTCCCCAAATATTGAATTTCTCAAAAATAAAAGAAGACAGAGTTCAACAACTAAAAAGCTAAAAATCTTCATCTGACTTCTCTTAAAAATGCAACACTAATTTCCACTTTATAGCCTTTTACCACATGTGACTATAAACTAATATTTTACTTCCTCAATTGCACTAGCCATATTTCAAGTTAACAGATAGATGTAGTTCATCACTACCATGTGATAACAGTGCGTAACATCTCCATTACTGATGGAAGTCCTACTAGTTGGGCTGGCCATCTCATATGTTACCTACAGAAAATGATTGTAGTGAAGTCTTATATGAAGTTATAAGATAAAAGAAGACAAGCCAGGAGCTGATAGCTCATGCTTATAATTCTATTCAGGTAGTTGAGATCTGAGGATTGCGGTTCAAAGCCACCTTGGATAGGAAAGTCCATGAAGAATCTTATCTACAATTGACCACCAGAAAACTGGAAGTGGCACTTTGGCTCAAAAAGGTTAGCAAGTGCTAACCTTGAGCAAAAGTGCTCAGGGACAGTGCCCAGGCCCTGAGTTCAAGTCCCACTCCCACAACCATCACCATCACCACCAGCAACAAAAAAAAAAAGAAAAAAATACAGGAATTGAAAATGGATCTTTTTCTGTAGCGATAATAAAGATATCTTAAAAACTAAAATAGAGTGAATATTTTAAGCAGATAAAAAGTTTGGCTATATGTATCATCTGGTCTCTGTAACACCTACTTAATTCTGGCAATATAGAGCAAAATTAGCCTTAGACAAGGCTGTGTTTCAATAAAACTGCATTTGTAAAAACAGGTGGTAGGCTAGATTTAGTCTATTGGATGGACTTTGCTAACTCTGCTCTAAAGTATAAAATTATGCTGAAAAGAAACATCCACAAAACAAATGGAGATGATATCCTGACAATCAAAATCAGCTAAAAGGAAAAAAAATGAGTCGTCTTTCTTTCTATAAATATAGTGGGCATAGAAAGCAGTCAAGAAAGCTGACTATATCTTATGCTGCAAAGAAATATTCAATAGATTTCAAAGAAAAGAAAAATACATGAACAGCAGTCTCTGACTCAGTATGCTAAATAAAAGTAAAATTTTAAATTAAAAAAAACTGCACCTAGAAATTTTTAAAAATACAGTTAAATCAATCTTTGCTTCAAAGAAAGATATGAAACAAATAGCAGAAATGAATTCTTCAAAAACCAACATAACCATACACAAGTTAGAATCTATAAAATATACCTGAAGCAATTACCAAAAGAAATTTTAGTGCACTAATTACCATAAAATAAAATGAAAGAATGGAATGAATGACTTAATATTCACTAATGGACTTTGGAGGGGGAGACTTTTACATACATATAGATGTGCTTTGATTATACTCACCCCTATTCTTACTCTCCTTAATTCCCCACTCCCCTTCTACTAATCCTCATCTTCTTAAATAGTCTTATTTTTACATTCATATCATTTTCTCTTTTAAAAACCTAGATCCTACATATAAGAGAAAACATGGAACTTTTGTATCTGAATATGGCAGATTTTGCTTAACATAATGATCTCTAATTTCATCCATTTCTCCACAAATGACATTATTTCAGTCTTCTTTATGGTTAAACAATACTCCACCGTGTATAACTACCACACTTCCTTAATTCACTCATCTTTAACAGGCTCCTAGACTGATTACAAAACATAGCTAATCTGAATTATGCTGCCTTAAACACAAGTTATCTCCATTGTCTATTTGTAAATTCTGTCAAAGACACTTAAAATCTTTGATGAATAAACAGTTTTATAGAAATTTGGACTTAATGAAAATTTACCTCAGTAGAAAATTTACCTCTCCATTGTCTATTTGTAAATTCTGTCAAAGACACTTAAAATCTTTGATGAATAAACAGTTTTATAGAAATTTGGACTTAATGAAAATTTACCTCAGTAGAGATGGAAAGTCTAGATAAAGAAGCAAATATTGTAAAAGAAATAAATATTTTAAAGAATAGAACCAAGACCAGATGGTTTCTAATTCTACCCATAGACTATACTCCCTAAAGTTCTACTTGCTACCGAAGCATCTCCTTGCATGTGGCTGGAAGATCTTCACCTGTAATGGTCTCCACACACATTCTGAATGCACTTGAATGCACTTTGTGAGCTTGATCTTGGAGGTGGAAGAGGCAGCTATGGGGATGGTGCAGAGAGTTATGGGGGGATTAGTAGAAGCTGCATTCACAGAAGCAGAAGAAGCCTGCAAGAGAGACATCCTCACACAGCCATGCTCAGGATGCAGACCTGGGCTTGCATTCTTCCTCTTCCACTTTTGGCAATGGCATGAAGTAACTCCTAAGTGAATCTTAGATGTTTTCATCCCAATAGGGGTGAATAATAATGATATTCTGATAATAATGCAGTGGTTTTTTTCTACATTTTCTAGCTTTGCAGACTAGGAAAGCAAACTAAAATGCACATTTGATCTGAAAAATCCAATCTCTGGAATCCAGAGGAAATGTTGTATTTGAAACATTCTGTTCTTGCCCCCAGTTGCCCCAATCTGACATCTCCCTCAGGGCATGTGGGGCAGAAAGGATGGGATGAGATGTTTACTTTATTAAGTAACATCTTTAAACCTCATTAAAGCAACAATAAAGATGTATTTTTTAAAGACAAATATGTACAAGAGAAAGGGAAGAAAAGATAAAGGTGTATATAGTAAGATCTGGAAGCTGATATAATTTTCATATTAAAGGCTCATATCCTAAGGTCTTTCTCCCTAGCCTATAACACTATTGAGAGACAGTGAAACCTTCAGGAAGTAGAGCCAGAGGAAGGCAGGAAGGCAGGCAGGCAGGCAGTAGGCCACTTAGGATTCCCCCTTGAAAGATATTGAGATCTAGCACTCCCCCCTTTCCCTCCTTTCCCTCCCTCCCTCCCTCTCTCCCTCTCTCTCTCTCTCTCTCTTTCTCTCTCTCTCTCTCTCTCCCCCCCCCTTCCTGACTACCATAAGGTAAACAGACATCTTCCATAGTACAATCTGCTATGATGCTATGATGTCTTGTGCTACTTCAGGCTCAAAGTAACAGCTCTGAGGACCTATGGAATAGAATCTCTGAAGGTGTAGGCCAAAATAAACCTCTACTTTTAAGTTGATCTATGTGTTATTTGTCATATTGAGATAAAGCCAATAGGCATAGAGGTGAAACCCAAATAAGTAGCCCAGGAACAGATGAATTGTCAGCACTGGCAAATATTTAAAAACTGGCCTATTCACATGGAGAACCCCACAAAAATCTCACCAAGTCCTTCAGGAATTTTGAGTGTATAAGCTCAGTAAACATCTGCATATGATGCAGTTAATCCCCAGGTCTTATACTCAAAGTATTGCAGCCAGATGGATGGCCACTTTTACTCTGGCACAAGCCTAAAAATGTAGTTTTCAGTTAGAATAAAGTAGATGAACCCTCAACAGAGTGTCATCAGAACATTTAACAGATGCTACCACAGTGAAAACAAGAACAATAAGGAAATGTATGTTCTTAAATACTAAGGTCTACAGCCAGTTTTGCCAACACAGTTACAAGAGTGTGTCTTCTAGAGCAAGACTGGAGGATTTCCCCGCAGAAATACAATCAGTCCGTGAGTAAAGATATACAGATACAATATAAAATGGCTAGACTCAATATTAAAGCTCATAGTCAGCCAAGTTTTACTCTTTGAGTCCAGAGTATCTAACAAACATTTCTTATGACATGGCGTAGTGAGATTTTATGATTTCCCAAGGGCTGCCATTTATTTCTATTTGAAATACAGAACTCACAAACACAGAAAGGCATCTTGGAGAACTCAGATATTATGCAGAAAAAAAGACAATTTAAAATATTGTCCTTAGAGAGAAAAGAAATGATATTGCATCTATGACAAAAGAAAAGGATGCAATGAACAAGCATACAGAGAAACCAGAGTGCTTGAATATTGAAAACATTTGCCTCAGATATATTCAATAGACTTTAGATAGAAGAAATAGAGTTAAAAGTGAAGATGTATGCTATAAAAGACAATAAATCACAAGTGGTGAGATGGAAAAGAAAGGTGAAAAAAGTCCAGCCACTGAGGTCTAAAGTCTAGTAAAAAAGAGTTTCAAAAGAAGAAAGGAAATGGAACCTAGAAAATTACCAACCAGATAATTTGGAGAAATTCTAATAATTGAATCATATCAGGTTGAAAGGGTTTAGCACAACAAATTAAAATATTATTTTTTTAAAATACCATGAAAAAGAGGGGGGGGTCGGTAAAGAGGAGGTGGGAGGAAAAGAAGAGAAAGGGGAAAATACAGGAGGAAGAGAGAGAAAAACAACAACAACAACAACATACTTTTGTTCCCACAGCAAGCCTGCCCACAACCAATTCCAGCTGAGTGGTAGTCAGCACTAAGGCATTCAAACCATCCCAGCAGGGAGGGGAGAAGGAATGCTTCCACCAGAACTAGAGGTATGGGAGTGAAAGCAACAACAAAGAGAAAAGAGTTCATAAAGAAAGGGCAAAAAAGCCAGGTGCCGGTGGCTCTTGCTACTCAGGAGGTTGAGATCTGAGAATCACTGTTCAAAGCCAGCCCAGGCAGAAAAGTCCGTAAGACTCTTAACTCTAATAAACCACTAGAAAACCGGAAGTGGCACTGTGGCTCAAGCAACAGAGTGCTCACCTTGAGCTGAAGAGCGAAGGGACAACACCTAGGCCCAGAGTTCAAGCCCCATGACTGACAAAAAAGAAAGGAAGAAAGAAAGAGAGAGAGAGAGAGAGAGAGAGAGAGAAAGAAAGAAAGAAAGAGAGAGAGAGAGAGAGAGAGAGAGAGAGAGAGAGAAAGAAAGAAAGAAAGAAAGAAAGAAAGAAAGAAAGAAAGAAAGAAAGAAAGAAAGAAAGAAAGAAAGAAAGAAAGAAAGAAAGAAAGAAAGAAAGGGCAAAAAATGGCTGGGCTCTGATGGCTCACACCTATTCAGGAGACTGAGATTTGAGGATTGCAGTTCAAAGCCAGCCAAGGCAGGAAAGTCTATGAAAACTGTGAGACTCTTATCTACAATTAACCACCGGAAAAGTGGAAATGGAGCTGTGGCTTAGAGCAATAAAGAGGGCTAGCCTTGATCAAAAGTGCTAAGGGAGGGCTGGGAAGGTGGCTCAGTGGTAGACCGCGTGCCTTGCATGCCTAAGGCCCTGGGTTCGATTCCTCAGCACCACATAAGCAGAAAGAAAAAAGCCGGAAGTGGTGCTCTGGTTCAAGTGGTAGAGCACTAGCCTTAAGCTGAAGAGCTGAGGGACAGCGCCCAGGCCCAGAGCTCAGGCCCCACGACCTGACCCCCCCCCCAAAAAAAAGTGTTAAGGGACAGCTCCCTGAGGTCAAGCTCCCCAAGACCAACAAAAAGGGGAGACATAAAAAAAGTATGTCAAAGCTGAAGGTATGGCTTAAGTGGTAGAGCTCTATCTTATTTGAGGCCATAGTTCAAAACCTTAGTATCACTAAAGTAAATAAATGGATAAAAAATACACTAGAAGTTCCTTAAACTAATCCACTTTGCTGACATATGATCAAATGGAAGTCTAATTTTGAATATTTCAAGAATTTAATGACATTTGGAGAGTTCTCTTCATTTTTTTTTTAAATTTTACTTCTATTATAGGCTAGATTGAATGAAAGTATTCAAGAAGGGTTGGAGAACACTGACAAGTTTAAAAAGTTAAGGAATTTGAATCATCAGTATCTCATAGAGGAACTTCTTTAAAAGCCTGACACTATAGCCCTATCTTTAGAAATTCATATCAGACTCATGATATGACATGAGTTCTGGGTACTGTTGATTTCTTAAAGCTCCTGGGTGATATTTGTATTGGGCCTTCAAGGGAGAGAACCACAGTGATAGACAAGCACACTGTCTTGCAAGATTTGCCTGATTAAGTTGAGACCTTCTGATCTGCTAGCTGTCACCTCCTCTTTTTCCCTTTCTCTTTAGGTCATCAGCTTTCTCACAAAAACAGAAGCCTCATAATTGGGAGTAGCCTCCATCCTTAGCTTGGCTTGCTTATCATTTGTTTGACTGGTTTACTTCCACATTGTCCATCTCTGTATTTCCTGATAATCACACTGGAGAGATAGATTCTTGCATTGTGCAATCTCAATCTCTCTGTAACTCATCAGAGTTTCCCTCATTCTGAACAGAGGAGTTTTAGTTCTTCATGAGCACTACAGCTTCATTCTTCCTTTCTAGCAAGTTATAGACCTAATGGCTACCCAACAGACGCATGTGATATAGAGTTGACATGACACAAACACTACTGCAAAGTAGTGGGAGAGGGACTTTATATTCCTTAGTGGTCTTTATACATATACATATATATGTATATATATATATATTTTTTGTGTGAAAATACTGAACAGAGGGGTTACAATTACATGGGCAAGATAATGAGTACATTTCTTATCAAGCATTGTAGCCTCCTCCTTTGCTTTCCCTTCCCATCCCTTCCCATCCTCCCCCTCCCCCCTACCCAATCCTCCCCACCCCTCCTGCACCAAAGTTGTAAAATTCATTTTCAACGAAACGACTTGAACATCTCATCGTTGCAATGGGTCCACCTGTATTCCTATTTAAATGATTTGTTTTTCCCCTTCTCCTCCACAAATTATACCGACATCAAATACAGTGAAAGCAGGGGTTATACCATGGGAGAGGGACATACAAAGCAACAAAGAAATCATCTTATAAATGTGTTAGAAACAATAGCATTAAATAAAAAAAAAAATTGAATACTTATCTTAGGGTTCATTCCCCTAATATCAACTTATCTGACCTTTTCTGCTTTGTAAGAGGAGTTACAGTTATGTGAGTAAAGTAATGCATACATTTCCTATAGAGCATTGTTACCTCCTCCTTTGTTTTTCCCCTACCATCTCTTCCTTCCCCAGCTCCTCCCTCTCCCCCACCCCAAAGTTTTCAACATAGTGTCTTGTACATCTCATTGTTACAATGGGTCATCCTGTTTCCTTATTTCAGCATTTTATTATTTCCTTTCCCTTCCCCAAATTAGAAAAATGTATATACAAGATACAGAGCACCAGAATCAAACACAGTGAAAACAGGGTTATACGGTGGGGGAAGAACATACAAAAGAAACAAAAAAAATCACGTAGTACATTATAGTTATGTTAAAAGTAATATCGAGAAAGAAAAAGCCACTTATGTCCCTATCTTTGGGTTCATTTCACTTAACATCATCTTATATGTCTTATGTACTTAGCTTCTGACCTTTCTGTTTGTCCTAGATTTATACTAGTTATTGCAAATAAGGGAAACCATGGGACCTATGTTTCTTTGGGCCTGGCTTACTTCACTTAATATAATTTTTCCAAGTCTTTCTATTTTTTAGCAAATGGGGAGATGTCATTCTTTCTGATGGAGGCATAGAATTCCATTGTGTATATATACCACATTTTCTTGATCCATTCATCTACTGAGGGGCATCTGGATTGGTTCCATATCTTAGCTATGGTGAATAATGCTGCAATAAACATAGTTGTGCTGGTAGCTTTAGTATGGCTTTGTTTGTGATCGTTTGGGTAAACTCCCAAAAGTGGGATTGCTGGGTCATAGGAGAGCTCTATTTGGAGTCTTTTGAGGAACCTCCATACTGTTTTCCAAAGTGGTTGAACAAGTTTACACTCCCACCAACAGTGCAGTAGGGTTCCCTTATGGCCACATCCCCTCCAGCATCTGTTGTTATTAGAGTTCTTGATTATAGCCATTCTAACTGGGATGAGGTGGTAGCTCAATGTTGTTTCGATTTGCATTTCTTTTATGGCTAGAAAGGTTGAACATTTCTTCATGTGTCTATTGGCCATCCTTCTTTCCTCTTCAGAGAAGTTTGTCTTTAAGTCTTTAGCCCACTTATTTATTGGGCAGTTGTTTCTTTGAGGATTTGTTGTTGGGGATTTAATTTTTTGAGTTCCAGATATATTTTAGATATGAGACCCTTGTCCATTGTATGGCTAGTGAAGATCTTCTCCCAATCCGTGGGCTTTCTATGATCTTGCTAGCTATGTCCTTTGCCATGCAGAAGCTCTGCAATTTCAGGCAATCCCATTTGTCCAACCTTTCTTTGATTTGTTGTGTTTTTGGGTCTCTATTAAGAAAATTTTGGCCTATGCCAAGGAGACCTAGAGTTTCTCCAATTCTTCCCTATAATGTTTTCAGGGTGTCTGCTTTGACTTCGAGGTCTTTGATCCATTTGGAGTTGATTCTGTGCAGGGTGATTTATAAGGATCTAGCTTTAGTTTTCTACAGGTGTTTAATCAATTTTGCCAGCACCATTTACTGAAGAGGCTGTCTTTCTTCCATTCTATGTTTTTAGCTCCTTTATCGAAGATTAGGTGGCTATAGGTGTGTGGGCTTATTTCTGGGTCTTCAGTTCTATTCCACTGGTGCTCAGGTCTATTCTTGTACCCATACCACACTGTTTTGATTACTATGGCCTTGTAATAGAGTTTGAAATTTGGTATTGATATTCCTCCTGCACTGTTTTTTCTGCTAAGGATTGTTCTTGCTATTTGGGATCTTTTATTGTTCCATATGAATTTTGGGGCTGCTTCTTCTATTTCATTGAAGAATGAGGTTGGAATATTGATAGATATCACATTGAATTTGTGAATTTAGATAGCCTTTGGAAGTATTGCCATTTTCATGATGTTAATCCTCCTAATCCAGGAGTATGGTCCTTAGTGGCCTTAAGAGGGCAAAAAATAATTTCTAAGATGAGTTTATCTTTATTTACAAAAATACCATATAATGCATTTAATTTCCATTTTTATTATGCTAATCCCTGGAAGAATTGCTGATAATTTTTTGTATGTATGTTTGGGTCCCGGAGCTTGAACTTAGAGTCTGGGTGCTGTACCTCAGCCTCTTGCATAAGGCTAATGCTCTCCACTTGAGCCACAACTCCACTTCTGGCTTTTAGGCAGTTAATTAGAGATAAGAGTCTCACAGACTTTCCTACTCAGGCTCAATTCAAACCACAATCCTCAGATCTCCTCCTCCTGAGTATCTAGGTTCATGCATGAGCCACCAGCCACACACTTTTGGCACTAATCATTTTGAAGCTTAAATCCTTCTCTTCCTCTCTCTCTCCCTCCCACCTTCACATCCTTTTCTTATTCTTTCCTCTCTTCCCACAAAACATCTATGAGTACCTGTTCTGTTCATCTCTCTAAGGATAAAAATGTGATCAAGAATATGTTCTGCCTTGTATAAGACTCCTAGTCTAGGAATAGAGACAGAAAAACAATACAATGTGAAAGATATTATAGAGCCATACAACTCCCACATTAACCTTTGCTTAAAGTTTTTTCCACTTTCTACCATTTTTTCTTTTTATTACCTTTTAGTAGTTGCCATTTAACAAAGCAGTTTATGAATACAATATATCTTGATCAATGTCACCTCATTCAATATTCTTACCCATAGCTTCCTTACGTACCCCTTCCCTTACTCTTCTTAATTTTGTAGGATATTCATTGGATTCTTGACTGCATTCTTCCCCTCTTCTCCTCTTCATTCACTTACCTCTTTCTTTTCAGCTCCACCCCACTCCTTTTGAGTACCAACTTCCTGGCGTTTTATTTTGCTGAACTTTGATTTTGCCTTCCTAAGGAATTCCACTAGTTGAGTTCTCCCTTGAATCTATCATATTTCAGATAATATGTTGGTATACACTTGAAAAACCATTCAGTGTGTTCACTTAGAAGTCTATAAGTCTAGCTTCCATATATAAGGAAGGATATTTCCGCTGAATTTGGAAGGATGGACTTGGGATTTCTTCACACGGACAGCTGAGGAAAAGAATTCTGAAGAGTAGATGCAAACAAGGAAGAACATGTGCAAAAGCTCAGGGAAGGTATTACTAGCCTGTGTTAAGAGACTTGCCATGAAGACCTGAGAACAGAAGTTTCTGGAAGAAGAGAGATGATTCATGGACATTATCATCTAGGACTTGGTACAGGAGTAATACTCATCTTTATCCACTTTGGTGCCAAGTTGGATTCATCTCTACTCCCCAGACCTCTACACTCTGCTTTCTTAGTAACATAGAATTCTGATTTGGATATTTTAGGCCTCATTACCACTCATCCCTGCACTTGCACATTTGTCCTGTATACTTAGACCTCCTTCTTGTTTCTAACTAGACAATCACCTGCCTCATGGTTTTTGTTCTTGTTATTACCTTTGCCATACATCATCATGTTGTTGGGGGTCTCTTTCTTGTCATTTTGATCTCAACTCAACATCATCTCAAAACATCCCTTCCCAACCATGCTATCTGCAGCTTCCCTCCTATATCTGGAGGAGTCTCTGTGAGTTCATCCTGTGCAAACATTCTCTAGAGCCGTCATCATTACATCTGTGATCTTCACTGACCGGTTTGTATATTATTATCCATCCCCCACCTTATTGCCCTGCTGAATCTAAGGACCAGAATATTCATGTCATCTAACCTTATTCGTCATATGAAGTTATCTCAGAAGCAAAATCAGATTTGTTATAGGATGAGCTTAGAAGTAAAACAAATCCATTGAGAGTTCTAGGCCATAGCCTGGATGTGGTGAGTCTTAAAGAAATGTTCCTACCCTACAACAGAAAAGACTTGTCTACCCACACAGAGTACAAGTGTCCTCCCCCAGCTCCCCAGGTACCTCTCCCTTCAGGCATTGCTGGAGGCTCACCTGCCATTGCCCTCATCTTCCAGCATAGCACCATATCATTTTTTTCCTGGTAGAGGTATCCTTAGCTCTGTTCCTTAATTCTTTCACTCAAGGCTAGCACTCTATCACTTGAGCCACAGATCCACTTCTAGCTTTTGGCTAGAAGATTGAGTCTCACGGACTTTCTTGCCCAGGCTGGCTTCAAACTGTGATCCTCAGATCTCAACCTCCTGAGTAGCTAGGATTACAGCCATGAACCCAACATCTGGCAGTTCTGTTATTTCTGGAGTCATATTGTTGAAACTGTGACTCTGAACAGCATGGCCTCTTCATACTCGCAGGATTGGGTCTATGTGCATAAGGTAGCCCAAAAAAGAATAAGCACATGCACATCACGGGGCATGAGAGTGATGCAGGTCAGAAGAGATGAAGGGCTAGAATGAGACAGAAACCAGGAGCAAATTCAACACCTGTGACTTGCGCTGCTTCATTATTGTTCCTTTCTAACAAATCCTGAGGGTCTTAGAAGTGTCTTTCATAAGTATTTCTAATTTAAGTCAATCT
Organism: Dipodomys spectabilis; assembly: GCF_019054845.1. Lineage (NCBI taxonomy): Eukaryota > Metazoa > Chordata > Mammalia > Rodentia > Heteromyidae > Dipodomys > Dipodomys spectabilis. Next base: position 18,087,517 of record NW_024870694.1, read on the forward strand.
TGCCAATTAAACCATTTTATTTATTTTTTCATCGGTTGTGAGCCCTGAACTCTGGGCCTGAGTGCTGACCCTCAGCTCTTTAGCTCAAGGCTATCACTTTACCTCTTGAACCATAGCACCACTTCCAACTCTTTTCTGCTTATGTGGTGCTGAGGAATCGAACCCAGGGCCTCATGCATGCAAAGCAAGCATTCTACCACTGAGCCACCTTCCCAGCCCATCAAAACATTTTAGAAACACATTTTTCTCTGGCTAAAATGAAAAGCCAGGTGCCAGTGGCTCATGCCTATAATCCTAGCTACTCAGGAGGCTAAGGTCTGAGGATTATGGTTCAAAGCCAGCCAGGGCAAGAAAATCTGTGAGACTCTTTTCTTCAATTAGCCACCAAAAAGCCAGAAGTGGAGCTATGGCTCAAGTGGTAGAGCATTAGCCTTGAGCACAAAAGCTCAGGGATAAGGCTCAGGCCCTGCATTCAGGCCTCAGGACTGGCACACACACACACACACACACACACACACACACACACACACACGAAAATCAATTTTTTAAAGAATCTTTCCAAAAGAAAAAAAGTACTTTAATCTGAGCAATGTGTTTATTTTATCTTACATCCAAAGAAGGCTGTGTATCAGTGAGTGGCAGACTCTTGCTGGGCTTCAAGTGCTCAGGAGCAAATCCTGTAGCTCAAGGCGTATTTTCATTTCAGCCTCTTAGACGGACCTTAATTACCTGGCAGAAATCACGGAGGGTGATGCCAAGTTGTATTTGAACCTGTCATTTTATTTTAGTGTTTTGAGGATTTGGATATTTTCCACACTAATGTCGTAAAATATTCTATCAGCTTAAATTATGCATGCAATCCAGATCAAGCTAGCTAGATGTCAGGAGCAATTCAATATTTTCTTGAATTTGGGAGACAGAAAGCCAGCAAGATAAAAGTTTCAGATAGTTAGACACAAATTAACTTTGCAATATGGGTGAGAAGCAAATGCAGAAGTAGGAAAACTTTTTCTCCCTGGTGGTGTCAGTTGCTGGCATCAATTCAGAGCATTCATTAGAAACATTCTGGCAATATTGAGGAGACGGTTTTAATTTCCAAAGCCTTCCTTCCGTGTCTAAGCCTTCTCAATTTTTAAAAATAATTGTTAGGTAACACATTATAGTGTCACTTACTTTGGAATTGTGACTCTGTGTCTGTATTTTTTTGAGCAGTGGAAACTTGGTCAGGGTCAAGTCAATCATAGAGGTAGTTATCATGTCTCTTGTTACTTTAAGTGATAAAATCCATTAATTCTGGGAAATCTTGAAACATTTATAAAAGAGAAGCTGGACTAAGGTCAGCATGAATGAAGCACTGGCCTTGAATAGAACCATTGCTGTTTACCTGACACACATAGAGCCCAGTGACTGATTCCAACGGACTAAGATAAGTCATGGAGATAATGCAGTCTAAGGGTTTGCAGTGGAGGTTATGGCAAAAGAAGGTTGATTATAAGTCAAGGGTCCAAGGAAAGTCCATTCAGCTGCAATTATATAAAATGTATTAGATTTCAGGGTCAGGCAAAAGTGAAATATGCCCGCAATCCAAGCACTCAGAAAGCTGTGTCAGGAGGACTGTCAGTATTTGGCTAGTCTGGGCTACCAGGGTATGATACAGCAAGATCTTGTCTTTAAAAAAAGCAAAACCAAGCAAAGCCATAAGAATATGTTAGATTTCAGCACATAATGGCAGGGGAGGGCACTCCAGATATAACAGCTTGAGAACGGCACAGAGCTGTGCAAACACCAAGTGTGTTGTTTTAACTATGGATAAGGAGATCAGGATGGTATCAGGAAAAGGAAATACTGAATGAGCAAAAGAGCTCAGCAAAACACAGTAAGCCTCTTCTAGAGAACTTGCAGTAACATGTGGAAGGATTCAATGTTTAGTAGGTGAGACGCACAAGGTTCCCATTATTAACTGTATAAACTGCTTGAATCCTTCCCAAATTCATATGTTGAAGTCCTAACCTGCAACATGATCTTGTTAGGAGAGATTTTGGAGAAGAAAAGAAGACCTGAGTGTGAAGCTCTAATGGGTCAGATTAGTGCACTTCTGAGAAAAAAAAAATGAGTGTTTGCTTACTCTGTCTACGCTGCCAGAGGAAACACCAAGAAGAAGGCTGTTGCAAACCAGTGGTAGTGAGTTTCCTCACAAGAAATCAATGTGCCAATGCCTTGGTTTTTGATTTTATAGTCTTCAGAACTGTGAGAAATAATTTTTTTTTGGGGGGGGGGTCAGGTCGTGGGACCTGAACTCTGGGCCTGGGCGCTGTCCCTCAGCTCTTCAGCTGAAGGCTAGCGCTCTACTGCTTGAGCCACAGCACCACTTCCGGCTTTTTTCTTTTTGTTTATATGGTGCTGAAGAATCAAACCCAGGGCCTCATGCATGCAAAGCAAGTGCTCTACCACTGAGCAACCTTTCCAGCCCCAATAAATTATTTCTTGATTGAGACACATCCTAGGTATTTTTGATATAGTAGACTGAATAAAGATAGGTACAGAGTAAAGGAAGTACAAACAGGATTATATTGGGGAAGATAATTCAGGGTGCAATGTCACAAGCATCTGGGCCAGGACGGTGGTTGTCAGAGAGGGCAGGGATGGAATGTTCGTATTACTAACACCATCTTTGCTTGGCCAGAACTGTCAAGGATTTTGTTTGTTCAGTATGCCTTCATTCCTCAATTGTTTTTGATACATGATTTCTCTACATAGCAAATGCTACTTTGATAATTATTTTCTCTTATCACTTTAAGATTAGTCTTCGGGCTTCAATTGTTATAGATGAGAAGTAGATTACAAGTTTTATAGACCTTTTTTCTTCAACTACTTTTAAGATTTCTTTTGGCAATTTACATTCTACAGTTACATCATAGTGTCTCTTAATAGCTTTCTGAATCTAGACATCCATCAATCCCAGAAAAAAAATGCATCTATTACTTCCTCAAGTCTTTTATGTCTCTTAGAATTCTGATGATTACCTTAGAGATACATATACCAACATCTGGGTCTGAATTTTTGTTGTCCATCTTTTTGACTCTCACTTTAATTTTCTTTATTTTTTTTTCAAATTTATCTTAAAGTTCAATAGTTCTTCTTTCTGCAGTGTCTAATATGCCATTTAACCATCCATTAATCCTCCAGTGGATTTTTAATATGAATAACCATTACACAATTAACTTCTCTCTTCATTTTGTTTGGTTGAATTTTACAATAATTATTTTATGTCTATGTTCCCCTTTAAAACTTTGGGTATTTTAATTATTGTTATTATTTATTTATTAGTGGTACTGGGGTTTGAACTCAGGGTCTTGTACTTGCTAGTCAGGCACACTACCACTTGAACCACAACCCCAGTCTTTTGTGCCTTTGTTATTTTTCATATAAGGGCTTGCATTTTTGCTTTAGTCAGCTTGGACTGAAATGTTCTTATTTATCCAGCATAGCTGGGATAATAGATACTCCCTAATTGTAATCTCTTTCATTGGTTGAGATTGTTTGCCTTGAACTATTTGCCTGGGCTGGCTTTCAACCATGATCCTCCTCATATCTATCTCTTGAATAGGTAAGATTATAGGAGTGAGCTCCTGTGCCCAGCTAATTATGTTTATTTCATATTCTGGTAATTCCAGTATCTGTCATACTCATGAATAAGACTCAGCAGCTATTTTATCCTCTGCTGATTCCAATACCCACGCTAAGTATTATGGATAGTAGATTCTGCATATGAGTTCATTCTCTTGTGCATCCTGCAAGGTCTTTCTTAGCAGCTTGGGTTGAAAGTGTGAAGATTCTTTCTTCCAAACATCAAGAGGCCTTGTCAACCCAGGACCACTTTAGACTAATTTTTTAACTTGATTTTCTTGTCTTTATACATTAAGTTAATTCTGACCTTCATCTATTTGAACTCCACCTAGGTTAGGGAACTGTCAGAGAAAACTATCATCAGAGAAATCTCTTTTTTTCTTCTTTGTTGTTCTGAGTCAAGACAAGTCAAACAAGTTGTCCATTATCTTCTTCTGAAAATGGTGGGAGTTTTCCCCTCATGGGAACCAGCTTTGGTGATAATCTCAAACCCTACTCCTAACTCTGTTCAGGCTCAAGCTTTATCTGCAGTTAGAAATCACATAAGGTAAAAGTCTTCCCTAAAGACACATATTTCCCCTGTGTGAGGCCACCTTTCCTTTCTGAACAATACTAGTTTATATTCAACTTTTAAATATTTGAATTTCACAATGTAAGTAGTTTATTTTGTTATGTCATAAGAGATATTTTCTAAGCATTTATTTGACCATCTTCCTGTTCAACATTGCCCTTAAAAATATTTTTACCATTCATTCCTCTCTCTGCAAACAAAGAAACCATGAGGGAAAAGCAAAACATTAAAGTACGCATATTATAATACTATTTTAATTTGTCATTTGTTGAAAGAAATCGGTTTACTTTGGTATTTTTTAATTGATGTTCTGTCTTAAGTTAACATTCCTTTTTAGTGTCTACTGGCATGTGTTTACCCTGCAAGCTATTTTCTTTGGTGACTTCAGTGAGTGAATGAGTCGATAGTGTAATGGCTTGTACCTAAAAGGCATTTTCTTTTTAAGATGAACAATAATGTTTCATGGTAAATATGTAGCCTAGGGACACAATCAGCCATTGCTAATTCCAGTTTTAATTTTAAATCTCTACATCAACATATCCTTGCTATTATTTTTTTTTCTAGAAGAGTCTACACGATTAAGGTCTGAAGTAGGAAGGGTGCTTAATGAAGGAACCAAAAAGTATTTATTGAGTGACTGTCTGCAAGGAATCATGCTTCATGATGTGATTAGGCACCAGAGATAAGGCATTAACATAATTTACAGACACAAGAACTACCAAATATGGTGCTCAAAACGTCTAAGACTCATTTTTTGGGGGAGAGGGGGGTCTAGGTATATTTTAGAAATGAAGGCTTTGTCTGATACATAGCTAGTGAAGATTTTCTTCCATTCTGTGAGCTTTCTCTTTATCTTGCTGGCAATATGCTTTGCTAGGCACAAACTTTTCAGTTTCATATAATCTCATGAATCCAGCCTTCCTTTGATTTGTTGTGATTCTGGATCTTCGTTTATGAAGTTTTCCTCTGTGCCTAGAAGGCTTAGGGTTTCTCCTACCTCATCCTGTAATATTTTCATAGTATCTGGCCTTACATTGAGGTTTTTGATCCATTTAGAGTTGGTTCTGGTACAAGGTGATATAAGGGTAGCCAGCTTCAGTTTTCTGCATATTGATAGCCAATTTTGCCAGCACCGTTTGTTGAGAAACCCTCACAAACAACCCAGTCAATAAATGGGCTAAAGATTTAAAAGAGAGCCTTCTCAGAGGAAGAAAAAAGAATGGTCATGAAGAAGTATTCAACATGTCTGGCCATAAAATAAATGCAAATCAAAACAACATTGAGGTCCACCTTACTCCAGTTAGAATGGCCCTTATCAGGAAAACTAATAATAACAAATGCTGAGGGGAATCTGGACAAAAGAGAACCCTATTACATTGTTGGTGGGGATTTAAACTTGTTCAACTACGCTGGAAAGCAATATTGAGGTTCCTTAAAAGACTAAATACAGACCTTCCCTAGGACCCAGCAATTCCACTCTTAGGCATTTATCCAATGGACCAAAAACCAGGCCACACTAAAGCCACCAGCACAACCATGTACATTGCAGTGTCATTTACCATAGCCAAGATATAGAATCAACCTAGGTGTCCCTCAGTGGATGAATGGATCAAGAAAATGTGGTATATATACACAATGAAATTCTACTCATCCATCAGAAAGAATGATATTGTACCATATTCATAAAGAAATGGAAAGGCTTGGAAAAGATTATATTAATCAAAGTAAGTCAGAGCTAAAGAAATATAAGTTGCATGGTTTTCATCATTTGTGTTAACTAGAATGTGCCCATAAATCTACAAGTAAACGCACCAAATGACCAATACACACACATATTTATGCATATATATGCACACACACTGGAACATAATAAATTATATAGGACCTAGTCATTAACATACAGAGGCCAAAGGAGGATATGCATAGGAATGGTAGACAAAGGCTCAATAGCTATGTACAGATGATCATATAAAATAGTATTCAAGAAATGAACTCTAAGAAAAAGAAACGAGTCATTTTTTAATTGCCATAGTTGTTTTTTCTGCTTTCTTTTCCTCTTGTCTTATTTGTTAATTTGTTGTATTTGGGAGAGTAAGGGAGAACACATAAAAGGTCAAATAAGGATGAACAAATACAACAGTATACTCACTAGACACTATGTGGAATGAACTGGATAGCTTGCAGGTAGGAATGAGAGGGAAAGGCTGAGAGAGGGACACAGAAGGGGAGACATGGTTGAAAAAGAATTGTACTCATTACCTGATTCATGTAACTGTAACCCCTCTGTATATCAACTCTATAATAACAATAAAAAAACTCATTTTTTAATTCACCTCTTACTTCCTGTAGGTGGGAAGATGTGAGGGGAAGATGACTGTAATGTACATAATGTCCTGATTGTACACTTATTCAATAATGATGTTTTATTTCTCTTCTTTTTTTGTGGAAGTGTTTTCTGGTTTGGGAAGAAATTTGTTGTTGGTTAGTTGTGGGGCTTGAACTCAGAGCCTGGGCACTGTCCCTTTGTGTTCAAGGCTAGAGTTTTACCACTTGAGTCACAACACCACTTCCAGTTTTCTGGTGTTTAATTGGAGATAAGAGTCTCACAGAGACCTGTCCTGGTTGGCTTTGAACCATGGTCCTCAGATCTCACCTTCCTGAATATCTAGGATTATAGGCATGAGACACCAGCTCTTGGTTAAGATTTTATTTTTAACTCAACTTCCCCAACACATTTTATAATGATACTCAACAACTTTGTTGAATACCATTTGGACTTGAAGGTATATCCTGGGATATACCTTCTCAAGAAGCAAGATCTATGCCAGTTAGGCCCTGTGGAGGGGCACAGCACTTCCTCCCACTCCACAATGCCTTTCACTGGTCAAGGTGAGGTGGGATTTGATCTAACATCCAGATTGCTTCTTATCACTAGGGTTTTTTTTTTTTTAATATGTTTATTATTGTAAAATTACTGTACAGAGGGGTGAGTTACATGAGCAAGGTGATGAGTACATTTCCTATCAAGCATTGTTGCCTCCTCCTTTGTTTTTCCCCTACCATTCCTTCCCTCCCACCTCCACAACTACATTCCCCCATCCCCAACCCCTCACCTCACCCACCCCCACCTAAATTGTAAAGTTCATTTTTCAACATAGTGTCTTGTATATCTCATTGTTACAATGGATCAGCCTGTATCCCTATTTAAGCATTTTGTTTTTTCCCTTTCACTTCCCAAGTTAGAGAAGTGTATACAAGATGCAGGGCACTGACATCAAATACAGTGAAAACAGGGGTTATACCGAGAAGGAGGAACATACAAAAAAACAAAGAAATCACATGGTACATTATAAATACGTTAGAAACAATAACAAGAAAGAAAAAACCACTGGGAGGGGGAGGGAAGGATGGGATGGGAAGGGGAAACAAAGGAGGGGGCTATAATGCTTGATAAGAAATGTACTCATTATCTTGCCCATGTAATTGTAACCCCTCTGTACAGTATTTTCACAATTCAAAAGAAAAAACCACTTGTGTCCCTATCTTGGGGACATTATTTTGCTTAACATCATCTTATCTGGTCATATGTACATAGCTTTTGACTTTTTCTGATTGTCCCAGATATATACTAGATACTGCAAATAAAGGAAACCATGGGACCTATGTTTCTTTGGGCCTGGCTTACTTCACTTAATTTTTTCCAAGTCTTTCCATTTCCTAACAAATGGGGCAATGTCATTCTTTCTGATGGAAGCATAGAATTTCAGTGTGTGTGTGTGTGTGTGTGTGTGTGTGTGTGTGTGTGTGTGTGTGTGTGTGTGTATATACCACATTTTCTTGAGGGGCATCTGGGTTGGTTCCACATCTTAGCTATGGTAAATAACGCTGCGATGAACATAGTTGTGCTAGTAGCTTTAATAGGGTCTTGTTTGTGATCATTTGGGTATATGCCCAAAAGTGGGATTGCTGGGTCATAGGGGAGCTCTATGTGGAGTCTTTTGAGGAACCTCCATACTGCTTTCCAAAGTGGTTGAACAAGTTTACACTCCCACCAACAATGCAGAAGATTCTTTTCTGGCCACATCCTCTCCAGCATCTGTTGGTGTTAGAGTTCTTGATTATAGCCATTCTAACTGGGGTGCAGTGGTATCTCAGTGTTGTTTTGATTTGCATTTCTTTTATGGCTAGGGAGGTTGAGCATTTCTTCATGTGTCTATTGGCCATCCTTCTTTCCTCTTCAGAGAAGTTTCTCTTTAAGTCTTTAGTCCACTTATTTATTGGGCAGTTGTTTCTTTGAGGATTTATTGTTGGGGGATTTAATTTTTTGAGTTCCAGGTATATTTTAAATATGAAACCTTTGTCTATGGCTAGTGAAGATCTTCTCCCAATCCATAAGCTTTCTATTGATCTTGCTAGCTATGTCCTTTGTCATGCAGAAGCTCTGAAACTTCATGAAATCCCATTTGTCTAACCTTTCTTTGATTTGTTGTGTTTCTGGGTCTCTATTAAGAAAATTTTGGCCTGTGCCAAGGAGACCTAGGGTTTCTCCGATTCCTTCCTATAATGTTTTCAGGGTGTCTGCTTTGACTCCGAAGTTCTTGATCCATTTGGAGTTGATTCTGGTGCAGAGAGATATATAAGGATCTAGCTTTAGTTTTCTACAGGTGATTAAACAATTTTGCCGGCACCATTTACTGAAGAGGCTGTTTTTCTTCCATTCTATTTTTTTCGCTTCCTTATCGAAGATTATGTGGCTATAGGTCTGTGAGTTCATTTCTGAGTTTTCAATTCTATTCCATTGGTCCTCAGGTCTGTTTTTGTGCCAGTACCAAGCTGTTTTGATTACTATAGCTTTGTAGTAGAGTTTGAAATTTGGTATTGATATTCCTCCAGCACTATTCTTTCTGAAGGATTGTTTTTGTTATTCAGGGTCTTTTATTGTTCCATATGAATTTTTGGATTATTTCTTCTATTTCATTGAAGAATGAGGTTGGAATATTGATAGGTATCACATTGAATTTGTAGATAGCTTTGGGAAGTATTGCCATTTTCAGATGTTGATCCTTCCAATCCAGGAACATGGGAGGTTTTTCTAATTCCTAAGTTCTGCTTTGATTTCTTTTTTCAGGTTTTTAAAGTTTTCATCGTAGAGGTCCTTCACTTCTTTAGTTAATTCAATTCCTAGGTATTTTATTTTTTATGGGGCTATTATAAAAGGAGTTGGTTTCCTTTATCACTAGTTTTAATTTAATAAACATTCATTGACTTATAGGTATCTGACAAAATTTTAAAATTAAAACACAGTCTAGTTTATAGTCTTATTAATTTATAACTCTTTCGTGTTTGTGTGTGTGTGATTTAACAAGCTATCTCCTCATTGTCTGCACACATAGAATTAAGCAAATGAACTACCAGCTGTATTCCTTTGTTTACATTTATACAGTGATTTTACATGTTATCAACTCTACTTACATGCATTATCTCTTTTTATTTTTTGGTTCAAGATTGGTACTCAAACTCAGTTCTTGATGCCTTTGCTCTTTGGCTGGTGCTTTACCAACTGAGCCAGGCTTCCAACCCTTCATTATCTCAATTGAATGTCACAGAGACACTCTGTAGGCAGGATGGGTGCTATTATTTCTGCATATGAGGTGAAAAGAGTTTTAAAGAGACTTTCTCTGTGATCAACAGTGAGTTTAGCAAGCACAAATCTAGCAAGCATATTTCTTGATTGATTTTTCAAAGATTCTAAGTTTTAAAACTCGCTGGGCACTAATGTCTGGCTCATGACTGTAATCATAGCCCCTCAAGAGGTGAGATCTGAAGATTGCAGTTCAAAGCCAGCCTGGGCTGAAAAGGCTGTGAGACTCTTCAATTAACCACTAGAAAACAGGAAGTGATACTGTAGCTCAAAGTGGCAGGGCACTAGCCTTGATCAAAGAAGCTCAGGGTGCATGGCACTGGTGGCTCATGCCTGTGATCCTAGCTACTCAGGAAGCTTAGATGTGAAGATCATGGTTCAAAGCCAGTCGGGGCAGGAAAGTCCATGAGACTCTCATCTCCAATTAACCACCTGAAAACTGGAAGTTGTGCTGTTGCTCAAGTGGTAGAGTGCTCATCTTGAGCTGAAGAGCTCAGGGTCAGTGCCTAGGCCCAGAGTTCAAGCCCCACGACTGACCCATCTCCCTGCCCCCCCCCAAAAAAACTTAAAAGTCAGAAGAAAATTACTAATCAATTATGTATATCTCTGTAATGACAGATTAGAAAAATGGAAAAAAATCTGAGGACGGACATTGGAGCTGTTGACAAGATAAAAAGCATCAGCTCTGCTAGCAGGAAGTGATGAGTTTTCAGTGGCAGTGAGATAGAATCCAGGGTGACACATTTGGGTTTCCTTTGCTTCCCCTGAGACCTCAGGAAGATGTGAATAACCTGGATGAAGATTTGCAATGCAGTCTTTTTGTTGTTGTTGTTTTTTGAGAATCTGGCATTCAACTTTGTTTTGCTGGCCTTTCAGGAAATTAATCATCAGGCTACATTCCAAGCCTCAGGACCTGGGCTAGTAGCAGCTGTTAGATATTTGGTCTGATGATTTGAAAAACTACTGCTAGAAATATTTTGCAAATTAAGACAAACATTAAGTTTGATTGTGATCTGTTGAATGACACAATTTTGCCTCTTCAGCTGGAGTTAATTATCTACCTGAGAGAGTTGCTATCCAAGTGATGCTCTGCCTGAGGGCTATATGAACTATGTTCTAGAACTTTCTGTCTTCAGCTGTTTTTATTTTCTGTGAAAGCTCGGAGAACTTCTAGATTGCATGGGAGACCAAAATTTGAGGTAACAGCTTTCCTCATATGAAATTACTGTGTTGAGTCAACATCATCTGTGCTAGAGCTTTTGTGAAATGTTTCTCTGGGTTTTGGTTTTGATCCTTGCTGCAATCTGATCCTTGCTCTTTTCTTGACTCAGAATAAGACCCTAGAAATGTTTATTATTGAATGTGTACTGATCTGCTAACATGCTTGTGAAAGTCAGTATAGGATTTACAGAGCACACACAGAGAGAGAGAGAGAGACAGAGAGAGAGACAGACAGAGAGAGAGAGAGAGATCTTCTGGGTAAGACAAGGGCTCTGTCTCTATTCTGACAGTGACTTACATAGTAGTAGATATAAGAAGTCAGACCTCTTGGTAACTAGAGAATCAGAATGAGAGAACACAGAATACAGTTAATCTTCGTGGTAGGATAGAAGTTACAAACACTAATATTCCTTCCCATCTGTATTTCTTCAGAAAACTTTTACTGAAACACCAGCAGTAAGACAGTCTAATTTAACAATACTGTTTTCAAGATCCATGTGGGAAGCTTGGAGACATTCTGCTTATTTACTCTTTTATCTACTTTGACCAGAGAATTGTGTTAGTAGTGGAAATTCACAGGCTTTCACAAAAGTCTGTACTCAGAAAATTCTTGTTTTCCTGGCGAAGATGCCTGAGCCTCACAGTAGCCCTTCTGTCCTGTCATTTTGGGGGGGGCGTGGTCTGAAAGAAGTACTGTATAAAAATGCATGGAACATCTAATTGCATCTAATGCAACATTTGAACCCAGGTATGGAGCAGCCCTGCTTGGAGGTTGCGTGGGGCTGAGAGTTAGGGAAGGTGCTTATTGTGTAGTAGGGTGAATGATAATTCATATCTAATAAACACAAGACAAGGCAGAAAGCAATGAGTGGGAATGAGTAAATATGCACAAAAAGTTACTGTGAGATAGTGGCCAAGGAAGATAGTAACTGAGAATCTTTAGGGGATATTGTATTTCAGTTAGGGTTTAATTGACAGCATGAATTTGAACAAGCAGCTTTGGGAATGAGAAGCAAGGGGATTCCAGACAAGAATGAGAATAAGTCAAGTTACTGAAGTGAGAAAATATGGGCTGCGCTCAGGGATAAGTGAGCAGTTCCATTTGTCTGGAACATATGTCAGATGAAAGGCAGTATTGTGAGACCAGATTAGAAGGCTTTAAATACCAGAAGGTAAACAGCCCCTGTTTTTTGCAGTAAAAATGGAAGTATTATATGGGAATCGTGGCTAGTCAACGTTTATAACTGTAGAGAGATTATTGGAGCTTCTAAGAAGTTCACAGCTCCTTTTACCAGTGAGATTTTCACTAACCTCCTTGCAAAGAAGAGCCAAGGCTATATGATTACATGTTTTCATTTCAGATGGAAAAGCAAGAAGATAATCTCGAGCATGGAACATTAGATGTCAGTTAATAGGAGAGCAGGACTTACAGAAGCTTTGCAACCTAATGCCAACTGATATTCTGTTCTGAAGGGTAGTTTGGAACTCTTTTTCAACTATTAGTTCACACAGGCAACCACTGCATTCCTAGAGCAATGCTCACACTGTAATTCGAGTCCCATATCTGACTGGTTTTAGCAAAAGTTTGTGGAATAAAGATACCCTAACTAAGAGCTATTGGCAGTAAAGTTAAAAAAGAGCAAACTACTTTGAGAGAGTTTGAGGACAGACCTAATAGTATATGGAGCTATCAATGATGAGAAGGATTGAAAGGGCATACATCACTTCAGGTCCTCCAGGAAACAGAAATCAAGACCAAAGTACAAGATTTATTAGGGGGTAAAGTCTATGAACAATGAAGAAAAGAGGAAACAGAAGTAGGTAGGGGAAGGCTTCGGACTTCTGCTTGTCTGATATCTTTGAGGGGAGAGGAAGAAAGAAGGACATTTGGGTTAGAGAAATCTCGAGTCATGGTAAAATTCCAAGAACATTTTGTCAAACCTACTGGGAGAGCCATGGTCCAAAGTATGTCTGGCAAGGAATGTTATAGTAGGCAGGAATGGTGAGATGTATTCATTGATTAGAAGTTTCAAGGAAAGAGAACAGCTTCGGCTCAAATGTTGTAATGGATCTAAAGGCCCTGTAGGTAAAAGCTATCAGCTAACTCTCTCCTTGTTCAGGTTCTTGAGAACAGATTTGAAAGAGTCTCTTCTCTGACTGCCTTTAGAAGTGAGAGAATAGAGGAGTCAAAGATGTATCAAAGAATTTTGGATGAGTGATTAGACATTTTCCAACATGATGAACATGGTTTAAAGAAATAGACTATGGGACATCTGTCCTCTCCAAATGTCTCTAAAATAAACTCTTCTTGGAGGCAGAGAAAGTGACAGGTGGGAAATTTAAATTCTATGATTTAATATACTTCTTTCTTGTGTGCTGCATGGACGTCACTCTATTGCAGTCTATACCCCTAAAACCACTTCTTAAGCCATTTATCAGATTATCCTCTCCATAAAGCTAATCTTAATAAAGCCAAGATTTAAAAGATGATTGATCCAGAGCTGTTTTCTAATAAATGGTGGGGTTGTTTTGCTTTTCAGTTATCTTTTCCACCAATTCCTTTATGTCCTTTTCATATGCTTTCTCATTGGAGATTTTAATCCCTTCTACAATTTTTTCCTTTCTCTTTATTTTAAAAAGTGTTTGCAACTTCATTAAAGTGTAATAGATCTATGATAAGGTACGTGTTTTTAATGTATAAATGCATGGGCATGTGTATATGTCCTGCAACCATACCACAATTAAGACAAAGGTGCCTACCAACCCAGAAAGCTCCTTCTTGGCATTTTGTAATGGCTTATTCCTAGGACATTATTGATTTACTTTTCACTATTGTCAAATAGTTTGTTTTTTCTAGAACGTCATGAGGTGGAATCATGCAATATGTATTATATTCTTTTAGCCTGGCTTCTTGGATTCAGTATAATTATCTTATATCAACCAAAGATATTGAAAGGATATTCATTTTTATTGTTGAGTAGTGTTTTAATGCATGGATTTGCCACAGTTTATTGACTTTAAACTATCAATAGACATGTAGTTAGATTCAGTTTTTGGCTGTCATCATAAAGACCTTTGTTTTCATTTCTAAGAATAAACATGTAGAATGGCTAAGTTGTTTGGTAGATGCATATTTAACTTTTTAAGAAGTTGGTGAACTATTTTATTTTTTATTTTTTTTGAACTTGGGGCCCGGGAACTGTCTCTGAACCTCTCTGTGCTCAAGGTTAGTGCTCTGACAGTGATGATTTTATATATATATATATATATATATATATATATATATTTTTTTTTTTTTTTGGTCCGGTCGTGGGGCCTGAACTCTGGGCCTGGGCGCTGTCCCTCAGCTCTTCAGCTCAAGGCTAGCGCTCTACCACTTGAGCCACAGAGCCACTTCTGGCTTTTTTCTTTTTGCTTATGTGGTTCTGGGGAATCAAACCCAGGGCCTCATGCATGCAAGGCAAGCTCTCTACCACTGAGCCACCTTCCCAGCCCATATTTTTTATTGTAAAGATACTGTACAGAGTGGTTACAGTTATGTCAGTAAGGTAATGAGTACATTTCCTATCAAGCATTGTTACCCCCTTCCTTTGTTTTTCCCCACCATACTTTCCCGCCCCACCTCCCCAACTCCTCACTCCCCTCGCCACCCCCACTGCAAAGTTGTAAAGTTCTTTTTCAACATAGTATCTTGTACATCTAATTGTTACAATGGGTCAATCTGTATCCTTATTTATCATTTTATTATTTCCTGTCCCCTTCCCAAATTAGGAAAATGTATATACAAGTTTCAGGGCACCAGAATCAAATACAGTGAAAACAAGGGTTATACCATGGGGGAAGAACATAAAAAAAGAAACAAAAAAAATCACATAGTACATTATAAGTACATTACAAACAACAGCAACAAAGATAAAAAACCTCTTGTGTCCCTATCTTAGAGTTGATCTCACTTAGCATCATCTTATCTGGTCATATGTACATAGCTTTTGACCTTTTCGGCTTGTCCTAGACATATACTAGTTATTGCAGATAAGGGAAACCATGGGACCTATGTTTCTTTGGGCCTGGCTCACTTCACTTAATACAATTTTTTCTAAGTCTTTCCATTTCCTAACAAATGGGGCGGTGTCATTCTTTCTGATGGAGGCATAGAATTCAATTGTATATCTCCTATGACCCAGCAATCCAACTTTTGGGCATTTACCCAAACAATCACAACAAGGCCATACTAAAGCTACCAGCACAACTATGTTTATCACAGCATTATTCACCATAGTTAAGATATGTAACCAACTCAGATGCCCCTCAGTAGATGAATGGATCAAGAAAATGTGATATATATGTATGTATATATATGTATATGTATATGGAATTCTATGCCTCCATCAGAAAGAATGATACCGCCCCCTTTGTTAGGAGATGGAAAGACTTGGAAAAAATTATATTAAGTGAAGTAAGCCGAAATATTTTATAAGGTTGTAAAATTTTATATATTTGTACCAGCAGTGGATACTAGTTGCAATTATCTCATATCCATCTTAGTAACTGGAATCATTGGTGTTTTTTTTTAAATTGAAGTCATTCTGGTTAGTGGACATTTGTATCTCATTGTGACTTCACCTGCATTTCACTAGTGACCTAATGATCATAGGCTTTTAAAAATATGTTAATGTGTTATTCATGTCTTCTTTGCAGAAGTGCCAATCAAAATCACTTTGCTTGCTATAAAACAATGTTGTTTTTCTTCCCATTATTGAATGGTACTTATTCTTTACATATTTTGAATAAAATTATTATGTATATATATATGTTATGAAAATATTTTCACCTAATCTTTGACTTAACTTTTTTCTTAACAGTGTTTTAAAGAATTTAAAGGGGCTGGGAAGGTCGCTCAGTGGTAGAGTGCTTGTCTCACATGCATGAGGCCCTGGGTTCAATTCCTCAGCACCACATAAGCAGAAAAAGCTGGAAGTGGTGCTGTGGCTCAAGTGGTAGAGCCCTATCCTTGAGCTAAAGAGCTGAGGGACAGCGCCCAGGCCCAGAGTTCAGGCCCCACAACTGATGACGATGACAACGACGACGAAGAAGAAGAAGAAGAAGAAGGAGAAGAAGGAGAAGAAGGAGAAGAAAGAGAAGAAGGAGAAGGAAGAAGAAGGAGGAGAAGGAGGAGAAGGAGGAGAAGGAGGAGAAGAAGAAGAAGAAGAAGAAAAAGAAGAAGAAGAAGAAGAAGAAGAAGAAGAAGAAGAAGAAGAAGAAGAAGAAGAAGAAGAAGAAGAAGAAGAAGAAGAAGAAGAAGAAGAAGAAGAAGAAGAAGAAGAAGAATTTAAATTGCTTGACAAAATTCAATCCATTTTTATATTTTTTTAAGTGGGAGGAATGTAAAAAAATGTGTAACTGAACTTGTAAGAACTCTGGGACACTACCAAAAGACCAATTCATGACTCATGAGGAGGAGAAGAGGTGAATGTGAAAGGGATAGAATGCATATTCAAGAAGATAATAAAAGATAGTTTTCCAGATGGGGTGGGATCATGCCTGTAATCCTAGCTACTCAAGAGGCTGAGATCTTAAGATCACAGCTCAAGTATCTCCAAGTAACTACCAAAAAGCCTGAAGTGGAACTGTGGTCCTAAGTAGTAGAGGACTAGCCTTGAGCACAAAAGCTCAGGGGTAGTGCCCAGGCCCTGAGTTCAAGCCCCAGAAACGGGCACAAGAAAAAAAAAGAAAAGAAAAGATAATTTCCTAAACCTTGAGAGCTAGAATGAGGAAAGTGTGGAAGGCATTTAAGAAAAACAACAGACATGACCATAAAAGAACCACTCTAATACATTAAGTGGCAGGAATGGAAGGGAAAGATGACCAGGATGAATATTACAGAAATAGATGTGTGTCAGTGTATGTGCATTGTGTGTTATGTGTGTGTGTGTGTATACAAAGACTGTTAAAAAAGAGAGGAGAGGAGAAAAGGAGGTTAAGAAAGAATAATACAGATAAGCTGAATTTGATCACGGTATATTATAATATATGCGCATTGTAAGTATCACAATGAATCTCCTTTGTTTAATTAGTTTGTGGTAATAAATTTTTGGGAAAAAAGTATCTTCCTATCCTGGTTTAGTTATATCTGTTTCTTTACACTCTTTCTTATTTCTGATTAGTATTTTATAATTTTCATAGATAGGCCTAGTCCATCATTTGTCAAATTTATCCCTAATTATTTCATACTCTCGATACTATTGTTTAAAAATTCTATTCCTTGATTGCTTATTGCTTATATAGCAATGTGATTAGTTCTTAATAGTTGTCAATAATGTTCTTGTTGTTTTCTGTAAAGATGGCAAACTTTCTGCTAATAACAGCAATTTAATTTCTTCTTTTCCAAGAAATTTTTCCTACCTTGTTGTAGTGACTGGAACTTCTAGTGCAGAATGGGTTGAAAATGGTGCAAAATTTGTTCTTGTCTCTTTTACTCAGTCTTACAGAGAAGGCATTCAACCTTTCCTCCTTAAGTATATTGTTAGCTGTGAGTTTTTCCATAAGCATTTTTTTAGCTCCCAATGGAATTTTTTCTATTTCTAGGTTGTTGGGAGCTTTTAAGTTTTTTTTTAAAAGGCATGAGTAGATGTTAAATGTTGTCATTATTCTCTGTTGAGATAATTATATAGGTTTTATTTCCCTAGTCTAGAAATATGATAAATTTCATTGATTAATTCTCAAATGTCAAAGAAAACATGTATATTTGTAATACTTGTAATCATGATGTTAATTTCTCTCTATTTTATTAAATTCAACTTGCTAAAGTTTTGTTAAGAAATTTTGCACCATCATTTTACAGTAGTTATAAAAATTTGTGTTGAAGTTTGGTGCATTCTAACCCCACTTTGTATTCATAATAAACAAATGTGTAGTAGGAGAAAATGTCAGAATAACTATTATTTTAACTCTCTTCATAAAGCTTGGGACTTTAAATTATCAACAGAGAATGCTAAAGCATATTCTACTTTTCCTTTGGTCAAATGACTTTATGATTTGATTCCTTAATTATATTTTAGATTTGAAATCTTTTAAATGAAGGATTGATTTTTAGGTATGTAATTAAAACCTAATAGTAAAATAAATATAATTCAGTAATATCATTCAATAACAAAGTTTTATTTACTGGATAAGATACAGTTTGTATAATTTAAATATTACCTTATAATTCTTTAAAAAGAATAATTAAACTGTCTTGGGTATTTCCTATACCCTCCAAGATGTGAAAACATTACCCACTTGAGCCACAGCACCAGGCTTTTTCTGTATATGCAGTACTGAGGAATTGAACCCAGGGCCTTATGCATACTAGGCAAGCATTCTATCATGTAGCTGCATTCTCAGTCTTATTTTATTCTTAATGAATAAATCTAGAATCCTTACAGTGTTTGTATTTGCCTATGTATTTTATTCAATACATGAATCCATGGAAAATCATTTTTGCACCACTCATAAGGAAATGGAAGACTTGGAACGTGTTATATTAAGTGAAGTAAGCCAGAGAAACAAGGTTGCATGGTCTCTTTCATTTATAATAGCTAGAATATGCCTATAAATCTTTAAGTAAACACGCTGGGTATATGCAAACAGTTCAAATGTATTAACGGATGTATAGATAGACACTACGAAGAGCTGAGATAGTACAATTTTTTTAGAAAGACTAAGTCAAAGATGAGCAAAATAAGCATCTAGAAGTAGGTATTTGCAAGATTGAGGGGAAGGAAAGGGTGAGGGGAAGACAATGAAGGGGAGAATGCAGTCAAGAATTCAGGGTAGGGGGGAGGAGGGTTGGGGGGGGGGGAGGGGGGAGGATGGGAAGGGGAAACAAAGGAGGAGGCCACAATGCTTGATAAGAAATGTACTCATTATCTTGCCCATGTAATTGTAACCCCTCTGTACAGTATTTTCACAATTTTAAAAAAAAAAGAATTCAGGGTATATGCCACAAAATTTTTAAATATAAGGGAAGGAGTGAGTAGAAGGTAAATGAGACTGTTAAAGGGGGTGACACAGAGCAAAACACATTGTATTCTTAAACTGCTTTGTTAAATGGCACCTCCCTTATTAAACTACTTAAAGATAATTTTAAAAATTAAATTTAGAAAAAAGAATGTGTATGTCTAAATTCAGGAGGGATGTTGGTTTGTACTTCCTTTTAAATATAATGTCTTTGTTTATTTTGAATGGTGAGGTCAATGCTGGCTTCAATGAATGAATTAGGAAGTGTTCCTGCTGCTTTTATTTTCTGGAATGGATTGCAGAAAATTAACATAATTGCCTCCATCAAATAGTCATAGAATCTATCAGCAATTATTGTTTTAATGTGGCATGTTTAGATTATCTTTGTGAGTCAGAGCTTTAGTAGTTTATATCTTTTAGGATATTTTTTCATTTCAAATAATATGTGGGATTCGTTAACATAAAGTTGTTCATAATATTCTCTGTCTGTCTATCTGTCTGTCCATCTGTCTGTCTGTCTGTCTGTCTCTCTCTCTCTCTCCCACTCCCTCTCCTCCCTCTCCTCTCTCTCTCTCTTGTGATGGTCCTGGGGCTTAAACTCAGGGCCTGAGTACTGTCACTGAGCTTTTTTGCTCAAGGCTTGTGCTCTACCATTTGAGCCACACCTCCACATCGCCACATCTCAGCCTCCTGAACAGCTAGGATTATAGGCATGAGCCCCCATATAAGCTCCATATTATTCTCTTTTTATCCTTTCAATGATAATAGGATCTATTGTGATGTCCTTTCTTTCATTCCTGACATTGGTTGTTGATTTTTCTCTATATTTGTTTTTTATTTTTTATTTTTACTTCCACTTTGATCTTTATTATTTCTCTCTTTCTCTCTCTTTTTAACACAAGAGGCAATGGCCACCCACCCCCAAATTTTATCCTTTCATTATTGAAGTTCCTTTGCGGTCTCTTTCATGACATGGGGCTTCTGAAAACAGGTCAAACTCAGAAGATTCTTAAATTTGTTCTTTCCTTGATTAATTCACCCCCTCCAATTTTTTAATTGTTTAAGGTGCAAAGGTAATTAAAGCTCTGTAACTCTACAGTGGCACAGAAGAAAAGTTTCACTGTTCAGATTTGCACTAGGGTCATAACTTCTGCCCTCACTCTCTTTTCAATAACCTGGCTTTTTATCAGTAACTATATAGCCTAAGTTGAAAGCATTAGATATGTTGGAGTACGGACAGCAGCATTCTGCTGTATCCAGGAGGCTGATGAGATTAGGTTCACACGAAAAACTAGAGAAGTAAACAAGAATCTTAATTTAGAGATCGAACTCAATAATGGCCCCCTTATCTATAGAATTCTTTTTCTTCTTATGGTGGTTTTGAAGCATCTTAGAATCAGTGGGTACAAGCTCTTAGAGAGGTGGATTTTAGCCTGTCCCCAACATTGTATACACTGTGAGAGCCTGACCTAGTTATTGTTTCTGAGTTATTTTTTCTGAGCATAGTATCTAGTGTAGAGTGTGCAGTCTATGCATTTTATTATTGTTGTTGTTATTGTTATTTTATCATTATTATTACCTACATCATGCTTACACATACTTAGGAGGGGAGCACAGGCCACTTAGTGAAAACCCATCATCTCATGGATGGGAAGGGCTAAACAAGGGGAAGTGCCTTGCCCAAAGTCACGGTCTGATCATTGGAAAGCCACATAAGACACTCAAAAGGCAAGAAACTCCATTTTAGAGGCTGGCTTTTCCACTGGTGTACTGTGTGGTTTTGAAGTTGTTTCTTCTTTGCAGGTCTGCTTCTCCTCATCTATAAAATGAGGACATAGCAATAGTTCTAAAGGCCTTTCTTAAGCTGCTGTGTTCTGTTTTGAACAGGGAATTTAAGCGGACATGGGAAGAATTGTTGCATTTAAATTGTTTTTCCCTATGCAGGCACTTCAATTTCTTTGCCCACAGTAATTAAAAAACATGTTTTGTTTCATGTTCTCTTTTTCAAAAGGGACTCTATCATTCATTTCTAATTTCATTTGTTTGCAGCTGTGCTGAGTTAAATTCAACAGCACTAAGGCGGCAACCAGCTTCCCAGGAAAGCAAAGGAAACTTGCTGTTTTGTTTTCCTTATCTCCCTTCCTGGTGCTGATAAAACACGGTGCCTCAGCCAGACTCTGCTCCTGTCATCAGTTTAGAGATACCTCAGCCTGTCTCTGTCCTTGTCATTAGCTCTGAGATAGCAAAGACGGCACTATTCCCATTCCTGGGACCCTCACCACCAACTTAGAGATAATTAATCACAATAGCTGTTCCTGGAGAGCTGGGAGCTAGCTCTTCTTGTCCAATGAGTTCATGACTGCATTTTTCCAGAAAAGAAAAGTGATGTTCTGAAAAGACACGTTAATGAATACTCCTGCCTCATAACTTTCTTGGCTACAGAAATGTTTCCTTTTTTTCTTGTAGTGCTTGTTTGGCCAGGTTTCCTTTGTTGTCCCTTTGACTAGGTACCCACTCACTGTGCTCAGTGTTCTGCTAAGACATGAGTGCCTGCCCTCAAGTGGCTAACAGGTCAAGACTTGGGAAAAATAAATCCAGATCAGTATGTTAATATAGTTATCAGTATGTTAATATATAGAGAATATAGTGTCCTAGACAGATTAGCTCTGCCTGGGACTTAGGAAAGGCTGCCTGAAAGTGGAGAGCTTGGGAAGATAGGTAAAATGTGGCGAGCAGAAGGGACAATTTGTGCAACTAATCTCTTGAACAAATGTCATAATTAATATCATTTTTAAATTACCTTAATGACATGTTCTAAGCTAAGTAGCTGGTTTACTGTTTATAAAGAAGATGGAATCTGGTAGTCTAAGAGAATCATAGCTGGGTGATGCATACCTGTAATCCCAGCACATGGTAGGCTGAAACAGGATTGTGAGTTGGAGGCCAGTGTGGACTCAAAATGGAAGGAAGGAAGGAAGGAAGGGAGAGAGGGAGGGAGGGAGGGAGACAAAAAACAAAGGCCCTAAAACATTAAAACAAAAAGCAAGCACTAAACACATCTCTTCTGGTTTGGATGGAGATACACTGAATTTTTCAGAGAGGGAAACTGAGGCTAGCTAAGAAAGCTGGCTTATGACAGGTTTTCTTATGTCCCAGAGGAAATAAGGAATTCAAAAGGGGTATCCTCCTTTCTGCCACCAGGCTTGGAGTTTATAACTTAGCCATGTGGATCTGTTCAGTAAGATAATCATTTGTTGTGGGGTATCCTGTACTGGTCTGTGCAGGGTAGAATGGTGAGGAAGAGCCCTGGCATCTACCCACTGACTACCCACTTGTGATAAATGAACATGACAAAATGTCCCCTAGAGGGCAAATCACCGATGGTTGAAAACCAATGTGAGTGTAACTTGATTTGTTGGTAAAATCATACAAGCTGGAACCAGAACAGCTCTGACCTTGTTTCTAACAAGTTGTTTCAATTTTGGACTTCCTTATCTTTATTTTAAAGGATCACTCACTGTTTACTCACTCATGGTTTATTCATTCATCAACTTTTTGTTGAGTTTTATTGTGTCAGACACTTTCCTAGAGACTAGGGATAGAGCAATGAACAGGGTAGCAGAGTCATAGCAATCATGATAATTACATTCCAATGGTGGGGAAGACAATAAATAAGAAGACATGTATAAATTAGTAAACAATGGCAAGTTCTAGGAAGGAGATAGAAAAAACAGTACCTTTCACAAGTACTTTTGAATAGAAGGATAATCACAGAGAAATTATGAGATGACATCTGAGTTCAAATCCTAAATGATGGAAGGAGTAACCTGTGTGACACTCAGAGAAAAGACTGATCCAAACAGCAAGAGCAGAAAGTGCTGATGCTCTGAGGTAGGGCAGGCTTGCTCTACCTTGAGGGTAATGCTTGGCAACGAAGAATGAGGGGAAATGCTGGGAGATGAAGTCTGAGGACAGTTCCTGTAAGGGCTGGACTGTATCCCATGTACAAGAGATTTTTGACACTGACACAACAGGGTTTGTTTTTGATAAAGATTATTCTCATTCCTTTGGGGAGAATAGATTTTAAGAGGTAAAAGAATGTGAGTAGTCAATAGCTATGTGCATATGACCATATAAAATGAGGCTAATCAAAATGAACTACAAGATATGGAAACAAGAGGTATTTTTTTGTTTTTGCTTTTGCTTTTAATGTACTGTGTGAAGTTATTTCTTTTCTTTCTTTGCTTTTTTTTTTTTTTTTTGTCAGTCATGGGGCCTGAACTCTGGGCCTAGGTGCTGTCCCTCAACTCTTTAGCTCAAGGCTAGCATTCTACCATTTGAGCCACAGTGCCACTTCTGGCTTTTTCTGCTTATGTGGTGCTGAGGAATCAAACCCAGGGCCTCATGCATGTGAGGCAAGCACTCTACCACTGAGCCACCTTCCCAGCTCCCTTTTCTTTCATTTTTTTCTCCCATTGGTTTATCCTCTGTTGTCACTGTTCTTGATTTTGATAGCCTGTGTCTTGTATATACGTTTATCTAATTTGGGGAAGAGAAGGAGAATAACAAAATGGTGAGACAAAGGAGAAAGGGTAAACCAATGCAACAGTGATATTCACAAGACAATATGTTGGAAATGAACTTTTACAGCTTGGCGGGGAAGGAAAGTGGGAGAAAAATGAGGGAAGGGATAACACTGTTTAACAAGAAATGTACTCATTACCTTACTTATATAATTGTAACCCCTCTATATCATCTCTACAATCAAATTAAATTAAATTTAAAAATGAAAGAATGTGAGCAGGAAGTGTAGCTGTGGCTCAAGTGATAAGAGCACTAGCCTTGAACAAAAGAAACTCAGGGACAGAGCCCAGGCCCTGAGCTCAAGCCCCAGGACAGGAAAAAATAAAAACACAAGCAGAAAATAAAGGATTTAGGTAGTTGTTGCAATAGGTAAGGGGAGAGGTAGTTATGGCATAGCCTAGACATACTAGGCATACAGAGAGAAGAGGATAGAGTTAAAATGCCTTTTTTTTTTTTTTTTGCCAGTCCTGGGGCTTGAACTCAGGGCCTGGGCACTGTCCCTGAGCTTCTTTGTGTTCAAGGCTAGCACTCTACCACTTGAGCCACAGCACCACTTCAGGCCTTTTCTGAGTAGTTTATTGGAGATTAGAGTCTCACGGACTTTCCTGCCCAGACTGGCTCTGAAACTCGATCCTCAGATGTCAGCCTCCTGAATAGCTAGGATTGCAAGCATGAGCCACTGGCACCTGACTAGACTGCCTTTTGTAAAAGAGATTACTAGATCTGCTGATATCACTGGATGTGAAAGCTGAGTAATAGAGGAGAATCAAGGATGATGCCTAGACTTTAGGACTAAAGAACTGAATAAGTTGTTTTGCCAGTTACTATCACAGAAAGGCAGATCTGGGAGTAAAAGAAAATAGCTCATAGTTGGTCAAAAATAATTCCTTGGTGAATGCTATCATATTCAATGTGTCAAGTCACATACTCTGGAAACTTGAGGGTATAGATGGGGTTAGGAAAGATCGGGGAGAAAGATGGGAAGGGGTGAGATTGATAAAAATAAACTGATAAACTGATTGATAAACTGATTTGTTGAATTGAAAAAAAGTCTAAAATTAAGTAGGATGAAGTACTATTTGTTTTATTTTATCCAGAAACATTAAGCTACTCCTTCTGTTCTGCGGCACACATACATCACAATAAAATCTATGACAAAAAATAAAGCATGAGAACAATGTCATAGCAGGAAATGAGAGCAGTCTCCAATCTATTCCATGCATGGAGAGATAATCCTGTGCTTGACAAGCAATAGGGACTTTGGAAAATCGTGTTAGATGAGATCTTGTCAATGGGAGGTTTTGCTATCAAGAAATCTAATGAGGCTTAAAGAAAACTGATAATTCATTAGCATTTTTGAGCATGCTCTCACTTGACTGCATGGTAATTATTGAGTAGCTACAGCCCAGCTCAAAAATATAGTGACAAGACAGACTGTTCCATCCATCAAATCCCTACAGCTATAATCATCTAATGAATGCTACATGAATCAAACAGTGGAAAATAATAATAATGTCTTCGCTTCCCCCTGAGCCTTTCAACAAGGTTTCAAAAGCCGACAGTGAATAGATTTACTAGGAAGTTTGGCTCCCCCTAGGGAATGAGGCTACTGTTGTCTAATGGCAATAGGACAGTGGTGTTTCTTAGATCCAAGGTAGAAGGGGATGAAAGGAAAGGTCATCTTTTAGCTGAGGAGAAAGGAATCTTTCAGTTTAATCCTAGTGGGAAAGTAAGAACTTGAGAGCAGTAATGGTTCCCACAGGAGGCTTAGGGTTTTCTAGATTCTAGAAGAAGAAATTTTCTCTGGGGATAGCCAAGGGCAGACATTCCTGAAACACTGGACCATTCCTCTGAGCACTCAGCACCATTCACATAGACAGTTGGTAAACCCAGTATCAGTGCTCAGAAGAGATAGCAGCATGTCTCAGATCAAACTCTTCTTACATAACTACTGACAAGGTACTTACGTTGTCTGAAGCCTTTATTTTATTGCTGTAAAATTGGGATATGAAAATATATCCTAGCTGGATGCTGGTGACTCATGCCTATATTCCTAGCTACACAGGGGGCTGAAATCTGAGGATCAAGGTTCGAAGCCAGACTGGGGCAAAAAAGTCTATGAGACTCTTATCTCCCATTAAGTGGTGAAAAGCCAGAAGTGGAGCTGTGGCTCAAGCGATAAAGCTTCACCCTTGCTGTGTGAAAGGCCCTGAGTTCAAGCTCTAGTATAAACACACACATAGACACAGACACACACACAGACACACACACACACACACACACACACACACACACTATAATTCTCAGTTGCTGTAATCATGAAACTGTATAATGCTTTAGATGTTTCAGTTCTAGAAGAAAATGAATTTACATTTATCTGATTGAGGGAATGGAAAGGGAATAAAAAAAAAAATGACAAAGGACAAAGAGTGAACCGATCCAACAGTGCTACTCAAAGACATTATGTTGGAAATGAACTTTACAACTTGAGGGGGAAGGGAAGAAGTGAGGAAGGAAAGTAGTATAAAGCAAGGAAGGAGGTAACAATGTTTGACAAGAAATGTACTCGTTACCTTACTTAAGTAGCTATAACCCCTCTGATATCACCCTTCCAATAAAATAAAAGTTAAAAAAACGAGAAGTTGTTATAATGACTACTTTCTGAATGATAGCAGTCGTAGAGAAGGTTGTACACCTGAATCACAATAATCTCTTGAAAAAAAATCACGTATTATTTTATTCTTTACCAACTAAGTGCTGAAGCCCAAAATTTACATCACCCTAGAAAAGTATATGAGTCCCAGCTGTAGGAACGATATCTTTGTAACCTTGGTTAAGTCCTTATTATAAACAAATGGTTGCAACACTTTGGCATGATTGCAGCCACTTCTGCTTTGGCAGAGGTGGGTTTCTCACAGCACCTGGCAGCCCACCCAACAGAGTATGATGGAAGGAGGCCCAGACAACATCCCAGAGGAATGACATCCCTTTAGCCAAAGATGAACCACATGTCATTCTATGACACTAAAGCCACAGTACAGATGAATGAGCCAGGGGCCTTACAAATGAGACTTTCAGCCCCTACCTTCTGAACCGTTTTCTGGGTAAGCTTTAAGCTCCTATCCTCTTGTTTTTGAGTCAAGCCTGGAGATCTTGCCCATTCACAAAAAATTTACAAAATGTTTTTGCTTTTTTGGATTGGGAGTCATTGATCCTGGATAGGCTCTTCCTAGCACATTCTCTAGGCTGCATTCTTACTTTCTCCCTGATCTGTTTGCTAACCAAAACAAGTAAACATGAATCTCCAAGTTTTCTGCTGAGACTGTAGTGTTTATAAATATTGGCTGTTTTGACTGGGCTTACAAACGGTGATGTATCCCTCCTCTTGGATCACCAGATCCTATTTCTTCTATCCACTACCACTTGTCCTCCTCCAGGTAGTCCTAAAATCTTGTTCTAGCAAGGTGTTCACTTAGGTCAAGTCACTATGATGCTATACATGCTAGGTCCACAACACCATTGAATAGACACTATTACTTCATACCCTCTGGGCCATTTTAGAATTTTGTCCCTCTATATCCCATCACTTGAATTCTTACATTCCTCTGGACCTGCAGTTGGTAGTGACTGCTCTCATACACAGATTCAAGTCAGAGAAGTCCAGACCCAACTGTGTCCCCCTCCAGCATTTGCTCTTTGAAATCCCCCTTTCCATGGTGTTTCAAATGATCTTGCTCCAGTCTGGCTTGAGGAGAGTCATTTTGACTTGCACAACTTTTTTTGGAACACTACTTACAGAACTTCCATGCACACAGATTGTTCTCAATACTCTAGAGATATGTCTTCTAGGATGAAGATAAAGTGTCTTGCTTTTCCCAGGCCACATCCTCCCTTTGCACTTCTCTATAAGCATGGGAGAGTCTGAATCTGAAGGTCAACTCAATGCACGATCGATTCTGAGACGCTGAGACGTGCAGTCATCATTGCTCAACAAGCTCGCATTCATTGTATTTAAAGGAGTTGATGAAATGCTAATTTGATTTTAGTCAATCCTTTTATTAGATAGAGCTGAGCAACTTCACTGAGTTTCACACTATTAAAAATATTCTTCAAAGCATTAGATAATAACAAAGGCATCACTGAGATTACTGAGAATTATAGCACCATTTTAACTAATGCCTTTGAGATGAAGGGCTTTCCTGCGGAGCATTCAACTAGAAGATGTGCCAAGTGAGTGTGGCAACAAACACAGCTTAAATCTCCATGGGGAGCAGGTGGTACAGCAATTCAGATGTCAGTTATTCATCCTTTTGTGTGGGATTCGACAATCCAAAAGTCCATTTAATTTTTCTCCTTGCTACACGATGATTATAACAGTTCAGTGGTGCCCTATGACTAAGTCACTATACAGCCCTTCACCCTTTCTCTACTTCAGTTCACTCAGACATAAAATGAAGGCTTTAGGCATTGTAAGCTCTCAATGTCCCAGTCTGAGATTTTTCTTTTCTCTTTTTCTTGCTTTTTTTTTTTTTTTTAATGTTTTACTTTTTGTGCCTATTCTGGGGCATTAGTTTTTTTTGTTCAAGACTGGTTCTCAACCATTTGAGCCATACCCCTACTTCCAACTTTTTGCTGGTGAATTGCAGATAGCGTCTCATGGACTTTCGAGCCTGGGCTGGCTTGGAACCAAGATCCACATATCTCAGACTCCTGAGTTGCTAGGATTATAGGGGTGAGCCACCAAGTTTTGTTTAGTTTTGATTGAACTTTTTTTTTCATTGGTTTGGCCATGACACATCCTTAAAAGCTTAAATCCAAATCAGTGTTGATGTCTAAATTAAATGACATAGATCCCCAGAGTACTCTTAGTTACAAGTTTCCTAAATTTGTTCCTTTAAAATTATCAGATTCCTGTTAGGTGCAAATGGCTCACACCTATAATCTTACCTACTCAGGAGGCTGAGATCTGAGGATCATGGTTCAAAGCCATTATGGGAGGGAAAGTTTGTGATACTTATCTCCAATTGAGGAAGTTGGAAGTAGAGCTTTGGCTCAAGTGGTAGTGTGCTGGTCTTGATCCAAAAAGCTCAGAAACAGTGCCCAGGCCCTGAGTTCAATCACCAGGATCAGTACTTAGAAATTTTTTTTATCAGATTCCTAAAATATGTGGCACAAAATGTGTTGCATTTGTGAGATGACTGTAGACTTGAATATAATTTTTATCTGCTCTCTGGGGAGAAGACTTCAGATAAGACTTCAGACTTGAAGACAGTTCTGTCTTTCCAGAAAGAAGCTGGAGGAGCAAGGGAGACAGTTCCATCCAAAACTCCAGCTTGTGCTCTTGGATTTATATTTGTTTTAGAGCTGAAGGTGACTTTTGAAATCCTGTGATACATTATACCTCGTATAATACAGTCCCATAATACATCCCATTTAGTTATAGTAAAGAAACAGAGGCTCAGAAAAAAAAATGAGGCTGTGAGACCCAGCTTGAACCACACAGCTTGAACCACACAGATCTGGGTGTGGGGACTGGCTGTAGCATTTATCAACTGTCTGACCTGTTATAAATGATGATAGTAAGTCTCAACTTCACACAACTTTGCAAGATTGGGTGAGAAAATGGAAACAACCCTGTGGTAGCATTCTTTGTGAGTGTCAAACACTCGATAAAGGTCAAGTATATTTATGGCAGTGTTTTGGGAACAAACATTCACCTCTGCTCTCTTTGATTGCACAGTGAGGGGGCTTTCTTTCATGGATCCAAAATGAAAAGCTAGGAGAAAAATGCCAGTGTCTTGAGTGTCAGAGATGGATGCTTCTCTTGAGCTAAAACACCTAAAAATAAGGTGCAACTGATCACTGCAATTGGATATAAATAGTCAGAGCAAGAAGTCTGTTGACAAATGACTTGTAATTGCAGGAGTTGCTGCAGGAGATATCAGGATGATTTTAGAGAAACAGTTACAGAGAACATGAACACTGAAATGAATGGAGCATAGGATGTGCAGGGTACAGAGACAGATGGATGTTCTGGCTTATCACCTAGGAAAGAAAGCGGTAAAAGAGTGGGTCTGAGACAAGACAGGTCATGGTGTTAGCATCGGTCATCAGTTGTCAGGACCCCGAATATAGAGTTGAGGATGGGTTAGAGAGAGCAGGCAGGCACAGCTTTAATCTTAAAGGAAGGCAAGGCTTCAAGGACGTGTTTAGAAGTTCCAGTGTGGAAATACCCAGTTCTCACTGATGAACAAGTACCTGTTTCTGTGGAGGACATACTCCCTGTTCCAGCACTAGAAGGACATACCAAGGAAGAAAGCAGAAAAAGTACCACTAACTTGAGCAGTCCAAAGTGTCCAGTGAACCCTGATCTTAGATGGGGATTCAGATTTTGCAGTCAAGTCCCCTTCCTCATCCCCAACAGAAAGAAATCAGTGTACTTTCCAAAAAGACTCAGCAGGAGCCAAGACCCAGGCTAGTTTTACTGGACCATACAGCATTTGGAATCCTGTGTTCTGCCCCATACTTGATGATCTCACCTTCAATGGAGACACAAGCACCAAATAGACTGAAGGATGGATGGCCCCAGTGCCTTGGACAAAGCAGCTGTCACTATGAATTGGGAGGACCTGCACATGTTGCAGGCTGTGAATATTTCCATCTTATGAATTGTTCCAGCCCATCAGGTTGCTATGAGAGGTTTGTCTCCCAGGTCCTGTCCCACCCAACTTCTTTTCCTTATCAGGCTCTGCCTGTGTGAGTCCAGGAATAATTACAAGGGCTCAGAGAAGAGAACATCTTCAGTGCACTGCCGCTGGAACATGTAATACAGGTCACAGAGGATTTCAATGTAGGGAATGAGGTGCAACTAGCCTAGCCCTAAGTTCACTTTAAAATCTTTGCTTCTGTTTGCTTACTTCATGCAAGGAGTAGTTGAGGGTCAAACTTGAGATGCTAGTGAGTAAAAGTGTTTCATAAACTACAGTTCATGATGTGAGTCTACCTACATTATATCCCTCTTTTCAAATATTGCTGTTTATCATTTACTCTTTTTTTGACAATTACAGCAAAAAAAAATCAGTATGATTTACCAATTTCTAGGCCTTGTTTATAGTGTTTGTTTGAACACTTACAGTAAGACCACTAGCACCTGAAAACAATGCAGGTACAAATACAGACACATACACAAACACACTTTTGAAACTTTGATACTCCTTGTCCAAAATTAAATTGCCCTTGCCCACAAATGTTTCTTCTGGCCTGCCATGTATTGAACTTTATTGGCTGAGTTGGAAATTTGAGTTATACCTTAAGAGGATTAGAAAGATTTTTTGACTCTGCTTCAGACTTGAATGGTAAAATCTATACTAGTTCTTAAAACACTAAACCTACAGCAATCTTTTGGAGGTCACCAGCCTGGTTTTCTGGGGGTTCTCTATTCAGCGTAGAGTCTGATTGTACTCAGAATAGTAGTTGGTGCCTCTCCTGGTTTGTATTTCTAGGAGAAATGAAAATGATTCAAGGCTTAAGGGCCCAAGATTGAACAATAAATATGTGGTTGCAGGAGTGCTGGCACGAGCCGAGCCTTAATCTGTGATGTGATTAGACTAGATAACCCAACCCACAGGTCTCATCTAAGTACAACCATTCCTTAGATAAGTTACATGTACTTCCTCAGCCTCAGCTTCTTTATCTTTGAAATGGAAGTAATAGTGTCAGCTACATATATCGGGTTTGTCATGACTGCATATGAGACCTTGTTGTTTTTAATCAGACCCTATAGACAATTCCAAAGGTTAGAGAAACATTCATATTTGCTAATAGGGAAAGTGACTGCTTTGAAAACTATCCTACTTGAAGCTGAGCATCATGGTTCACGCTGTACTCCCAGCCACCCCCAAGTTAGAGGCAAGAGGGTAGAAAGTCATGGCCATACCAGGCAAAGTTAGAAAACTGTATCAAAATGCAGTAAATACAAAAATCTTGGGTGCATAGCTCAAGGAATGAGGTAACCTTGGTTCAATCTATAGTAGCACAAAGAAGAGGAAATGATGGAAGAGAAGGAAGAGGAGGGAAAGGGAGAAGGAGAAAAGGAAGAGGAAGAGGAAGGAGAAGAAGGAGAAGGAAAACTAAAAGAATTAAAGAGGGGCTGGGAAGGTGGCTCAGTGGTAGAGCGCTTGCCTTGCATGCCTGAGGCCCTGGGTTCAATTCCTCAGCACCACATAAGAAAAAAGCCGGAAGTGGCGCTGTGGCTCAAGTGGTAGAGCGCTAGCCTTGAGCTGAAGAGCTGAGGAACAGTGCCCAGGCCCAGAGTTCAGGCCCCACGACCGGACCCAAAACAAAAAGAAATTTACTGCCCTACAGCCTCTTTCTTCCTTCCTTTCTTCCTTCCTTCCTTCCTTCCTTCCTTCCTTTCTCTCTCTCTCTCTCTTTCTTTCCTCTCTCTCTCTCTCTCTCTCTTTCTACAAAAAAAAAAAGAATTAAAGAGCAGTTAGAATTAGAAGAGGAAGAGGTGGTAGAGTGTTTCACAGAGGAAGTGAGCCTGTTCAATAATAAACCACTATCGCTTTCCTGGCAGATTGTCTTGGATTCTTTTAATAACCTCTGTGTGTGTGTGTGTGTGTGTGTGTGTGTGTGTGTGTGTGTGTGTGTGCAAAGACAGGCTTGTGTTGAGGGCCTGTCACCCTCCCTTGGCATTTTTGCTCAAGGATGGCATTCTATGACTTGAGTTACACTTCTGCTTCAGGCATTTTGCTGGCTTACTGGAGATAAGAGGATGTTGGATTTGTCTATCTGGGCTAGATTTAAACTTCAGTCCTTAGATCTCAGCCTTCTGAGTAGCTAGGATTAAAGTTGTGAGCCTTCACACAAGTAAAGTTGTGAAGCAGCACCTAAACTCTTTTAATAAGCTCTTTCTACCTTCCCTGCCTCAGTCCCAAAGCAGGCTCTGGAAGGAGACTCTAGCTGGATGGGCAGTACACTTTTGAAGCCAAAAGAACTGTTTAAATTCTAGCTTTATACATTACCAAATCTGTGACCACGCACAGAGTTCCTTTGAGTTCTCTAAGTTTCAAATCCTTCACCCACAAAATGTCAATTGTAATGAGTAAATATGAATACAGAGTAAAACTCCTGGCCCATGATAGGAACCCAATAAAGCTTAAAACAATGAACTCGTGATCTTGCTGAATGCCATCATTTAGAGTCCAACAACCCTTTCCATATACAGAAATAACAGGAGAGCAGCTCACCCACCAGCCTGAAGAGGTAGATGGATGCGTGTGTCAGCCCTTTGCAAACAGACTGATCGATGGAGCCAGTGATCAGGAAAATTGAATTCTGTTGAATACACACCTCCACCCGCTCAGCGGCAGCATCTTTCTATGAAGCAAAATTGTAAATAGTGGGAGGCGTTTCTGATGAGCTCTGTGTTTGTATATAGGAGATTTTGAAATGTCATTTCTGAGCTCAAATTAATCCAATTTTGAATAACAAAGTTTGGAGAAACCAACTCAATAGCATCTAAGTAGATATTGAACAAGAATTTAGTCAGAGCTACAGAATAGCCACAGACAATGAGGTCTGGGTGTTTGCTTTGACCTTAGGGAAAAAGCCCATGTGATATTCTTTCTTGTATTGTTCACTCTCCAAACATCTATCAAGGGCATCACATATGTAAAGAATTTTGTTAGACACTAGGAAACCTCAGATGCCTGGAGGTGAGTTTTGTCATCCAAGAAATTCATAGTTAGTTGGCACAGAGGGTCTTTAATGGAATCCAGAGCTAAAATGACGTCCTGTTTCGTAGATGCCTGGTTAACCTGGCTTCCAGCCACTTCACACAACCCATGATGTTCCTTAAGCTCCATAATATTTCTCTTCAATCCATCTGCTTACTCCTTGTCCCCCTGGACATGCTTTGTGTCACCTTTCTCTGCCTTATCGGGGATACAGACTCTAGCTGTGCCCTGCCCCCTGTTCATCTATTGATTTTCTATGTTGTACCAATACTGGGGCTTGAACTCAGGGCCTCATTCTCTCACCTGGTTTTTCACTCACGGTTGGCACTCTACCTCTTGTGCCACAGCTCCATTTCTGGCTGTTTGTTGGTTAATTGGAGAAAAGAACCTCACATACTTTCCTACCTGGGCTACCTTTTTTTTTTTTTTTGGTCAGTAGTGGCACTTGAACTCTGCTTGGGCGCTGTCCCTGCACTCTTCAGCTTAAGGCGAGTGCTCTACCGCTTGAGCCACAGCGCCACTTCTGGTTTTCTAGTGGTTTATTGAAGATAAGAGTCTCATGGACTTTCCTGCCCTGGCTGACTTTGAACCATGATCCTCAGATCTCAGCCTTCTGAGTAGCTAGGATTACAGGCGTGAGCCACCAGCGTACCTAGGCTATCTTTGAATCATGATCCTCAGATCTTAGCCTCCTAAGTAGGTAGGATTGCAAGTGTGAGTCAGAAGTGCCTGCCAATACTTATCTATTCTTGTCAAATATTTTATAAGGACTTTATAGACTTTATTCAAGGGAATCATAGTGTGGGCATATTAGGGTAGATGACCTTCTCTCTGGAGCAATAAATAATTTCTTTCACATTTTAAGCAAAGTGGTTTGTGACTTAGTTTTCATCCCCTTTTGGTTCTTCTAATATAAACTTTATCTAAAATACTCATAATTGTTCTAAATAAGTATAGTTCCCTTTCCACAAGAAATATGGATGGTCCCTTTGACTTCCTATCCCTCATCCAGTACATCTTGAGACAAATGTCAGAGGAAGTAATGTTAGTGTTGTTAAAGAAACAAGGACTCAAGGTTTGTGTGTGATGAAACTGCCTCACGGAGCAGGAGACATTTGCTGGAATTTAGGAAAAACAAAGATGGAAAGGGTCCAGCAGGGGACTATAGCAAAAATATAAAAAACAATGGCTTGTTTCTATATACTTTCTTCTCCTGGACAAAATGGAGCTGTCCCAGAGTTACTCTGTGGTGTCACAGAATAAAATGCAGCTGGAACTTTTTGCTTGGACTGGCCTTAAACCACTATCCTCTCAATCTCTGCCTCTTAAGAAGTTGATGTTACATGTATGAGCAGTCATTTCTGGGTGAGCTACAAATCTTCAGGATATAAGCCTAACTTGGACAGTTTTGAAAGTCATAGACTAGGAAAAAGTCATATTTTTATTTAGAATATACTTCTTTCTTTCATACAAGAGTTGCCATTTAATAAGGCAGCATATGAGCACAACATATATTTTTCAGAATATAATCATTGACTTTATCAGGGTCACCTGGAGTGCTTATTAAAATGCATATTTCAGAGCTACCTCTCAGAAACTTTTTGAGGTATATGTATACATATGAGAGCCCATAGTCAAAAAACTCTATAGGAACCTGGCCAGCAGTGGTTCGTGCCTGAAATCCTAGCTAGTAAGGAGGCTGAGATCTGGGGATCATGGCTGAAAACCAGACTAGGCAGGAAAGTCTGTGAGACTCTCATTTCAATAATCTACAAAAGGCCAGAGGTGGCACTGTGGCTCAAGTGGTACAGCACTAGCCTTGAGCAGAAGCAGCTCAGGGACAGTGCCCAGGCCCTGAGTTCAAGACCCAGGACTGGAACAAAGATAAAAACAAACAAAACAACAACAACAAAAACCCTCTATAGAAGAGTCTTACTCACATTACAGATTAGTAGTCACTTTTTGTAGTAGGTTAGGTTTATATTATGTAGAATAATAAATAGTACCAATCAGACTAATGCTGTTGGTACTATCTATATTCAGATGCTACAGGCACAGATTATTCAATCTTAATCTTTAAAAATAGATATTGTTATCTTTGATTTACAGATGAGAAAATTAAAAGTCAGGGAAGATGAATAACTTACCCAGAATTGTAGAGCTATTTAGTGACTAAACCAGCCTTTGGCCATGCATAGTGGCAGAGGCCCATAATCTCAGTACTCAGGAAGCTGAGGTGGTAGAAGCATAATTTCAAGGGCAATCTGTGTGTGTTTCAAATAAGAAAATAACAGCAAAAAAAAAAAAAAAAAACCAGCCTCTAAACTGTCATCTGACTTCAAAAAGCCCAGTATTTTATGCATGGTCTTTAGCAAATTTCTCAGTAAGAACCCAGTAAGCACAGGTTAGTTTTTGGTGAGTAAACATATTGATGCACTAGGGGTGAGTGGTAAACCCTGATTCCACTTTTATGTATGATCTGCCTATAATAGCCATTCCTTTATGATCTTATTACTGTATAAGCTATGTCCACATCTACTCTCTGGGACAGTCTAGACAGCAGAAATAATTATTGAGTGTCCACTGAAGATACAGCTAGGCAGAGGTTTCTAAGCCATTTAGATTTTCTGAAAGGATGCATCTCTGCCCACAGCTAAGAACAGTCATTGCTATTTTCAATAAGAACAATGAAGTTTTCATGAATGCAGGTAGCTTCCCAGGACATAACAGCTCTGAGTTCAGTTACTCTGAAGCTTGACTACTGCTGGAGAAACTAAGCCCAAAATTGGCTGGCTGCAAGAGCCTGTCACTGGCCCAGTAGTTGCTTCCTGCCTTGGTATGTAATCAAACCATACCTTGCCAGGTGCTGGTAGCTCATGCCTGTAATCATAACTAGTTAGGAGGCTGAGATCTGAGGATTCCTGTGTGTAGCCAGCCCAGACAGATAAATCCAAGAGACTCTTATCTCCAACTAACCAGAATTAAAAAAAAAAAAAAGCTGGAAGTGGAGCCAGCCTTGAGTGAAAATGCCAAGCAAGAGCAAGAGTCTCGCGAGTCAAGCCTCAATAGTAGCACAAAAATTTAAAGATTAAAAAACAAAAAGCCCTATTTGGTCCTCATTTCTGATCTGTGCGTCTCTGGGTCGTCCTAAAAAGCCATGCTTGCCTCTCACCTATCTCTGTTCAGGATCTTGATGTGCTTTTCCATCTCCTTCTGGCCTGCCTTCTCCTCAAGCACCTGGATCCCATCTTTGATGTTGAGTTTTTTCCCACTTGCCTGGCCCACTTGCTATGGCCCTGCTTCTGCCAGTTGCCTAGATGGTGCCCTTTACCCTGTAAAGGGCTGTAGTGAAATAGAGCGACTAGACTTGAAGTCAGAGGATTTATTTGTGTGCTACTGCAGTGTTGTTTGGGGCAAACCACCTTGTTCATCCCATCTGGACATTTATTCAGAAATGACAATAAATATTCATCTTCTCCTGTTACAAGCTTGCCTGCTTTCCTTCCCCCCCCCCCTTTTTTTTCTTGCATAACCTGAAATGAAGTTGATTCTACTCTCCCTCCTAGAAATCTGTCCCCTTCATTGGCAATGGTTCACATTCAGGTTCCTGGCAGCGTGGACAATGGTCCTGTTCCCCGTCCCCCCACCCCCATGAACTCCTTCAGGCTGCATCAGTTCAGTTAATCTTCCTGCCTGGATGGGGTGGAGGGTGGGGAACATTATTTCCAGATATTTCCACCTCTCTATTTTTGTGGACCTTGAACTCAGGGCCTGGGTGCTCCCTCTTAGCTTTTTTTGCTCAAGGCTGGTGCTCTGCTACTTGAACCACAGCTCCACTTCTGACATTTTGGTGATTAATTGAACATGAGTTTCACAGACTTTCCTGCACTGGGTGGTTTTGAACTGAAATCCTTAGATCTCAGCCTTCTGATTAGGATTACAGGAACAAGTCACCAGGGCTGACCTCACTTCTACCTCCCTCAAACAAGGAAATTTAAAAACTACCCAGAGCAGAAGATCCAAGAAGCTCAGTTTGCTTGTAGCATGATTCACTGTACTTTGTTCAAATAGCAGTCCTATGTCAGATTCTCTCCTTTTTGTCTAAAACCTAGACAAATCCTGACTCTAAGTCAGACTGGTCAGCTTTGCTGATCTTCAGCTTTCACTCATGGCTGATTAAATAAGTTGAAGGTCCTTTTGAGGCCCTGTTCTCTTTCTTTCTCTCTCCATGGTTATTTCTAAATGTATGAGTCCCAAGATAGAGATTTGGTGCTTACTAAGGCAGTTAATAGGCCTAAATCATATTCTCCAAATCAGCTTTATCCAGACAGCCCTTATCAGAGGTTTTCAGACCCTGGCCTTGGAGGCAAGTGGCAGTTTTATTCCCAGGCTGCTAGAATTTATGATGTGTACAGCAACACTTAAGAATCCTGGGCTGAAAACAAGAGTCTGATCTTCTTGGGCATGGGGGGAAATGATGTTATACAGAAAATTTTCTCCCTTCTTTCTTCCTTCCTTCCTTCTCTTTCTCTCTCTTTCTCTTTCTCTTTCCTTCCTTCCTTTTGTCTTTCAGTCTTCTTTCTTTCTCTCTCTCTCTCTTTCTCTCCCTCTCTTTCTCTCTCTCTCTCTTTCTCTCTCTCTCTCAATACTAAGGTTAAATTCAGGGCTTCATGCTTGTTAAGCAAGCATTCCACCACTTGAACATCACCAGACCTTCATGGGTTTACTCTGATTTTTAGGTAGACTCACACTTGTACTCGTACTCTGATCCTGCCTTCTATTCCTGAGTTAACTAACTTGTATTATGGGTGTGCATTGGTATACCTGGTCCCAAACTTCCTTCTTTACTTCTAACTATGCCCAGGTATTTCTAAGCCCCCAGGCCCCACTGTTGCTGCAAGATATTATTGCATAGATATTATTCTAGATTTAATGTTCTCCATTTCTAACATCCAAGTTATTACCAAGTACAAAGCAGGGGCTCAATGAAACACACTCACACACACACACACATACACACACACACACACACCATTAAAGGACAAAAAAAATGATGCTATAAGAATTCAGTCCTCATGCTGTCATTTCTTAACTGACTGATTTGGGATAATTAAAATCATGAGGAGTCCAAAAGTGGAAGAATTCATCATGTTTGACGTTGGCACATTTTAACCAATTTAAAAAAATTGCTTCTGCATCAGCAACATGGCCAATTTACATGTACTTAGATAATGAGGAAGGAAAGATGCAGACACTAAACGTGAGAAGAAGAATAACCATTAGAGAAATGAGAGGGTATTTCACCTATATGTTGCAACAATCTCTACATCCATAGTTTTAGTAAAATGTTCCTGGGTTATGATACATTAGTAGCACATGGGACAAGCAATGGGAAGAGGTTATGATACCTTAGTAGCACACAAAAAAAGCAACAGGAAGGCCTTCTCTGAGTAGCAGAATATTTCCACAACACGTACCATCTCTTATCTCTGAGTTTTCATTGAAAATGTACTCATACTCAAAACTTACAGAAGAAAAATATGAGTAAGTAGAAACAATAAGCAGGTAGGGTTGTATGCCAAGTATAAGATAATGATATCTAAGGGAAATGGTAACATAAATGCTTAAAGGATGTTGAATCAATAATGAAGCCATGGCAGGGGGAAGGGGGAATAGTACTACATGAAAAAGAATAGTGTGATTTGAGAACGAGCCTAATGAGGCAGAACTAACTTGTTAACACATAGGATTTAAGTACTGGAACAATAACAACAACAAAAAAGGATAGTACCTAAAACAAGGGTTAAAAGACATAATTCCAAAGCCAGTAGAAAACAAACAGGGTGGAAAAAAAAGGATAAAAAGGAGCAAAACTCAATGAAAAAAAAGAATACTATAGATACACAAGAATATAAAAACCTAGGGCACAAGAATATAAAAACCTCAGAGCAGCAGACATTTATCAGGATGGCTGTTTGGTGGTTCTGGATTCTACTGGATTTTAATGTTATGTTAGGGAGAGAAAGACAGATAGAGAAACACAATCAGACAGACAGGCAGGCAGGCAGACAGGCAGATAGGCAGAGAGATAGATAGACACAGCAAGAATATAACCCCAAACTAATACACTATCTAGATAGAGGTTTGATGAGACCCTCAGGGTCTGATACATGATTTTGTAGGCTGATGGTATAGCTCAGTGGTAGGGTACTTACCTAGAATGTGCCAGGCACACACATGTGCGTACATGCATGTGTACACACACAATTTCTAAATAAGAAGGAATACCATAGCACTAGATTATGAAGTATGGATCACGTTCAGGGTCATGGATCAAGTTCAAGCTCTGCCCCGGCTCTCCCCTGCTATAGCAATCTTCACGGTTGACCTATGTGGTCACATTAGGAGTCATGTTTTAGGGTGATCAATTTCCTGACTCTCCAGCCATCTTTCCATTTTGATTTGTTCACTGAACACTGAGCAGAAAAGAAACACAGGGGTCATCTAATCAAAACCTCCTCTTCCCTAAGGTGCAACGGAAGCCTGAGAAAACCATGGTTTTCCCAGAGCCACTGTGGGAGTCCAAGCAAACAGAGACTTGGGGCTCTGAGTCCCCCATTCCAGCTGTTTCTTATAGACTAGGCTCTCTCTGCCTCTCAGTGGTGGTCTGAGGACAAAGGATGAAGAGCATGCACAGTGGGGAAGGTACCAGAATAGCTAAGGACAAACTATTTGCACTAAGCTTCAGCTGAATAAGACCCAATATCATCCTTTATTAAGTCAAGCTGAGAGGCTGAATGCATGGAGTGTGTTAAGTGTCAGCCTTGTGGCAATTATGAATGGACTGACTAATAAATAAGCAAACAAACACGAGGAAATCAGGCCTATTTTAACGCTTCAAATTCACAGTTATACCCTGTTAACACGAACGTCAAGTATTAACACTAATAACTACACTAATCAGAGGGATGAAAACTACAAATTAATTCAAATGCTGCTCATTAGACCATAGCTGCGTCATCCGCTAGTGACTTTCCTATCTACTCAGATCTCCATGCAGTAATTAAATCCATTAATATGTAAAAGTGGCTTTTGTTCTGAAGGAGAAATAGGAGAAAGCAAGCCACCTAACACCCACTGTGCTAAAACAGTGACTTCTCAGAATTTCCATCAGGTTCACATTCTTGCCCTTCCTTCCTTGCTTGCTTGCTTGCTTCCTTCCTTCTTCCTCTTCTTCCTTCCTTTCTTTTCTTCCTCCTTTCTCTCTCCTTTCTTCCCTTGTTCCCTCCTCCCTCTCTCAATTCCTTCCTTCCTTCTCTTCCTCCTCCTCCTTCCTTCCTTTCCTTTATTTTCTTCCTTCCTGCCTTTCCTTCCTTTTTCCTTTTATCCTTTCTCCTCCTTTTCTTTCCCTTCTCTCCCTCCCTTCTTTCTTCTCTTCCCTTCCCTCCCTTCATTCCTTCTCTTCTCCTCCTCCTTCTTCCTTCCTTCCTTCTTTTCTTTCCTTCCCTTCTTTTCTTTCTTTCTCTTTCCCTTCCCTCTCTCCCTTTTTTCTTCCCTCCCTCCTTCTGTCCTTTTTTCCTTCCTTCCTTCCTTCCACCCTTTATCCTTCCCTCCCTCCCTTCCTTCTCTTCTTCCCTTCCTTTCTTCATTTTGTAAGAAATAAGA
Source organism: Dipodomys spectabilis (assembly GCF_019054845.1). Taxonomy (NCBI): domain Eukaryota; kingdom Metazoa; phylum Chordata; class Mammalia; order Rodentia; family Heteromyidae; genus Dipodomys; species Dipodomys spectabilis. Next base: position 18,128,564 of record NW_024870694.1, read on the forward strand.
GGCCAGTGACAGACATGGGCTCAAGGCTTTATTGGGGGATAGACCTGCCAGGCAACTCTAAGCAGGAATGGAGGCAGCAGCAGTCAACAGGTGTGGGTGGAATTAAAACAAATTTTAGGGGAAAGTCACATGGGCCGCATGGGTCACATTACCTGGACCTTGGGAATTTGGGAGAGAGAGTCAGTTCTAAGAAAGTGTGGACTGCAGGAATGGGGGGAGAGTCACATTCCAAGAAGGAGTATAAGGAGACAGTTGCAACTCGGGCTGGAATTTGTATGTCACAAGGGGTAAACAGTTCAACACCAGGGAAATAGAAGCTTAACAGATTTTTGTAAACAGATAGGGACAAAGTGGGGACTTAATCGGCAAGCTGACTCCAGGACCTTAGACTTTTCTTCCTTTTGTTTCTCACTGTAGGTTTTGTAGCTTGATCCACAGGATTTATAAGCTTGAGGAAATAGGTAGGCATTGATCTTAGAAGCCAAAGACTAAGACTGAAGTCATGGATATAGTCTTGGTTTTGTAATGATTGAAGTCATGAATATAGTCTTGGTTTTGTAATGACATTTTTCCTCTGCCTTTCATTTTTCTCATTTGTGAAATTTGCTATTTCTTCCTTGCTCTCACCGTAAAGGAATACTTGCATTTGCTATTATTTGACCATTCATCTAACTAGAAAGAATCATGGAGTTGCTTTGTCTCAGGAGAAAAAAATGAAGAATATTTATGCATGTAATGGTAAATGCATATGTTGGTTAATTTGTGTCAACTTGGAGGATGTTTGGAGTGAGCATTAGGATCAGTGAAGTCTGGGTAAAGTAGATTTCCCTTTATAGTGCTGGTGGGTTTCATCCAAATAGCATAATATCTGAGAACACCAAAATGACTAGTCTCCTGAGCAAGAGGAGTCCTTCAGCAGATTACTTTTATCTTTTTGTCTGTACCATCAACTCTCTTGGATCTTCAGGCTACCAGCCTTCAGATGAAAGCTAGAATATTAACTCTCCACATCTCTGTCTTCTAGTCTTCGGACTAGAACTGTGCCCAGCTGTTCTGTTTCTCTAGTCTTCTACCTTATATTGCAGATACTCTAAATTCACTAGCTTGCATAAAAATGTGAATCAATTCCTTAAAATAAAATTTCCTATGCATATAGACAGAGAGCCTATTGGTTCTGTTTTTGTTTTCGTTTTTTTCTAGAGAAAAATAGTATGCACACCTTACCTAATTCAGAGTCACAACAGATCCAGTTGTGAGTAGTTTCGACTCCACTCTGGCCACTCTGTGGAAGGATGTTATTTCTTAATGAAGACCTGAGAACCTTGATTTGTAAGAGGGAAAAAGGCCTGGTAGTGGCCTCATAGCAACAGACATTTTTGGATCTACTGACAAGTGATCTATAAAGAAGTGCCAGGCATTTTGAGACCTAAGGAACAAGGTAAAGGACAGGAGATACTCAAGATGTAAAAATCCTGGATGAAGAAATGGACGATGCCTGAGATGAGGATTAGTACTGATCTGTGCTGAGATCAGAACAAAAATCTTCTAACATCACAGAAATCACAATGATGTCACTTTTGGGGCTCTGCTCATGTGCCAGGGATTGTGCCCAGTACATTTGATATTACCTGGCATAGTTTCTTCATACCTAAGAAATCAACTTTAAGGGAGGGATTGTTTATTTTGACTCAAAGTTTCAGAGATTTCAGTCTGTAGTCCTTGGATCTTCTGATTGTAGGCCCATGATGATGCAGATCATCAGGGCAGTGGGAGCATGTGATAGAGAAGTCTGTTCACTTCATGATTGATGGAAAATAGAGTAGAACACAGATGATAGGCCAGGTATAATCTTCAAAGATGTGACCCAGTAGTGGTAGAGGTGGTGGTAGTTTTGATGTGATAGTGGTAATGATGCAAAGTGGTAGAAGGGTAGGAAGAGAAATCATTCGGGCAGACATTATCTCACCTAAGGGTGGCTTGGATGGAAGTTGCATCTCTATCTGTCCTCCCTAGAGATTAATTACTGCTCTTTGTAAATTGGTGGCCACTTGGAACACGTTCCCTCCTCCTAATTAAACCTTCTCAAAGTCAGCCAAGGAAAAAGTTATGGTTAACAAGATGCAGCTCTTGTGGATCTAGTCAGTTCTAACATCATCCAAGAGCAGAACAGTTTACTGGCTATTAATGGCTTTAATTTGATTATGGCCATGCTCTGTTTCAGAGTCTGGGAGTTTTATGTCACATTGTCAAGGCCACTTATGCCAAGGCCAATTGCCATTTACCAAGACTTCTTGAAGGAGCTCCTTGGATGTGGTAATGAATCATAAGACAGGAGTTCTTTGAAACAGTGGTTGATGTCAAGAAAGGAAGAGGTCTAGATGTCAAGAAAGTGGGTCATAGAAAGGTAAGTCTGCTACCTCAAAGCCTGGATAAGTGGTTTCATTTTTTGAGCTTTGGAAGATAGATATGTTGCCATAGACCTATCATGAGCACCAACTGAATGTGTATCTTAAAGGACTTATCAGCAAACTTTTTCTGTAAAAGGACAGATAAATAATATCAAGAGCTTTGCAAGATGTACAATCTCTTGGAACTATTCCCTGTGTTGTTGTGGCACAAGACAGTAATCCTGCAGACCAATAGCCCTTCTAACATAGCTTTTAGTTCTTAAGAATAACTAGCTAAGTTGGAAATGCATTATATGCCTTTATTTATTTTGTTGTAGGTTACATTTTTTGAGATAAGAGAATTGATACATAATCCACATTGACTTGTGATTCTCCTACCTCAGCTTTCTGGGTGCCAAGATTAGAGGTATGGGCCCTGGCCATCAGCATGATGCAACATCCTGAGATAAGGACGGACTATCTATCTTGGGCTCTGTTTTACATGCAGTGTTAGTCCTATAAGCTCTTAGGCAACACTAGGCCCATTTGGTAAAGGCAGTAATCAGCCTCCACCCCCCTTTACCTTAAGATGGCACTCCTTTGGGGCAGTGACAACCATATAAGACAACAAGATTCCCTTAAAGTGACTTACAAGTCTGGACAGCTGCAAGACCCCTTATCTGCCACTTAGGCAGCAGACATAAATCCTTACCCACCATGATGAAGTCCCCGGCTCACATGTCCATACCTAAGTCCCTGCCCCCTAGCCCCTGTAGGTTATATAGGTCACCTTGGACACTAGCGGGCACTTCTCTTATGTGAGAAGGGGTCTTGCCAGTCCCTTTGCTGGAAATAAACCTTTTCTTGGTTCTTTGTGCCTGGATGTCTGTATAGTTTTCATGCAGACACAAACTTCTCCTTCACCCCACACATACAAAAGCAGGATGAAGCTAGTGACTCATCCTCCCTGGGGTATAAGAATACTAGATAGGCTACTTTTGGAAGTCTAGCTATGGTGAAAGTTGGACACCTGCAGAGAAGACCTCATCTACTTTGGTAGATTTCCAGACCTTTGGAAGACTGGTGTACATTGTAGGTTTCTGTTACCCCTTGGTACCTGTCACACACTCTGCTAATATATAGACCTACACAATTCTTTATACTAACCATTGTTTTACATGCCATTATCTATCATGCCTAATGAGTTCACTTCATGTAACTTGCTGTGTGAATGCAATTAGTCTCACCAGACCCATATAAATTGTTAACCAATGAAGAGTGGAGCTGTTCACAAACCAAAATGGCTATATTCCAATAAAACCTCATTTATGGTTGTTGAAATGCGAATTTCATATTATTTTCACATTTTATGGAATATTCTTCTTTTTCCAACTATTTGATATTCAGACAACATTCTTAACTTTAGACCGTACAGAAAGAAAAAGTAGAGCACATTTGGCTACTGGGCCAATCCCTAAAGTACTGTATAAATGTTTAAAACACAGTAGAGAAAAAAGTTTTAGCAAATGATAAAGAAGACTAGAATTCTCTCTCTTGATGTGAAACCTTCAAATATCAAGTAAATATTAAGCTTTGAGCTCTTAACATGAAAGAATAGCAGTCTGACTCTAAAATATACTGTCAGACTAAGTAGCATTGAACATAATCACTATAAATGAAAGATTTTTGTCAAATTTTCCATCTTTTGAGAACAAATGAATGAAATAATTTAATATAATAAAAAATTAAATCACAGCCAACTTTTCCCCTGATTTCTTCTGTAACTGCCAATGTTTATTTTCCACTAAGATGACTGTCAAAATATTAGGTGTTCAGAATAGTCTGCCTCTGAAGAGACTGTCTCCTTTACCTTTTGAACAGCCAGAAAAAATCATTATTAAGAACAGAGAAAGATTGAATTTCCTCATCTTTCTAAATCTTTGCACACTTCATGTAAGAAGGACAGGAATATTTCAACACTGCAAACTGGAATTTTCTGGAGACATGCAATGTTCAAGAGCAACTACCCATATGGTATAAGACCATACATAAGAAGAACCCTATTTCTTTTCAGTGGATATGTCATGTAACTAAGAAATAGTTCTTTGTTGTTTCAAAGAACTAGAATTCCTTAAAGAAAGCTAATTTCTTTGACTTGATCATTGTAATATATAAAATATGATACATTTCTTTTTTACTACTACTACTGTTATTATTATCTTTAAGAAGTTGTACAAAGGTGTTGCCATTTAACAAAGGAATTCAAGAATACGATATATCTTGATCAATGTCAAAAAAAAAGAATAGCAGTCTGGGGAAAGAGAGGCACGTGTAGGCAGAGGTCACAAGAAAGAACTCATAGAAATTAGGGCATTTGGTTTGAGATGGAAAATGGAATTGGATCTCAATAAAGGATTCAAAGCAGAAGCACGGGCATGTAAGAAGGGAAGAAGGGCTGTATACTGGTGACACATGCCTGTGAAAGTAGATACTCAGAAGGCTGAAATCTTGGAATAACTCCCTGAATCCAGCAGGAGCAGGAAAGTCTGCAAGCGTTTTTAATCTCCAATTAACCACCAAAAAAAAACAAAAAAATCCAGAAGTGGATTTGTACCAGTGGTACAATGCTAGCCTTGAGCAAAATAACTAAGACCTCATCACCAAGGCTCTGAGCTCAAGCCTCCGTACTAGCATTTTTTAAAAAGTAAAAGAAGAGAGGAAGGAGGAATAAAGACTCAGAGGAGAAAAGGGACCCCCTAATGGGAAATAACAACGAAACAGAGGAATGTAACTAAATGAACAGTGTCTGTGCTGCAGCCTGAATGATCTCCCATATATAGTGACTTGACCGATTGTGTGGATATATAGGAGAATCTAGAAGTGTCCAAGAACTTATCCACACATTGGAATATATGAAGTCATCCTAGGGGCAGTTCTTTAAATACCTTCAACAATCAATATTAGATAAGAAACATTCTGCAGGCATTAACAGAGTTAGAACTCAAAATAACCTTTAAAAGAAGGACTGGTTGTTCTGATTATTCTTAGTTGACAAATGAGGAAACTAAGACAGGGTGAGATTTCCTCCCTATACTCTGACTAACCTTAACAACAAACATTCATGTGTTGTTTTCCAAAGACTCACGGAGGGGATGGAGAGCAACACTGTGCAGTTATAATTTAAGGACCACGGTTGTGTGGCCTTGACAGCAAATGGAGCATGTTAAGGAGGGGAAGAGGGATGTGATCAGAGTGGGTACACTGTGCTGGTCTCACAGTTTATGACTCAAGCCCAGCCTGAGTATTTGGAGCAGTCCCAGACTTCCTTCACCTATTAGCAAAAGTAGAGCAGTTCCTAAAAACCTTACTGTTGCCTTTCTTGGAAACGCGTGTTTTAGGATTCTTAGTAGCAGCAGTGTAGGGGTTAGGAGTAATTAAATAACACTTCATCTTTCCTGGGAGCCATTGGACTGAAACAAAGAAACAGGTGAGAAGAGGAAATTGAGGACTATTTGCGCTTTGCTAATGAGACTTTAATCAACAGATCCCCACCCTTCTACAAACAGCAACCGCCCCCTGCAATCTGTGGAGACTGTCTACTCACAAAGCACCCATTCAAGATCTTGGAAACCAGCACAATGAAGCAATCAGACAGGCCGGGCTTCTCCCTGGTGCTACACCTGCACCTGCCACCAGGCAGGAACTTCTGTAACAGCCCTTTGAAACTTAAAAAATGAAGGAGTATGTCTTTCATCCATTCTCTCTCAGCCTTTTGCAGCAAAGATGTATAAAACAACACAAAAAGCTAAGCATCTCTTAGCCTTGAGCGTGTGGTCTATGGCGGTGGGGCGGGGACCTGGACAACCACAGGTTTTACCATGTGATATCAGTGTGACCAAGATCGTTGGACTATGTACCAACTCTCCCAGGGTGGAGGTAAGGGTGATGTTGGTGACTTTAGCTGGGACCAGGGGGATGGGAGCTGCTTTAAATCCCCCTTCCCTGAGGGAGCATGAATGCCTGAGCTGGCATGTCAGGTGCGGAAGGAAGCTGAATGCTTTTTTGATTGCTCTAATTGCGGCAAATTGGATGCTTGAGGGTGCCTGTTTAACCAGAAGAATCCCGTGGATGAGATTTAGGGAAGTCGCCCCTCTTCAGATCCCTCTTCTTTGTCCCATGTGTATGAGATAATTCTCTAGCCATCATGGGCTGTGAATAGGCAGCTAATTTTAGTTGTGCCAGCCAAACAAAGACTCTGGTTGGTAGATCCGGAAGGTGATTCATCCGATATGATGTTTGCATGACAAAAGCTAATGGTCTTGACAGGAGCCCCTGATTCTTTCCAACTTTCCCTATAAAGAGTCATATATATATATATATATATATATATATATATATATATATATATATATATATAATATTTATTTATTTTTTTGCTGTTCTATAGCTTGAACTCAGGGCCTGGGCACTGTCCTTGAGCTCCTTTTGCTCAAAGCTAGCACTCTACCATTGAACCACAGCACCACTTCTGGCTTTTTCTGTGTATGTGAGTACTGAGGAATCAAACCCAGGCCTTCATGCATGCTAAGGCAAGCAATCTACCACTAAGCCACATTTCCAGCCTGAGTCAGATGATCTCTTAAGTGCACATTTCAGCCGTGGTAGTCAAACCTGGTCTCTTGCTTAAGGTTTTTCTTCAGTGTTGGTACTAGGTCTTAAACTTAGGGCACAGATGCTGTCCCTTAGCTGTTTCACTTGAGACTAGCACTCTGCTACTTGAGCCATACCACCACTTCTAGCTTTTTGTGGTTAATTGGAGATAAGAGTCTAAAAGACCTTCCTGACTCAGATTCCACCCTCCCAAGTAGCTAGAATAATAGATATGAACCACTGGCTCCTGGCACAGTACTGGATGCTACCTTTCTCTGACTAGTCTTAAGTGTGAAAACTCAGGAAGTCAGCTGTGAATGTCAGGGAAAGATCTAAAATCAAAAGCCATAGAGGCCCACTATAAACCAAGCTCTAAGGTCTTTATAGAGACCCACTATAAACTGAGCTCTATGGTCTTTATTGAGGCCTATTATAAACCAAGCTCTATGGTCTTCATAGAGACCTACTATAATCCGAGCTCTATGGTCTTTGATATCTCTGTGTAAAACAGACAAGCATGAGGAGGGTTTCAGAACTTAATTGAAAATAGAAGTTCAGAAACTGTTACCGAAAGTTGAGGATGCCCAGGTTCTTTTACTGGTTTGCTCGCAAATACAAATTGGGCTTACTGAGCTAGAAATTGCAGGCTTGTCATAACAGCCTAGAGAATTATTACATTGACTCCAAAACTGGCTTCTCACTTACTGTGTGCCTGCACATAGTAGGTTATCTACTTTCTTGAACCTTAAGGTGGCCATTGTGTCTCAGTTTGCCAGTCTTTCCCCCTTCCTAAAACTAGAAGCCTTGCCTTATGGAACACCCATCCATTCTGTACAAACTGGGATGGTTGGTTACCTCCTGGTCCCCATGAGTTGCACCTGGGATTGAGATTGGCTAGATTATTTCTTAGGGCTCTTCCAGCATGGTATTCTGAGTGCCACATCTTTTCTTTCCCAACATGCTTCAAAACTTCATATCATCATGAATCAGCCTAACATGTTCTGCTATGTTTTCTTTCCCTTTTCTCACACTATTCTTTTTTCCTGGTTCATTCCCACCTCTCCAATATATTTTAACAGTTTAAATAGGACAGAGTTGTTAATTGATTTATCTAAGGTTACTTGATTGGAAAATAAAAAGTAAAATTTGACCAGATGGTCTAGCTTCACAAAAGAAAGAAAGAAAGGAAGGAAGGAAGAAAGAAAGAAAGAAAGAAAGAAAGAAAGAAAGAAAGAAAGAAAGAAAGAAAGAAAGAAAGAAAGGAAGGAAGGAAGGAAGAGAAGAGAGAGATGAAGGAAGGGAAAGGAAGGGAGGGGAGAAGGAAAGAAAAGGAAGAAGGAAAGGAGGAAAGAAACATAATGTGTGTGTGTGTGTGTGTGTGTGTGTGTGTGTGTGTGTGTGTGTGTGTGTGTAATGAAAGAACAGATATGCACATGGCTCTTCCTCCAGATCTACACTGGGAGCAGAGGGCTGAGCTACAGCCTCAGGACTGTATTCAAGATGCCCATGGTGGCATACTGGTATCAGAAAACTCTGACAGGATTTGCTCTTGCTCCTCCCAGAAGTGCCTCTGGAAACAGCTTTAGAGATGTCTTCAGTGAGACAGGTTGTCATCAACCTGTCCCAAGACGGTTCCGGGAAGCAATTAGAATGGCAGAAGCTGAAGAAGCAGCACATCATTTGCATCCTACTTCCTGACCAGCTTGTTGTCATCAGGCCCCAGATTGTTAATTAAAAGTGTCTCTCCTCACTCTCCCTGGGTTTATCATTCATTTATCTTCTCTTGGGAAGGCAGAACCACATGGCATGCATATGCTTTCACTGATGACCTTGTCTATTAACAGCCTCTGGGGCAGCTTCTGGAAGCACATCAGCCCTCAGGCTGCTCAAATTGGACTGGAAGAGGGTGAGGCATGATGATGAAAGCCTCTTCAAGGTGGCCAGAGGGCATCATTAGCTGGCACACAGGGCTGTTAATGAAGCCTCTTCCCTATAGTGATGCTTGCCCTGGGGTACCAGTGTTGCAGTCTGAAGAGAAACATTCCCCGCAGGCTATGATGACCCCTTTACATACCCAAGGCACAGAAGAGTTTACAAAGGCCTTTCCTAGACCCTATCTTCTCAGAACTTCTTCCTACTAATCTTGGAATGAATCCAAGAAGCTTAGAGCCTGACTGAAGAAATGTTAACAACTAGCAATTTCTTCCCGTTTTTCACACCAAATTCTCTCTCAGAATGGGTCATCTCTTTAAACTAGCTACTTTTCTAGATGTAATGTTATGAGTTTTAGGTGCCAGTCAGGTACCAGGACCTCTTCAGGTGAATGATTTGATGAGACCATTTAATCCTCATAATACTTTAAAAAAGAATGTCATCAGTTTAATTGCATGGATGGGGAAACTGGGGCTCCTGCTAGATTTCTCAGCAATGATCTTAGACTTTGAGAAAGGCCTGGCATATCTATATCATGCAGCAGTAGGCACAAACTAATGAAAAATGCTGATTCCTTAGAGGAGTTTTTGTGCCAACTTCCTGAAAGGGGTCTTTTGAAGGCCAGGCTTTGGTCCTAACATTTCTTCTTACCTTGACTTGCTTACATTGCCCAATCTGTGGCAAAGGAAACCAGTGTCAAGCTGGTTCAAATCTGTAAACAGGCTAAACTTAGAAAGCAGATCTCCTCTGCTGTAGAAAAAGCTCTCAGTTCTTACATTCCGGATCAGATCAAGTTCCCCAAAGTGAGTTAACTTTATACACACTGATTTTGCTATAGAAGAAAAAAACTCTCCCCACTTCTTTGACTCCTTTCCAAACCAATCTTAGTAGAAAGTTCCTTCAGGGGCTCAGATGCATATCCAACTGTCTTTTGGTCTCCACAGTGGATTGGTTCCAGGACTTTCTGTCGGTACCAGAATCCTAGGGTGCTCAGGTCCCTTATATAAAATATCATACTTTCATATGACCTATACATTCTCCTATATAATTTACATAATTCTCTAGATTATTTATAATACTTAATACAATGGAAATGGTAGTACTGCATTGGTTCAGAGAAAGGATTAAGAAACTGTCCACATTTTATTCTTTATTAGAATATTTTCTATCTGCTCTGGGTTGAATTTGTGGATTCATAACCCATGTATGCAGCAGTAGCCAGTAGCTATAAACATGAATTTTGCACACATATATTCCAATGTCAGAAGCTATATCACTACACAAATAAGTCAGAATTTTGCTTGGTACAATAAATACCTCCAAGATCATAAACAATCAAGTGTCTTTTCCCTTTCAGGACATCTTGAATTCTGTAATATCTCATTATCTTGAACCACTGAAACATTGGACAACAATATTAAAATTAGGCATTTAGGAGAGAGATGATAAGTTATCTGAAGAAATGAATTGTGACTGCTTTGTTTATTTCTTACTTCTAGAAACAGAAGCTGACAGCTAAGCCTATGGTAAGACTTCTCTACATAATTGTTGATTAAATAAACAAGTAAATAGGTGGGTAAATAAATAAATGAGTGGGAAAATTCCACAGATCTCAAGAAAACCTCCTTATCATTTATTTGTTACTGTGAAAAGTTTTCTCTGGTTTATCTCTGCTTCCTGAGTTGCCACCCAAAGCCAAGATAAAATAATGCCTTAATGTTCCTATCACACTATTTTTTTTTTTTAGATCAGGTGACTGTTCTGCTAAAGTATTCATTGTCTCTGTCTTGTTAGAGTTGGGATGAAGGAAAGATTAAGAATAATGTGGGGGCTGGGAAGGTGGCTCAGTGGTAGAGCGCTTGCCTTGCATGCCTGAGGCCCTGGGTTCGATTCCTCAGCACCACATAAGCAAAAAGAAAAAAGCTGGAAGTGGTGCTGTGGCTCAAGTGGTAGAGCACTAGCCTTGAGCTGAAGAGCTGAGGGACAGCGCCCAGGCCCAGAGTTCAGGCCCCATGACGGGACCCCCCCCCCAAAAAAGAATATGTTTGGACCTGGTTGTAGTGACTCACATCTGTAATTCTAACTAATTGAGAGGTAAATATGGAAAGGATAAAGTTTGAGGCCATTCTAGACAAAATGTTCTCAAGGTTCCTCTTAAACAATAAAAAGCTAGACACAGTGGTGCATGCCTATCATCTCAGCTACATGGGAAGAATAAATAGGATTGAGATCCAAGCAAGGCTGGGAAAAAAAGAAAAATTTTGAAAAAAATGGAAAAAATGGGAAAGAAATATGAAAGCAAACAGAAATAGGTTATTTGGGATAACTGGTATAGGGATTTGGTATAACTGGTAAAATATCTGCCTACCAAATCTGAGCCCTAACATCATCTGGAAAACGAAAAAGAAAACAAGGAAAGAACAATAAAGTCTTAGAACAAAGAGTCTTTACTATATATTTCTAGGATCTCCCAAGAAAAGTAGCTTTGGATAGCATGTAAACAAGTCTTACCATTCTACCTCCAACTAAGCAAGTCAAAAATTTACTTTACTATCTGTTCTCAAGTCAAAGTCTTAACTCCATAGCTTCCCTTGTCAATGTGAGGAAAGACCTGCCCACATGGGCCTAATAAGAGTAACAAAACAAAACAAAGACAAAAACAAGATTTGCTAGGGACAGACTTATCTATTCCTCTGGAGATGTGTAGCCAACCTGTGCTTTTTCCATCAATGGTTACATTCATATTGTTCATGGTTCTTGTTATTAGGTATCACAATATACCTAAGGCCCAGTAGTTTATAAAGAAGTTTATATAGCTCACAGTTATTGAAGCAGAAAGTGTAAGAGTGAATGGCCCCACTGATTCTAATGAGGACTTCATGGCAGATGGCAAGGCAAGTGTGTGTAAACAGGAGACCACTAGTGAGAAGAGATTCCAGAAAACAGGAAGAGGCCAATCTTGCTCTTTTGTATAAAGAGGAAATTGTTGTGCCATAATAATTATACTAAATCTCTGAGGATGGTTGCTCCAATGAAGCAATCTCCTAGCACAAGTCTCCACTTTGAGGGGGCGTGGCTTGAACTCAGAGCCTCATCTTCTTTTTGGGCTCTTTTCACTCTTGGTGTGACTTACTTACCACTTGAGCCACAGCTCGGTTCTGGCTGTTTGCTGGTTCATTGGAGATAAAGATCTCAAATTTGTCTGTCGGGGCTAGCATTGAACCATTATCCTCAGATCGCAGCATCCTGAGGAGCTAGGATTGAAGGCTTGAACCACTGGCAATGGTCTAGTTTCTAATTAAAAAAAAAAAATCTACCACCCCTCAATGCTATCAGCAGATTGGAGTCTCACAACGTTTTGGGATATTCACTTGAACTATACTGAAATCATAGCAGTTCTCCATAGTTCAACCATACCAGAGACTATAAAACTAACATCATATTCCAAAATATCCTCAAGACACTCCTCCTCCATCCAGCCTTACTAGCCTTGCTGGGCTTCCCAAAACACTCTTCTCGCTGTATTTTGGCTCTTATGTCTCGTTTGTTATCTCTTTGTGTCTCCTCAGCTCACATTTTTTATAAGACCAATTCAGTGCTCCCTTTTCCCCAAGTCAAGCCCTGACTGCTTCTCCACACATATAGAAAATAGACATATAGGGAAAGATACAAAGGCAGGGATCTCTTGTGCAGTCTCTTTCCCACAGTGCCAGTGAGACCACTCAGGATATGTGTGCAACTGAACCGAGTGGGAAGTAACTGAGTTTAGAGACGGAATCTCTGGGATGCTTCTACATTTTCTAAGTGGAAAACATTGTCCCATTCAACATCCCCAAATTCCAATTTGCCTGTTGAGAAAATTGGGATGATACCTACTTCACAGCACTCAATCAGTTAAATGATGTCACCCAAAAGGCTTTTATTAAGGGTTTTCTAAGGGAAAATGCACAGTGACTGATATATGGTAGGACTGAATAGCTGTTATGCAATGTTATTATGCTATTAAGTGCATTTTAAATGTATTTATAGGACTATTTCAGTTAGGAGAAATAATAATTAGGTTAAGCATAGAATTTGTTCTCACGGTCTTTTTTCCTTTTTTGTACAGTGTGCTGAACACAAGTAAACAAAAACAGAAATAATGATTTAATATCCTTTGTTCCACATCCCATTCTTCATCTATGTTCTATGTCCAACCATTCAATTTCTGCTTGATGTACTTTTGAAATATTAAGACTAAAAATAATAGGCATAAAGATAATTTCTTACCCTCTTTTGTATCAATCAAGTAACATGTCTTAGGCAACATTTTATTAATCCAGCTTCAATGTTTTAGCAAAGAGAATAGACTTGTGAAGGATATGACAATTATCTTGAAATGCACAAAAGTTTCTCATAGAATGATGAATTAGACTTTTGTCCATGTGTCCTCAGCAGAAAATGAGTAGACATCAGTGGAGGTTATCACCAGTAAGGTTTCCTCTAAGATGCAAAAAGAATCACCACGTCCTTCAGAGGTGTGGTTCTATGTGATTGGAATTGTGGCTACAGAATTAACTGTTTCAGACACAAGATTTCAGGATTTGACTGAGAACTAAAGGAAGTAGGGAAGAAACAAGACTTTTCTTATTTAATAATGAGAATCTATTTTATTTATTAATTTTTGTGCCAGTACTAGGACTTGAACTCAAGGCTTCTTTCTCTCTGTCTCTCTTTTTTTTTTTTTTTTGGTCGGTCGTGGGGCTTGAACTCTGGGCCTGGGCACTGTCCTTCAGCTTTTCAGCTCAAGGCTAGTGCTCTACCACTTGAGGCACAGCACCACTTTCGGTTTTCTGAGTGGTTTATTGGAGATAAGAGTCTCATGGACTTTCATGCCTAGGCTGGTTTTGAACTGTTATCCTCAGATTTCAGCCTCCTGAGTAGCTAGGATTACAGGTGTGAGTCACGGGTGCCTGGCAAGGCCTCTTTCTCTTGTTCATCCTTTCTGCTTACAGATGACACTCTACATTTAAGCCATGCATCTACATTTGGCTTTTTGGAGATATGACACCCTTAGATTTGTCTACCCAGGCTGATTTTGGACTGAGACTCAGCCTCATGAGTAGACTAAGTAGAATTATAACTGTGAGTTATTTTCACCAAGCTCACAGATTCCATTTTTAACTGATAAATTGATTCCATTCTAAATTGAGAAAAATGGAGCTGGGCACTAGTGGCTTATGCCTGTAATCAAGAGGCTGGGATTTGGAAGATTGTGATTCAAAGCAACCAAGGGCAAAAATGTTTGTGAAACTCCATCTCCAATTAGTCAGCAAAATGCTGGACTGGAGGTTGGAAGCACAAGACCCTGAGATCAATCAATAAATAAGTGGAGAGAAATGTGTTTTACCCAACCCCACAATATATGTACACAATTGCACATGTGCTTGCATGCACATATACACACACGTGTGCTTGCATGCACATATACACACACATGTGCTCATGCACACGCAGGTGTATGCACACACATGCAGGTATGCGCATATAATTGACGTTTGTTTCTAGCGGTTTATTTTGTTTCAGTCAATCCCTGAAAGCAGAAGAGGTAGGTCTCAGCCTTCACAGGGCCATATCAGAAAGAAAATTTCCAAAGGGAACTCCATGCTTGCTCTACACCATGGATCTTGTCACCCCAGCCTATACTTGCCTATGAAGTTGGAATCATGACAGGGAGGTCTTGGCAGGATGCTAAAACCATGATCTTTATTTTACATGTAGAAAGCATGAAGAATCCTTTGTAAAGATAGAAGGTTCCCTAGAAGAAAACGAAGGGAAAAATTTTGGATCAAAGGCCTAAACACAGAGGCACTTAATAAAGGGGTGGAAGAAATTATTGGACCTGATGACAGAGATCCAGAATGAACAGAGAAAGGGAACACATATCTTCATAAGACTGTACATTCTTTACTTCTCAGATTCAAGGTCACAACTACACGCACTTTCCTTTCCATTAAATTTTCTTATTAAATTATTGATAAATAAATAAATAAATTTCTGTATTAAATTATTGATAAATTTTACAGGGGGGAGGGATGTCTTAAAACCATAGGCCTGGAGATGCACCTATCTCCCCAGCACGAATTTGGGCTAGCATTGAGACTGGCGTCAATCAATAAAATAACATGCCATTTTCAAGAACACAGACATAACATGTCATTTTTTTAAAAAACTTCCTCTGCACCCCTTCTTATGGACCATCTTGGGAAAAGTAAGAATAACAACTTAGCCTGGGGATTAAAAAGCAATCACTTGGAAGAGAATGGAAAGGTCCCAGACAATTGTCAGCTCCAACAGCCAGAAATGAGAATAAGACCACCTTGGTCTTTCTAATCCCACTATACTTTCCAGCTGACTACAGCCCCATGAGAAGGGGCCCCTGGGTGAAGTCAGTGGAATAAGTTCACCTCCAATACTCACAGTCATAGCAAATAATGAAACATTAAGATACTAAATTTGGGGGTGGCTTAATAAGCAACAGCCCATTTACTGAAGCATAAGCTTCAGATGATGCTTGGGAGAAGCAAAGGACAACTATAGAAAAGCCAGAAGCAAGCCCTGAGCAAAGATGGAAGGAATTTCTCCCTGTTTGTCACAGAAAAGAGAATCTTCCTATCTGCAAAAAGAAAATTGGGAGCCCAGCAGTATCTGAGGACGAGAAGAAAAGGAACTTTGTTGCAGAATTCTCCTCAGAACACAATTCAAGACATACTGACTACCCCAACATCAGGGATACTCCGGCAGAGATGGGAGGCGTGAACGAAAGACATTGAGTGCTATGTAGTTGGATCTCTGAGGCTACTTCACCCAGTAGGCATTAGATTAAGTTTTGTAAGTCTTATTTGAGAGGATAGTGGCCTAAGTATACTTAAGTCAAAACTGTTAAATTGCCTAGAGATTTATCAAAATGAGAAGTAAGGTGAAGCGCTGCATGTACATAGCTGACAGATGCTGAAGTAGCCAGGCTGGCCAGAGCACATAGACATTCTCCACAAGCCCCAGAGGACTGTGAGAATGGATTAGCAGGCTCAAAAATGAGGCCTCTGGGCAGAGATTATGCATTCTTTTCAGTTTGCTTTTCGGGCCAGGCTTGTTATTACCATTAAGCAAATGTGCAACATGATCATAATAACGACAACAGCAATAATAATAACTTTAATAAGCAACATTCCAACTCCCTATTTCCCTCTCCCTGCCTGCAACAGATCTGTCATGAGGATGAGCTGTCTCTCCCTTTCCTTCAGAGAGGATTTGTGAAATGCCAAAGGGTGTGTTTGGCTTTGTAGCAAAATGCTACTTCCTTCTAGAAGCAGGTGACCATCTTAAAATTTCCTTTAAGCTACAGATATTATGCTCATTACACAGATTTTGGTAGGTTAATGTGTTTCAAAAGAATTCAGTAGCCTGGTGTCAGAGGTTTATGCCTGCCATTCTAGCTACTCAGGAGGCTGAAATCTGAGGATCATGGTTCAAAGCCAGCCCAATCAAAGAAGTCTATGAGACTGTTATCTGAAATTAACCTGCAAAAAGGTGGAGGTGAAGGTATGGCTCAAATGGTAGAGCATTAGCCTGGAGTGAAAAAGCTATGGTAGAGATACCTAGGACCCCAATTTGCAAGCCCAGAACCAGCAGTAAATAAATAAATAAATAAATAAATGGAATGCAATAAAGCTTCTAAGGCTGACTCCACTTATTCTGAATTTCACAGCAACATTACCTCACCAGAATAAAGAGATTCCTGAAGCAGAAAACAATTAGAAGAGGTAACTCTAAATTGCATCAGCAAACTCTTTGGGTTTTACTACATTCATGAGGACAACATTTCAACCAGATGTATTATACACCATATTTTAATGCAAAGAAAAAGGAATTGAGCAAAATTTATTTGCAAGGGAAAACAATGAGTATCTGGTAAAGATCATAACACTCAACCCCTTCAGTGGGCAGAATCCTCAGGGATATATAAATCTCAGGTCTTCTCTACATAAACAAGAGCTCAACTATCAGGCAAGATCTCTCTTCTTTCCACCAGAATGTCACGAAATAGAAACTGGAAACTAGAAGGATTGTTCCTCACCTTGAAATGTGTCAGAGAAAGGAGAGACACAAATGGATTTCTAAAAAGACAGTTCTAGTGTTGCCATTCACTCATTGACTTTCAGCACATCATTTTCCTTCTCAGAACCTCAGATTATTTTTCTGTGAAGTGACAAGGTTCCTTCCAGATTTAGGAGTTGGTGAAATCTGTTCATCATCCTTTCAGCTTTGTTTTGCATTGCCAAGTGTTCAAAGGGAGTAAATCCAGTTTTGTGACTGTAGCTGAGCCCCTTGGAGAAAGAGGTTTGTCAGAGGAGGTTGCCTGCTTTCCCACAAGCCTTGAGACATCTCACCAGAAAACATGTGGAACTTAACTATCACTTACTGTTTATGCCTCTATTGCCATCTTGAAACAGCTCTTCTGTTCCATATTGCAAACTGGGACATAGAGAAACAATGAAAGAATATCTTAAGTCTTAAGAATCATGATAGAACTGAGCTATAATGCCTCAGTAAGGGGGTGTCCAAGCCTGAAACATTACAAATAACTACAGTACATCAAAATCAGATGAACTATTCAAGGAGGCAACTGAGCTGTGACTAAGAAATCATCATTTAGCCAGGCACCAGAATTTACACCAGTAATCCTAGCTACTCAGGAGGCTGACATCTGAAGATCACTATTTGAAGGCAGCCTACACAGGAAAGTCCACAAGATTCTTGTCTCCAGTTAGGCAGTAAAAAAAAAAAAAAGCCAAAAGTGAAGCTATGGCTCAGGTATTAGAGCACTAGCCTTGAACACAAAAGCTCAGAGACAGCACTGGACCTCCAGGTCCTAAGACCAAAAAAAAAAAAATCATCATCATCATTATTTAACATTTGGGTTTCTCATCTGAGAAAACTATATGGACTATTGATGATCAAGCAGAGCCTTTGTCCCTGTTGTAGAAAGAATACAACTAGCAGTTAGGCCTTCAGTTAAAAACAATAACAACTATATATTAAAAAGGGCCTCATAGTTCCAAAACTGGAAAGACACACTGAGCTAGGAATTTGAACTGGTAAGGAAAAATATAGCACAGGCCATTGTACTAATGATGTTGGTTAGTTTGTTCCAATAAAAGACAATTCTCTGCCTGTTAGAAACAGAAAAGAGTTTACCAAAATGAGATTCTCTCGCACATAGCAATTATTTTGACAACATATTTTCCTTTACCCATGATAATGCGTTTGTTTTCAACCAAGGCATAATTCAGCTTTCAAAAAAGAAAAAAGAAAAGAAAATGTTATGCCTCTCTTGCTATAGACAAAACCAGGTGAGTTTAAGTAGTTGGGAAAACAGGCATCTCTTAAAGCCATTTCCACCAATTTTGTCTTTTTTCCTTCCTGCTTACCCAAACTTCCCACACACAGCTTCTTACACAAATGTGGTCACAATTGTCAACCACAATCAAAAATTAAGCTTTGAATGGAGAAAAAGATTGACAAAATTGAAGCTAGAAACGCGTTTACAGGTTTATCCCATTTCCTTTCTGTTGACTGGTGCAGAAAGCCCTGCTGTGTGTGGTTTGAGATAGCACAGATCTCCAGCAGTGTGGAAAATATGTGTGAGGCTCTACAAATGGGTATGGACTGTATAAATGATTGAGGTTCTATAAGCAAATACAGTCAGTGTCTTCTCCAAATAAATTCTAACATTTGGCATAAATACTTCAAACTTTGTTTCTATTTAAATACCAATACCCTTTGCTATGAAACCCAGGAAATTTTAACCCATTTAAAAAAATTGCTTGTCACCAACTGAATTATTTGCAATTTGCTTGTGCATTTTGCATTCATATCTTTAAATTTCAAATTGAATTTTCCCAACTGACAAATACACAAAGACCTGTAAGGTGTTTCCCCAAAGGTGAGATAAGATACTTAGTGTTTGTTGATTAAAAACTGGTAAGTGATAGCTTGTTTTATATTTTCAAACTGATGAGGACAAAGGGCTTCAAACAAGGTTAACTAGGGAATCTATGAGCCTAATTAAACCTAAAGAATGTACTCCAGAAAATGGTATAGTATGTGTAAATTTTATTATAGTCCTAGAGATTTCATCAACTTTAGCCTCAAGAACCTTTGTCCCATTATAACTATTCCATGTGGAGCATAAGCTAACTGGGTCCAATTTAGAATCAGTCACTGGTTTTTGTAAGCTTGCCATATGCCAGACACTGAGCTAGGCCCTTCTACTTGTACTTCAGCCTAGGAATAGAGAACGCCCATTTTATAAACTAGAAATCTTCCTGTTTCTTATTTTCCTCACAACAGCTCTTAAATATTCTAATATTTGAATATTCTTCCAATGACTACATTTTGAGACATAATCTAGTCCAAATTCTTCTTTCTTTCTTTCTTTTTTCCTTTCTTTCTTTCTATATTTCATTCTTTCTTTCATGCTGGTACTGGGGCTTGAACTCAGGGCCTTATGATCTTGTTCAGCTTTTTCTGCTTAAGTCTGTAACTCTATCATTTGAGCCATACCTTCACTTCCTAAATCTTTGGTTTTGTTTGTTTGTTGGTTGGTTGGTCATGGGGACTGAACTCTGGGCCTCGGTGCTGTCCCTCAGCTCTTCAGCTCAATGCTAGCACTCAACCACTTGAGCCATAATGCCACTTCTGGCTTTTTCTGCTTATTTGGTGCTAAGGAATCGAACCCAGGGCCTCATGCATGTGAGGCAAACACTCTACCACTGAGCTATCTTCCCAGTCCCCTAAATCTTTGTTTTAAATGTAAGAAATCTTAAGCAGAGAGAGAGAGAGAAACAGACGCAGACGCAGACACAGACACAGACACAGACACAGAGACTATGCCTAAGGTTAGTGGTATGTTGATGCAGTTTGGAATTAGAGCACAATACTGTCCCCAAGCTTTGGCTCTTCAACTACATTCCTTTACCATGAGAAGGCTACAGTCCTTTCATTGAGTTACCACAGAAGCTGATCTTGAGACAAGGCAAGAATAGCGCCAGTTTGGAGGTAAAAAAAACCCCCCACTGGTATATGAAAGAGAAAATGGAACAGGAAAAACAGTCAATATAAGGTTCTTTATCAAATTTGGTTCTACTATGGATTATTAGAGCTTAATCCCACTGCTTTGGGGAGCAACATTAAACACAGATTTTAGGATTGTCCCACACAAGTGATAGAGGATCTGGGCTATTCATATTCAAACTACAGTCCGTTGTAGTATAAGGGAGAGAAGGACGTATAGTAATTTCATCACTTCCAGTATCAGGAAGGCTTTCAGTGGCCAAAGAAGACTCTTATGCTAAAGAATGCAGATATGGGAAGCCCCAGGTCCCTTGACATATGAAATATGACAATGCAGGAATATAGTCCAGCCCACTGATAATGTACTCTGCATGTATCGGTAGCTGTTGTTCATGTACATGATCAGATCTGTGGGCTGGGGGGAATTGGGAAACTGTCTCCTTATTAGTATGTTTAGGTTGTATTTGGAAATGCAAATCAGGCACCATTTGTACATCCAAGGGATATGGAGTATTTCTGAAACCAGCAGCCAAGCAAATGATGGATTTGTGAAACAAAGTGGAGTGATGGTTTAGGTTTATTTAGCCTGGAGAAGAGAAAGTTGAAACAGCTTCACTATAATCCATTGACTGCAAATACTATCCAAATTCTGTTAATCCTATATTTACAAAGACTTTTTTTCTTTTCCACTCCTTAAGCTTTTGCCTAGACTCTCGGTATTTATCATCTAAACCAGTCATCCTCAGTACTGTTAGATTTAATGCTTTTCTTTTGCTGGAAAAAGGAGGAAGAGGAGGAGGAGGAAGAACCAAAAAATAAAAACCCATTTTGTGATGCCTTATTTATTACCTAGAAGTGAAAGTCATAGATAATATAGTCCACCAACATGTATCATTTCACCTAAAACAATAAAGTTCCCTGAATTAAGTACATGGAGAAATAATAACATATTTTAGTGATATAACCTATACCAGAGAACACAAATAACCAAATGCTTGTACCTGCCTTAGAATTACTCTGAATGCTATAGTTACAAATGTATGTCAGCACTAATGTATTATAATGGGATTCACTTGCCATAAGGACTCTCCCTCTCTCTCTCTATATGTGTGTATGTGTGTGTGTATACACATATATGTGTGTTTGTGTATGTGTATGTGAAATAGAGTTAAATTCTAGTCTCAGACTTTTACTAAAAAGTTGTATCCACCTTGCATTCACCTTTAACATGGAATGTACAATGCAAAATGTCTATCCTGTCCACTCATACCAGTGACAAGCCAGTAACTACACAAAATTCAAGAAGTACCCTACAAGCACTATTGTCCCCAGTGAGAAACAGTGCCTCCATAAAATAAAATCCTTGTTGCATTGCAATACATTTTCTAATTATCTCTTTCCTCTATTCTCCACATTGCCATTTCAGTCAACTTCCTAAACCACAGTTCCTTCTGCCCAAATTTCTTTTCCTGGTAGGGACATCAAAGTTGGTCCACCTAGAGTTTCAAAACGCTAGAGCCAGAACCATACCATTATTGTTTTGCAAGTTTTCATTGCTCAATTTCAATGAGGTAGGAATTCCTAAATCTTCTAATAGAGCTAATATATGATGTTGAAAACAAAGAAGCATATCAATAAAATTCTCGCTATAAAGATTCTACAAAGCTAGCTACCAGTGGTTCACACTTGTAATCCTAGCTACTCAGAAGCCTAGTTCTGAGATCATGGTTCAAAGCCAGCTTGGGTAGAAAGTCCAAGCGACACTTATCTCCAATTAACCAGTAAAGAAACAGAAGTGAAGCTGTGGTTCAAGTGTTAGAGGGCAAACCTTGAGTAAAAAGCTACAAGGCAGCACCCATGCCTTTAGTTTAAGCTCCAGTACCAAAATATACACAGTAACAAAAGTCTATATACAAAGCAGAGCTGAGGCTCCAACTTCTGAGAAACCCTACTTTTTTTTTGGGGGGGGGGGTTTACTCACAGTATGGAAACACTACTATGACCACTTTACAGTTTATTCTTTCCTTCCCATAATTCATACTGAAGCTGAGCTTGGATCTACCTTGTCCACATGCTTGTTCTCCCCCCCTCTCTCTCACTCTCTCTCTCTCTCTTCCCCTCTCTCTCCCCCCTCAAATGCTCTGTTTGTCTGTCTCTCTCCCCACCCCACCTCCACCTGTACAAGGGGCTGTGGGTTGTTCATGGCTTGATGCTGTCAAAAGTGACAGAAGATAGATGGAAAGAACATGAAGGATGATAGAGTGAATTGTCAAATCACAGAGCTGACAACTTCCTCTTCTGGGAAGAATCCCAAGCAACAACCCCCCCCCCCCCCCCCGGTCCCTCAGGGAAAAGGGATGCCAAGAAAAGCCTAAGAGCATCTGGCACCAGAATCATCTCCCAGAGTTCTCAGCACCTGTCAGCATAGACCTTCCATCAGTCCTTGTCAAACATATCCAAGCAGGTTCCCTGATGGCCAAGGAGGAGAAATAAAGACTTGTTCCACAGGGTGGGAGTATGTGGGGAATGGAAGGGGATATGAAGGGAGTGCTAGAAATTAAAATAGCATACCATAAACAAAACTTCTTTTGAAATTTTAATTAAAATTTTTAATTAAAAATTAAACTATTTTTATATTCCATAATATATCAGTGTTTTCTTTTACATACTTGGAGGTTTATGTGGGTATGTCTTGGTTCTCTCTCTCTCTCTCTCTATATATATATATACACACACACACATCAATATTTATATGTAATTATATATAATATACATATGAATCTCTCTTAATGAAGCAGTTTATTTTTGGGGGGAAGGGGGTCCGGTCGTGGGGCCTGAACTCTGGGCTTGGGAGCTGTCCCTCAGCACTTCAGCTCAAGGCTAGCGCTCTACCACTTGAGCCACTGCACCACTTCCGGCTTTTTTGTTTTTGCTTATGTGGTGCTGAGGAATGGAACCCAGGGCCTCGTGCATGCAAGGCAAGTGCTCTACCACTGAGCCACCTTCCCAGTCCCAATGAAAGCAGTTTAGAGAAAAACTAACCACTGAAGAATAGTTATCATCTGTCTCCTGTGACTTTAAGTCATCACCAGTAAGTATGAATGTCTGGGCTTAAAAAGTATTAAGTTATTTAGAGAGCCATTGGCTATTTGTGTTCCTTTCCTGGTACAAGAAGTATTGGAACAATGCTGGTGCTTGGGATAGAGCAGAAGGCACAGCACTTTTTGGATGATGCCCCCTCCCCCCCAAAAAAAGGAATATCATGTATCATATGCTTGACAGGGCAAATCTGGAGTGGCTACTTACTGAATCCTCACTTACAATTGCTAAATTCTGAGCTGAGGAATGAGGAGGTAAGAAGTTCTAATCTACTCCCTTGAAAATGGTTGAGCTATGGTATTGTACATATTGTACAACATTGAAGCCACGTTTTGAGAGGTCAAATTGGGAGTCTTTATTAAAAGGCCAGTGAATGCAGGTGGACTCTTGTGGCCAAGACCTGCAGCCCCATGAATACACATAACACTATCAGAACACTGTGCCAGGAGAGCCAAACAGGAAAGAAAAAGCAGAAAAACAATACCCAAACCAGATCAGCTCCTGTGGAAAGCTGAAGTGCAATACCATGGTGACCATGGAAGAGCCCAGAGACAGGACATGAACAAGGAGACATGTGGTATGGCATAATGACACCTGAGCAGGTCTAGGCCTAAAGAGAGTCAGGGCAGGGTGACGGGAAGCTTGAGAGTTCATGACTCTCAAGGTCCCATAATCAATGGTCAAGTACCTGCCCTCAGGCATGCTCATGACCTGGAAGGTAGGATTTCCCTGAGACTAAATAATACAATGCATTTACATATCCTCTTTGGGTCTAAACAACATGGTGTATCTACCATTCAAAAGATGGCTTGTCTCACCTCTAGGCCTTGGAAGCTGGATGGATAGCCCTTGTCACCTGTTTATACTCCAGGATAGCTGTTGAAACAAGGTGGCTTATTTTGGCCTAGTCTTTCCCTTACTACAATGATAAAAGAGCTGATGGGCCAGAAGAGATGGTGTCTCCATGGACAGAGTGGAGGCCATAGCTGACAACTAGACAGAGGAACTTGGTCCACTGTGAAGTGCTTTCATAAATGGATGCAGAAGTCTGCAGTTTCTCAGGGGTAGGCTTGACAATAGTCCTGTTGATGTCAAGACTACCTCTGACCCTAATTAGCATACACAGTGATGATAATTGCCTGTAGCCAATCAGTGTATGACAGATTACTGTAGCCTCATAGCCACTGAGCAGACCTCCTTGTTGAGTTACTTTTACCTCTGTGCTCCTAGACAAAGCATATGCCCGTAGCCCACAGAGAATAGTTACATTTTTCTTTTAGATTTATTCATTCTAAACTCTATTAAAACATTCTGAAAAGTCATTATAAATTCCACCCTACAGAATATCAGTCTTTATTTTACTCTATTCATTTAGTGCCAATACTGGGGCTTGAAAACCCAGGACCTTAAACTCTTGCTTAGCTTTTTGCCTCAAGGCTGGCATTCTACCACTTGAGCCACAGCTCTACCTCCAGGGTGGTTGTTGTTGCTTGTTTGTTTTTCTGGTTAATTAGAGAACAATCTCAGGAATTTTTCTGTCTGGGCTGGCTTTGAGCCTCAATCTTCAGATCTCAGCCTCCTGAGTAGCTAGGATTACAGGCATGAGCCACTGGTTCCTGGCAAGTTTTTATTTTACTTGGCTCAGCAGAATTTGATACTACCAACCACTTCGTGGCTCCTGATCTTGGTTTCTTTTACACCTAGCGTCCTGTTTTCCTTGTTTTATCAGTTGTACTTCTCAGTGGCTTCTACTTGCTCATTCTCTTCTTCTAAGGAGAGAGGCAGGTTGAACCCAGGGTGTTCTCTAGGTAGGCACGATAATTCTGGCGTCATATTCTAAGCCCTTTTGGTTTTAAGTTATTTTTCATATGAGGCTTGTGGGGTTTTTTCCTGGGCTAACATGGACCATAGTATTCCCACCTATGTTTCCTAAATATGTAGGATTACAGACATGCATCATCATTCCAGCTTATCTTTTTTTTGTGGAAATGGAGATTTCACTAATTTTTTTTGCCAAGACTTGGATCCTATCAATCTACCCTTGAGTGGCTTGGACTGTAGGTGGGAACCATCATGTCTGTACTTGCTTAGTTCATTTTCTATTGCTATAACAAAATACTCAAAGATGAGTAACTTATAGAAAATAGGAGTTTTGTTTGGTTATCGTTCTGTGAAATTGTGGAGCATGGCATTAGTATGTGGTAAGGACCTCTGTGCATAGTAGAAGGTGAGAGAGAACAAGTGTGCTAACTTGTCTATTCTTCAAATGACTACTAATGCCATCACTGGGCTCTTATCATCACAACTTCTCTTAATTCTAGTTATCTAACAAAAGCTTCACCTTCCAATGCCATTAATATATGAATTGGGGATTAGGCTCCCAACACCTGAACTTTATAGAAAGGCACCCAAACCACAGCAAAGATATAACCTAGGTCTCCTTTGTTCATTACTTAAGATAGTTTCTTAAAACAAGAATTTCTTAAAATATGCTAACTATTTGTTTTTAATTTTGCATTTAAATGTGTATATCAGGGGACTTGGTCTTGATTTGTCTTTTAATATTTACTGCTGTTCATCAGTTGTTAGATTTATCTTGTTTATCCTCTGATTTATAATTTGGGGTGTTAGTATTATGCTCACCTTTGGTCTTCAGCTCCACCCAGGCCTGGACCGCCTCCTTTTCTTAGAGTTCCCACCATATAGCTGGCCCCTCCCTCTCTCTGCCCAGACCCACCTGAACTCCCATCCACCTCACTTCCTATCCTCAGACCCTCCTGCTACCTGGATGGGGACAGAGGCCATGTGCTCCCTCTTAGGGGAAATATGGCTCCTCTAATAAACTTTGTAATAATCTTTATCCTGTGCCTGCCTGCCTCTGCGTGTTCTCCTGGGATGGATGTGTGGGACCATTCATTGGTGGCCCATATGGGGATTGTTAGGTTTTTAAAAAGAGGTAGCTGAGTAAGAACAGCAGCACGCACATGGTATTCAGTTAAGGCGTAGGTTTATTCAGTAGACCTGCTGGGACCAGGTAAGGTTGGCACTCCACACGGCTGGGAAAGGCCTAGGAAAGAGAGAGAGCTGGGAAAGAGAGAGAGGAAAGAGAGAGAAAAGAGCTTGAGAAGAGCTACACAAGAGCACAGAGAGAGGTAGCCGAGTAAGAACAGCACCACGCACGTGGTATTCAGGTAAGGGGTAGGTTTATTCAGTAGACCTGCTGGGACCAGGCAAGGTTGGCACTCTACACGGCTGGCAAAAAGGCCATCTGGCCCCGGGTTAGGCCTTATATAGGATAGGGGGCGGGGAAGGGTGTGTCCAGGTAAAAGGAAGTGGGATCAGGTGGGAGAAAGGTGTGGCCACATCAGATTAAGATGTGACCTCAAACCCTATTACACTGCTGGTGGGAATGTACACTTATACAACCACTTTGGAAAGCAGTCTGGAGGGTCCTTAGAAAGCTAAAGATTGACCTCCCTTATGACCCAGTCATACCACTTCTAGGCATTTACCCTGAACAACAGGAACCAATATACAAGGACACGTGCACCTCCATGTTTATTGCAGCACTGTTCACAATAGCTAGGATATGGAAGCAACCTAGATGCCCCACCACAGATGAATGGATCCAAAAACTGTGGTATCTATACACAATGGAATATTATGCAGCCATTAGAAATGACAAAATAATGGTGTTTGCAGGGAAATGGATGGAGCTAGAAGGAATCATGTTGAGTGAGATAAGCCAAGAGCAAAGAGACAAACGGTACATGGTCTCCCTGATAAGTGGATGCTAAATCCAAAATGTTAGGTGATACAACAAAATTAACAGGACTTAAGAAACAAAGAACTCCTGCTCATCTGGTTGAACCACTACAAAAATATCCCCATGCTGCTGATCACATGTATGGTATATATGTACACCATTATATGTTATAGACCATGATAGACAATTTGCTCCAGGAAAGTTAGAATGAACTTGTGACTTTGAATGAGCATCATTATTCCACAATACTGTGAAATTTGGGAAATTATGTAATCACTTAATCTCAATTAAAAAAAAAAAAAGAACCTCGGGGAAGGTAGGGAGGGAAGGAATTGTAGGGGGAAAGCAATGGAGGTGTACTCATTACCTTACTCATGTAACTGTAACTGTAACCCTCTGTATAGTCTCTTTACAATAAAAAAAAAAAAAAAAGATGTGATCTCAGCAGATGCGGATGTGACCTCTTCCAGGTGTCCCAGTTGCCTAGGTACTGGGTGAGGTCTGTTCGCTGTCCAGGAATGGACCTTACAGGGATAAGCTCCCCAGTGGATTTTCTCCTCTCTCTACTTCAGAAGGGGGTCTGACCAGCAGCCCCAGGACCTATCCTGAGATTCTACACTTTGATCACCAGAGGACCACTAAAGTAACTTTCTCCTGATGGAGTGCTCTACCTGCTATTCATCCAACACTGCTAATTAAGTCCTACCCAGGTTAGTTACCAGTACTGGGTTCTGGGTTTCCGATTTCTATAGTTCTGTATGTAAGGCCACCTGGGCCTTCATGGGCTAACCAAACCCCACTGACGGAAATCTTGGCCAAGTGCCCAGAGTTTGCTGTTAGGGCCTACTGTGACCAAGGGCCCCCGTGGAGAAAATGTGATGATGTTTCTCACTGGTGGGCCCCCGTTATGATGAGCCAAATAGCAGCACAGGAGACGCTCTGTGGCCAGTGCTTGGCTCTTGGTCACTATACCACGGTAAGGACACTAAATTTCTTTACATTAAGGCCATTGAGGCCTTGAAGGGCTGCTGAGCCTCCATCAGAGTCAAATATAGCCCCAAATTTAAAACTCCACTTCTGTGAGCCCTCAGGCAGGTAAAAGTCTCTCCCTACCCCCCTCTTTCTCTCTGCCCCTCCCCTTAAACTCTGACACTTGCTGTTCCAAAATTAACTTCTGGTAAACTCTCCCCTCTTCCAACTAAAGGTATTCACAAGTATTTCATATGTTAAATGCCTTGGTTAAGTCCTGGAAGAATGTAGCCAGCAATAGCTTGTTTATACTTCTTGAGATTAAAAAAAAAAAATGGATGAGCTTAAGTCTACACTGCCCTTCCCCCCCCCCTCTCCCCCCCCCCCGCCCCCCAAAAAAGGTCAACAAGTTTGGATATTATCAGAAGTGTATTAAATTCTGTTAAATCTTCTCTCTGGATTGAGCATGTGGTGGATGCGCCATCTTGGCATCATGGTGATTCAGCTGCCATTTCGCACCAATTCAACTTGATTCTGTAACCCTCCCCTCCCGACCTGACCAGTGGCACCATTATGCTATGCCACGTGTCTGTTCATGTCTTGTCTCCTGTTTACTAAAAGTTTCTTGTTGTTGGCAAAATTTTGTATTTTAAACTGACCACGTGGTTCTGAAGAACGTAAAAATATATAGACAGCACCTAACAGCCATTTTTGCTTCTGTACCTTTGCTTGCTAAAAATTCTGTTAAAACCTTGGGAGTGGAGTGAAAGAGGCAGAAAACTGGACTGCCCTCAAAGTAGGCAAGCACCCCCTGAATGAATTTATTAAAAGGCATGGAGTAACATTAATGCTTAATGTAATAGAAATTAGAAGCTATGATTACTAACCGCTTATTTTTGCTTCTGTACGAATTGCTTTGTGCTAGATGATTTTATGGTTTTTGTATGATTTTAACTGTGACTGGTTTTAGTTACTCAGTAGTGGAATGTCAGCCTGGGAGCCTAGAGTTGCTTAGTAAAAGACTTCAAAGGCTTTACAGCCATGACCAAGGGCGCAAAGTCCTCAGAATCATCCCCAAAGCTACAACGCCCTTCCCAGATGCCGGGGCAGTAAGGCCCTAGGGAAGAAATATAATGTTTTAAGAAACCTAAGCAACTCCATTTTTGTTTAACACTCCATCTCAGTTCTGCGACTTGACTCCTGATCCACTTTAGCCCCAATGCTAGGAATTTATGACAGAAAGCCATGCACAATCTTGGAGCCGTAGATGGCGTTTGCTTAAGGCAGGTGTTAGCCCCCAAATGGTGTTGCCCCCCCTCCCCCAGCCACCTAAGACTAAGTTTCTAACCAACCAGTTCTTCAGAGACTGAGGCGAGACATGCCATGCATTCTGTTGGTCCAGGTGTGACTCGTAACCGTTTTTTCGTCAAGCTATGGACCAAGGACATTTTTCTGTAAAGGTCAACCAATCATTATTTGCCCAGCTTAGCTTGCTTTAAATGTAAATGTTAACCAATCATGTAATTTCTTATGTAAAAGTTCCTTAAAGTTGTTTGTTCAATACTATAAAAACTGTGCTGATTCTATGCTCAGGGCCTCTTAGTGTCACCTGTTACCATGGGCGCGGAGGACCAAGCTCAAGCTTTCAATAAACCAGCTCTTTGTTGCTTACATTGATCGTGGTCTCTGGTGGTCTTCTGGGGGTCCCCGAATTTTGGTATAACAGTTCCATCATAATTAGGCAAAGTAATACCACTAAAATTCCATAACTTTAAACAGCCGATTTTAAAATCTAACCCAGCATATAAAAAGGCACTCCAGGGACACTGACAATGTTAAAAATCCAGAGGCAATTACAAGCAATTGCTTGTATGACAAAAATGGTGTCAGATCCTGAGTTACTTGAGCTTGGCCCTTCAAAAAAATTGATCAAAGCCAGGAGGTCATGGAAAGATAGTTTGTAAATATGCTTAACACCCATGTTGGTCTAACTGGGCAAAACTTACCAGTCATCTGTGATAGTGCACAATAAAAGCTAAGGTTGTAAAATGTAAAAAAATAATTTAAATTCCAAACTCAGTATATCTGCTCAAAGTCCTAATTGGCAGTAACTTTTGAGATGGTTGAATTCATCTGTTGAAAAGCTTGTAGAGCTGAGATTATGTCCCTATTGAAGTAGGGGACATGTTGGGGGCGACAGGAATCAGGTTCCTCTGCCAGCCAAAAACGCTTTTACAAACCAGGGTGTTAAACGGGCTATGCTGCTGTAGCCCAAGAAAAGGCCTGTACATTTGTTAAAGGTTAAATGTTGTATATAAGCCACTTTAAACAGGCTGCCCAGAGGCAGTGGGCAGTACTTAGAGAGCCAATCAGTCACAGGTTAAAAATATCTACTGGGTTTTATTTTTTAAAAACTCTGACTAGTAATTTTTCATCAGTTGTTAACAAATTAAAGATAACCTCTACCTCATTGATCTCCTTGTTGCTTCAATTGAATCAGAGCTGGGAGATCAAGAGAAATAGTTGCTTGCCTACGTAATGCCCATACCTATCTACCTTCTAACTGGACAGTAAGTTAACAGTCTTGCCTTTGTTACCTGCTATTTGTATTTATAATAGCTTCTGACTAGTACTCCCAACCAGTCCACTATGCTCTCCCCTACCCAGTTGCCCAAAAGACCCTAGACATCCCCTTTCTGCCTTCCTGCCCTGAGCCCAGTTATTCTTCCTTCCCTGTAATGGGCTGCAATTGGGCTAATACTCCCAAATGGAACGTTTCTGGCCCATGGCCAATGTGTGTTCTCCTATGTCATTCATGTTAACTGACCTTGTCACCTTGTCAGTTTTTTGCTTGATCGTTTTTGCCTGATCTTTTTAAAAGTCTTTTACAACAGGATAACATCCCCTGCCCAGGATACCACTTGGGAACAAGTCAAGGTCATCCTGTTCCTACAGGCTACTAGAGACATCACTTACACTGCCCTGGCTTGCCCAGCACAGACCTGGACCCTAAAAACCCCAGCTCCAGGGATTCCTTGTTATCCCCAGACCAGCAAAAAGTAGCCAAGAGCCCATGACACCCATTGGCTCTGCTACCACCTTTAAATATCTCTGCTACTCCCCTCCTCAGATTACTGTGATCCTAAAGCAGAAAAATCTTACTCCCTCTCCTCCAGGATGCCAGGAGTCAGGTGCCATGCTATGTCTCCAATCTGAGACAGAAAAGACAATTTCAGGTCTTTGATACCCCCTTCTGAGAATCAATCCCTCCATGGCATATTCCTCTCTTGGGGTACTAACAACAATTTTTGTCTTTTATTAATTACGTTTTGCATTTTAGATAACTATTGCTCTAAAAAAAGGAGACCTTTACCAACCAAACTGTCAGATGTTTCTTAGACAGTAGCTGGCCAAGCAACAAAGCAGAGACCCCTGACTACTTTGCCCCTTTACAGCAAGAAGTAGCTCCAGAATAAACGACCTTCACCCCGACCCCTAGCCTGGTACCCCCTATTTTTATTAAACAACAGAGCGGGGAATGTTAGTTTTATGCTCACCTTTGGTCCTCAGCTCCAACCAGACGTGGGCCCCCTCCCATTCCTGGAGTTCCCACCATACAGCTGGCCCCTCCCTCTCTCCGCCCAGACCCACCTGAACTCCCATCTGCCTCACTTCCTATCTCTCAGGCTCTCCTGCTACCTGGATGGGGACAGAGGCCATGTGCTCCCTCTTAGGGGAAATATGGCTCCCCTAATAAAGCTTGTAATAATCTTTTTCCTGTGCCTGCCTGCCTCTGCATGGTCCCCTGGGATGGATGTGTGGGACCCTTCATGGGGGTAGCTATGTCCAACGTCTTAAAGTGCCCAGTTTTCTACTAGTATAGAGTGAAAGCCATGTTCTGCCACTTCCTTGTGACCCCAAAGCTGCCTTTGGTGATGTGGCTCACGGTGATTAATTTCCTGAATCCTCTGTCCACCTTTAGGTTTCACCATGGGTGCAATATTATCTTAAAGGCATCTTCTGTATACTTTTTTCTATTATTTTTTTTTTCTCTTTTTTTATTTCCCGGATTGCATAATATTTATTTCTGGGTAGTATGTATCTCACAAATCTTTGTTGGATTTAATACTCACTTTTTCACTTGCTTTCCATATTTTAGATATTAGTTTGGGTCATATGCAATTCCTTCTACCCGACCATTTCTTTTTTTTTTTTTTTGGTTGGTTGTGGGACTTGAACTCTGGCCTTAGGCGCTGTCCTTGCACTCTTCAGCTCAAGGCTAGTGCTCTACTGCTTGAGCCACAGCACCACTTCTGGTTTTCTAGTGGTTTATTGGAGGTAAGAGTCTCACGGACTTTTCTGCCTGGGCTGGCTTTGAACCACGATCCTCAGATCTCAGCCTCCTGAGTAGCTAGGATTACAGGTGTGAGCCACCGGTGCCTGGCTTGACCATTTCTCTACATAAAAAACACTGGCAATTTCTCCTGCTCAACATAACATGTACAAAAAGTTATGTATTTACCCATGTACAGAGAAGCAGTGGGGAGCTCAACACAGCCCTGCTCTCTAATGGATCCATGGGAGGTTCCTCCCTTATAGTTATCTGTTCCTCATCTGTTCAGATGATTCAACCATACTTTCCACTTCTTATGAGACTGCTATAGGGATCAAACTAACCTATGTGTTCACTGCTAAGAGATGTCAGGCCCATGGTAGATGCTCCCAGCAGCATCATGGTTGCTGTTCTTTCAGTATTGTTATTGAGGTTTCAGTTCAGCTTTGGCTTTGCAAGGTTACAAGCTGTGCCTTACTCTGTTCCTTCCCAGCTCTGCAGTAGCCCTGTAGATCTCAGCTTTTCCTGGTGACCCTTGCTTTCAATTAACTCCAGAGAAAAGGGTTCCATCATTACCGTCTGGGAGTAGAGCTGCCATTGGACTTCAGGTTAGGAAGATCCTACACTTGATCTGTTTATCTCTTCCATAAACCACTCATACCCTTGACCTACTTCTCTCACTCCTAGAAAAAGAGGGCTTGATCTAACCCCCTGAATCACCCTTTTCCTATTTGTTCTTTGGATCTTCTCATTTTTTTTTAGCAATGTTTCAGTTTCTGGGCCAGAGTTTCCAAACTTTGGACTGCGGTTTTGACTTTGGGAGCCTGATGACAAGAGTGACAGTCCCAGAGACCTGCCCTAAAGGGGGTTCTTAGGAACCTGAAAGTAGCAGTGAGCCAACTCCTTAATGACAACCTTCAGTTTACCCACAGTGACAAAAGTCCCCACCAAAAAGTCTTAACATCACCACATCTCTACTCTGTTTTCCCCTGAGACTCCCATTTCCTCATCTGTTCAGCCCTTTCAGGTTCACAGTCTACTTCCTATGCAGCTGTTTTGAAATGAACTTCAAGAATTATTGCATATCAAAATTTAATTCTTAACTACATTATTCTCATACAAGACAAGCCAGCCATTTATTAGTGAAAGACTTTTTTGACCTTGAAGTAGTGACTTAATCTATTCTATAGGCAGAAGAATTATGGATAACTTAAACACAAGAAATAGTTCCTGTTACTGGAGAAACTCAGAGATGGTTCCTCCCTCAGTCAAATTAACCAACCAAAAAGTGGATAAGACCACGTTTCAATAATAACATTCACTATGATGGTTCTTGGCCACCTACCCACACAGAGTACTGTCACTACACAACACTTAAGAGGCACTCTAGAGATTTTTCTGGGATGACTAAACAAGTCAAAATGGCAATAATCACAGGTATATATCTCTGTGGGTTTGCATTAGGCATGTTCCTTTAGAGACAGTGAAAGCTGCTGAGTTGATGTGGAAATTGTAGGTATGTGGGCTCAGGTTCATTGAGGAGCAATTACAGTCTTGAACACAGAGCTATTGTGGAACAAAATCAATGGCTGTAATTGAGGACTATAATCTGGTGAGTCAAGAGTGAACAGGAGAAAAAGGAGGATTGCAATGAAGTATCTTGGGTGGATCATTTTTATACTCTATTTCTTTGCCCATAAATAAGGATTCTGGCCAGGAACTAATATAGTAGAGGAAGTAAGGATGGAATATAAATTTGACTTGGATTGTATAAAATAGATAATGAATGATTTTAAGATATAACTGTAACTGTGCTTTCTGTGGGGCCATTTCCTGGGATTCCTGACTCAGGTACAGTCAACACTTTTTGCTCAATAAAATCTTTTATATTTTCACAGCAGACTGAGTGGTCTCACCGCACATCCACACTACAGAACCAGTGGCTCACACGTATATTCCTAGCTACTGAGGAGGCTGAGATCTGAAGACCTCACAATTTGAAGTTAGCCAGGGAAGAAAAATCCATGTATGGTTGTGGTGGTAGTGGTTGTTGTGGGGCTTGAACTCAGGCTCTGAACTTTTGTGCTCACAGCTAGTGCTTGACCACTTTGAGCCACAGCCACACAGTTTTCTGGTGGGTATTTGGAGATAAGAGTCTCATGGATTTTCCTGCCCGGGCTGGTTTTCAATCAGGATCCTCAGCTCTCAGCCTCCTAAGTAACTAGAATTATAGATATGAGTTACCTGTGCCTGACCTGTGAGAAGCTTATCTACAATTAATCACCAAAAAAAGCTGGAAGTGAAGCTGTGACTCAAGTAGTAAAGTGCTAGCTTTGAACACAAAAGTTCAGGAACAGGGGGCTGGGAAAGTGGCTCAGTGGTAGAGTGCTTGCCTTGCATGCATGAGGCCCTGGGTTTGAATCCTCAGCAACACATAAGCAGAAAAGGCTGGAAGTGGCACTGTGGCTCAAGTGGTAGGGTGCTAGCTTGAGCTGAAGAGCTGAGGGACAGCACCCAGGCCCAGAGTTCAGGCCCCACAACCGACAAAAAAAGAAAAAAAAAAGAAAAAAATGTTCAGGGACAGCAACCCAGACATGAGTTCAAGCCCTAAGACGTGCGCCCAAGACACACACACACACACACACACACACACACACACACACACCACACGATTCTGTAGAATATAAGATTCTAAACTCAGGATTGAATTCAGATTTTGTCGTACGATATTAGTAGTACCATCTTTTATAAATCTCCTGTCTTCTGTTAGGCTTGGTCTCTTCCTCTGTGTAAACCAGGATGGCAATACTTTGTGAAATCATTGCAAGGAGTTAACAAATGGTGATACTTAAAAGCAGCTGGTGATGACATTGCAAGTCAAAACAAATATTTTCTGAATTCTTATTATGCACCAGGCACAGTACTAGTCATAAAACAGATACAGATAAAAATTACATAATTCTTGCCTCTCAGGAGAATAGAGGCAACTGAATAAGGAGACACAATTACTCAAGAAAATACGCCTTAAGAAAATCCAATTGACTTAAAAATATGTTGTGAAAATATTTTGAACATTTGTTTGATCTTATTTTATTATGAAATAGGTTCATTTTCATAATCAAGAAAAGGTAGACTTATTGGTATATTTCATTCAGGGGCATGGTAGTAATCACTCTCAAACTAGCTGATATATTTGTGAAGTATGTTATATAGAATGTCTCTTGATTATCCTAGGGTTTGAAGACATTCATTAAATTTTTTAGTGTATTGTAAAAGTGATAAGCAGGGGGGTTGTAGTTATAGAAGTAAGGTAATGGGTATATTTATTTTTAAACACTGTTACTTCTTCCCAAATTTTCTGTCACTACCAGGGCTTTTCTATGATGTTTGCGATTCTCACAACATGGTGGGCTCAGATTGCTATACTTTAAAATTGGTAGCTGGCTTCCTAATGGGAGGAAGCAAAAGTTACCGGCAAGTTAAGGAAACTTTGCACCTGGAATAGCACATCTATTCTTTCATAAGATGTTGTTGATTAAAGGCAGCACAGAGTTCACCCAGACAGAAGCACAGTTGGCCTCTTAATGGGCATGTGACAAGGTGGTGTTTTCACAGTAGCATGTGGGTTGAAAAAAATGCAGTCTGCCCTAGATGATGACCTCATCATCAGGGGCCAACACATTTTTTTTTCTGTTTTCTTGTGTGTGTGTGTGTGTGTGTGTGTGTGTGTGTGTGTGTGTGTGTGTGTGTGTGTGTGTGTGCAAGTACTGGAGCTTAGACTCAGAGCCTCGTGCTTTTGCTTAACTTTTTCATTCAAGGCTGGCACTCTACTACTTCCACTTCCCAGCTTTTACTATAATCACTATATAGTATCTTTGTCTGTACAAGTAATATGATCTCTTACAATTGCTCAACGCTATTGTTACAGTACAAAAGTAGTCATCAAAGTTATAATAAAACTTTATTTATAAAACCAGGAGCAAGGGGCTGGGAAGGTGGCTCAGTGGTAGAGCACTTGCCTTGTATGCCTGAGGCCCTAGGTTCGATTCCTCAACACCACATAAGCAAAAAGAAAAAAGCCAGAAGTGGCGCTGTGGCTCAAGTGGTAGAGCGCTAGCCTTGAGCTGAAGAGCTGAGGGACAGCACCCAGGCCCAGAGTTCAGGCTCCACAACTGGACCTCCTCAAAAAAAAACAAAAAACGAAAACAAAAACAAAACCAGGAGCAAGAATTAGTCCATGACTGTAGTTGGCAATTCTCAGACATAACGCATGACAAATAACTAATGATCAGCAATTGTAGAAATTATCATTTCCTTCATTATTAAGAGCCTTTGGGAGTCATCTGATGTACCCTTCAGCTTCCTCTTCTCTTACAGGAGTAGCCTGGTTGATCCAGAGTTTAGTTTGATGCTGCTGACTACCAAAATGCACTTTTTTCACTTGATCTCTGATGTTGGATCCCAGTTAATGCCAAATTCTCCGTACGGTGGACTCTTCCTTTCTTTTTTACTGCTAAGGGACAGCAGATGTAATGGCACCTGACATCTATATAAAAGTCTGTTGGGACAGATTTCAAGAATACAAAAATATATAGTCAGGAGTGAAAGAAAATATTAATTTAGAATAAGAAGTCACAATCACTTATAAAGTTTAAAATTCTGAAAAATACCACAAATATCACAAAATCAAAGCACTTGATAAAGCCTAATATCAAACATCTCTATAATACATTTCCCCTTATCATTTGACCATTTTTTAAATCCTGGAGTATCACCTTCTATAAATTGTATGTGTCTTCTAACTTGGTTAGTCAGATTTTTTTTAGTGTGCCATGTGGGGTTAGAACTCAGGGTTTGGGTGCTTTATTGAAGATTTTTGCTCAAAGAATGTCCTACCACCTAAGCCACAGCTCCACTTTAAACTCTTTTGTGGTTACTTGGAAATAATTTTATGGACTTTCTTGCCTGGGCTGGCTTTGACCCATGATCCTCAGATCTCAGTCTCTTGAGTAGCCTGGAATACAGGTGTGAGCCACTGACATCTGCCCAGATTTTCTTTTTATAGTTTATACCTTTTTATTAAGTGTCACAGACAATGCTAGGATTGTTGTCCAATTATGGAAAATCTCCATAAAGTTTATTTCACATGTAAACATTGGGTCTTTATGAATTTCATGTTTCTTAAATACTCTTTCACTCAGTAACAAATTTGCTAGAATTTTTTGTGGATGAGTTTGTTGTTGCTATCTTTGTTATATTAGTATATTATCAATTTTACATTATCTTCATTGGTATTAGCATTCAGGCCACATCTAAAATATCTTCAAACTTGCCAATGTGTTTATAGGATGATTCATTTCACTCTTTAATTTGAGTATCAAACAATCCAAGCCTATCTACTGTTGTTAGGAAAGGTTATCTCTTCCTTT
Organism: Dipodomys spectabilis; assembly: GCF_019054845.1. Classification (NCBI taxonomy): domain Eukaryota; kingdom Metazoa; phylum Chordata; class Mammalia; order Rodentia; family Heteromyidae; genus Dipodomys; species Dipodomys spectabilis. Next base: position 18,166,244 of record NW_024870694.1, read on the forward strand.
TAATGAATGGCTTCTCTTGGTTTTTGTAACAGTTTGCTTCTCAATATCAGAACAGTTCTATCAATTTCCTAATTGTTATTGTTATATTCAATTAATTTTTAATACAGGCCATGAATTTTTATTATGAAATATCCGAAAGATACAAAATACTTAAAGTGCTATAATGCTTCCAAACTTATTATCTTAAATAGCCACTAATTTTGATGAGTTTTCCTTTCATTCCTCAATAGATCACTTTTAATGATAAAGCAAGGCATTCTTATGTATGTCCAAGTCAGTGGTTAGTAAATTGTCATTTGATTTACTGAGAAAACTCAATGTATATTTTCCACTAGAATGGTGTATTTAAATGTTACCACCTTCCTACATAAAGTTCTGCATCATGATCAGATACATGAAACACATAAATATGCCCCCACTAAACAAGAAAGAATGCATCCCGATTTAACTTGTTCATTTTCTGGATCTCTAAAATGCTTTACTCCTGGCTTATGCCACAACATCTGGCTGAATGTGAAATCAAGATAGATTGAGTGAAATCAAGATAGATTGAGAGTCAAAAAAGGATTTCAACCTTAACCTAGTATAATTTTAAAAGTTGAATTCCATTAAAAATTAATTAATGTTTGAAATTTTACAACAAATGAATAAATTGCTAACTTCTGCCTTCTTCCTGATTTTGTTTGGGTTTTGTTTTTGAGAAGAAGTGAAAAAGACAAGCAATATACTACACTAAGAATTATAGACTAGAGATCAGCAACTTCTTACACTCAGTAGATTGTGAGAGTCTCTGTAAATCTCCTTTCTTCTCCAAATCTGGCACTATGGCCCCATTGCAGTACAAATCCACCAAGCCTAGCTATAGATATAGATGTATAAGGGGTGAAGAGAACCCAGATTCTAAAGACAAAGTGATGAGATACAGTTGGCTGACATGATGCCTTTGGGTTTCATTCTTTGGGATTATTTTTCTCCAAAATCCTTTGTACTGCATCAAGGGCCAGAAGAATTTTACAATTCCTCATTTTTTGCATCATAGTCATAATCAAAACATACCCTTTAGCTAGAAATACATTATGCCAGATGTAACAGGGTGGTGGAGAAGCTACATATTTTCCCACACAATGACTTCAGAGAACCTTTTGCCACAAATAATTGATATTCACCAAAACACTCATTAATTTTCTTGTCACCTTCTCTATGTTTTGGAAGTACAGGGAGTTATTAATATTTGAAAACACTGGGCAGTATTTTCTGGGCCACCTCATTAAAGAGACTCCATTGTCAACTTATAAACAAAGAAGGGTTCTATACCCAAAGTCTAGACTTAAATTTGGACTGATGGCAAGCCAGAGACTCTGCCATTGTGAAGGAAGAGTGAGGTTTGGAAACACTGGCGGCATCTCATCCTATGTGAATAGATATGAAAGCATATGGTAAATTGGTGGTAGAAGATGGAAATTTCAGTCCAAATCTTCGTGGGTGGAAACCATGAAGAAGGCTGAGATCTGTGTTTTTTTGTTTTTTTTTTTTTAATGATGAAGTAAAACAATAATCCTTAGCTCCAGAATAGAATTTTAAAGAAGGTACAAAAACATATATTTATCTGTAAAACTATGTATAAATATGAGTGGGTGGTATTGTCTTAAAAATAGCCACTTACAGATTTTTTTAGTTCCCATCACATTCCCTGGGTTTTTAGTTAGAGATGTAAGAAATAAATTAGGAGTTATATTTAAGGAAATGTTGAACCAACTTTGCCAGGCTACCTATTACTCAATAGTGGCATCATTTTACTTTATTTATTTATTGCATTATTTTATATATTGTACTGCTAGAGATCAAATCCAGGACCTGCATGTAGTAGGAAAGTGTTCTATTGAGCCCATAATGTAATTTTAAAAGATATTTTAATATTCAAAAAGGCAGACTATTAGATTTCTACATCTCTCTGCCTCAAATTCCCTAGCTCAAAACAATGATGCATGCTGGGTACAACATTTTATGCCGGTAATCCTACTTACTTGGAAGCAGAGATTGGGAAAATCACATTTCAAGACCAGCCTGGGAATTAAAGAAGTTTGCAAGACTCCATATCAGCCAATAAAAATCTAGGCTTATGTAGTGACCCAGGTCTATCATCTCAACTACAAGGCAAGTATAAATAGATTAATGGTCCAATCTGGCCTGGGCAAAAATGAAGACCCTATTTAAAAATAATTAAAACAAAATGGGCAAGAGACATGACTCAAAGCGGTAAAGCACCTGCCTAGCAAGTGCAGTACTATGTGTTCAAACCCTAGTACCACTAAAACAAATAAAGGAGGGTGTGACTGATTTCTAAGTTTTCTTTTAGCTTAGATATCCCACAATTGCTAGGATCTAACCAGATCAGATTGTTCACATTGCTCTTCACCTCTCCCATCACTTCTGGCAATATCCCCCCAAGCAAGACTCTGGCCTTTCTCCTATGGAACCTACCTATAGAGAAGAGTCTTCCCCTGCTCAGAACTCAACTAGAGAGTAATCTAATATGACTAGAAACCTAGGGAGGGATGCACAAAGGACCATCCTACAGATTTCCTTATGAACATCATAATTCCCTCATTAATTCAAGTTAACACACTCTCCTGAGTAATGACATTCTTTATTGCTGTAAACAATTCTGGTTTCTTCTTTGGAAGGAAAAACGATGAAACATATTACTTCTTTGTCTTTAAAAAACAAAGTCTTTTAAGTCTTAGAAGATACTCTATGATAGATTTTTTATACAAAAAATAGATTTAAAAATACAAAAACAAATTCTCAAAAAGAATTAGACAAGGCCCTAAACATATAGAAAAGACTTCTTAGGTGAGGTAAGCTTTGAGACTCCCTAGGAGATGTTATTTGGACTGAGACAAAATTTTTTTAGAGGAAGCCCACAACTCCAGAGGTTAGAGTAAGGCTGTGGTTCCACTAATACCTATCAGCTCAGTTGCTTAATAAACAGCCCAAGAAATAATTCTTCATGCCACTAGGAATCTCATATTTTGTGGCAGACTATTCTCAGGCATCTCCTGCTTTTCTCTTGTTGCTCCATAGTCCCTTCTACTTCTCTCCCTGGCTCTTTAATGTTTTCATTGGATTATCTGCTTAATTCCTAATTTACTCCTTAACCTTGCATTCTATGTGACTCAAACAGACAAAAAAAAAAAATAGCAGCTCTCGTAACAAAATACAGTTAGGGCAATATATGGTAAAGCAAAGCTTAAGATCCATGGCGGCTTTTGGGCCCGACTTCCCTTGAGGTTTATCGTCTGCTTACTAGTGTTATACAGGAATACAGAGAAGCCACATTTTGAGAGATTGAATTGGGAGTGTTTATTAGTCTTTATTAGAAAGGTGGACTCCTGTCTCAAAGACATGCAGCCCAGAATACAACTAACAAAAAATTTTAAAGACAAAACACACATGTTTGAGGTGGAGATCCAAGCCTTAACAAAAGCATTAAGAAAAGCAGACCATTTAGAGTAATACTCAGGATCTAGCAAATCAAGCCATCTAGGGGAAAGCTTTGCTAGGGCTAAACAGCATGAGATCTGCAATTCAAAGAATGGCCTATCTCATCTATAAGCCTTTAGGAGTTGTGGGAAAAGCCCCATCATCCAGCAAAGCACCAGGATGGCTGTGAGAACAAGGTTATGTTACTTAGACCTAGTGTCCTTATTTCACTAGTAAGACAACTGTGGCTCTATATGTAAAGCCAAATTTGGAAATCCTTACCCAAAAGACCACCAGAGACCGTCACCAATGTAAAAGCAAAGGAGTCTTTATTGCAAGCTCGAGGTTGCTCCCCATGAGTACATGGCAGCAACCAATTACACGGTGAAGCCCGGATCCCCGGGTTACAGCACTTTTTATACATTTTTTAGGGAAGGCAGGGGCTGTGCATACATTATAGCATCTTGCAACAAATCACTACACACGGCAGGAAAATCATAAAAAAAAACTCTATAGTATGATTGGCACATTACAAAGTGGGAAAGGACCAGAAACAGGTTGTTGGTTGGATCAAGGGGATCTACATACTTTAAACTGGTTGGCTTGCCCCCCTGGGGGGGTCTCAAAAGTATGTGCTAAACTGCAAGGTTTCTGATTTAGATAATGATCACTAGACCCTAGGAGGGGCTGTTCTGGAATTTCTGATATCTGGACATCTTGCCTTAAGCAAACACCATCTATGGCTCCAAGAATTGTTTGTGCATGGCTTTCTGTCATAAATTCCTGGCATTGGGGCTAAAGTGGGTCACGAGTTAAGCCGCAGAGCTAAGATGGGGGTCTTAAGTAAAATGGAGTTGCTTAGGTTCCTCATATAGATATTGCCGATTTCAAATCTGAGCACAAGGTAACCAGATAAAATGAGAGCATGCCATTTTGGAATTCTATTTGAAAAGGAAAACAGTACTTTCCCAGAAGTCCTTTGCGAACATCTTCTATTCCATTGACAAGTTTTGGTTCCATTGCTTATTTATGAATCATTAATCACTGGTCAGAGGGATAGGATCTTCCTTGGACAAATTAGTCTATTTTTGAGGACTAAGGAGTAAGGAATGAGGGAGAGAAATGGGCATATTAAAAAATTAAGCTCAGTATGGAAGAATGGAAAATTATCCCTCCCCACACACACTTCAACTCAGCTGTGTGAACTTGTGTAAGTTTTCCTCCCTCTCTGAACTTTTATTTCTTGATATGTAAACTATGAATCTCTCCTACTTCCTTTAGCCCAAACTTACTATAAAGACAAAGGAAATAATTGAAATCTTGGTCCAGCTCTTTAAAAAGTTCCCATTTTCATCTTCTTAAGTTAGGATGATTCTCAATTTTACAAGCCCAAAGGAACTTATTCCTTTAGAATTTTTCTCTTCTTATTTAGAGAATAAAAATAATTCAGAAACAAACCTCAGAACCAAGGTGTGGGGACGGATTTTTTATTTTCATTATGTTATCTTCTGAATGGTTAATAGTTATCCCTGGGTTAGCTCTTTCCTTATCTATCTAAATTCCATTTCAGACAAATAAGCATGGTGAAGAAGGCCATCAAGGAGAGACCTGACAAAGCTGATGGACTCTGGTAATAAAATTATCCCAATAGATCTGGCAAGAACAAAAGGACAAAAAGAGGTTTGTGCAGAAGCCCTGTCATAGTTGGTAAGCAGCTCAGTGCCATTTGCCTCAGGCTCCAAATCTATTGGTAAATACTAACTGACTTATCCCCAAGAGCACCCCAAGAAACAAGGATGTTAGTATTAACTCTGATGAGGAGCTACAATATGTTGAGGAAGAGCACAAGTTAGCCACTTAAGGGACAAACAGTTGTCGGAAAAACCAGTTTTTGGAAAAGTTCTCAGAAAACCCACAATCGAAACTGCAATTATATCCCTAGCAACTGCCAGTTTGACAAAAGGTTGAGAAACATCACCCCAGTTACTGGAAAATGGACAGGGTGGTCAAATTCCTGGAAAAAGCAGCTGTAGGGTCATAAACAGTTAAAAAATATATTGTTGCCTGCATTCCTATGGTTAGTCTTATGTATCCCAACCAATGATCTGCTTGCTATGTATGATTTAACCAATCCTGTAATCACTAAGTTGGAAAGCCCCTACCCTTGAGAAACCTAAGCAACTCCATTTTACTTAAGTCCCCATCTCAGTTCTGTGACTTAACTCATGGCCCACTTTGGTCCCAATGCCAGGAATTTAAGACAGAAAGCCATGCACAAACAATTCTTGGAGCCATAGATGGCGTTTGCTTAAGGCAGGTGTTTGCCCCCGAGTGACTTTGCCCCTGAGTGACCTAGGGCTAAGTGTTTCAGTTAAAACCATATAATGTTCCGACCAACCGTTTCTTCAGAGCACAGTGCGAAACATGCCATGCATACTGTTGATCTAGGTGTGACTCATAACCATTTGTGGTCAAGCTATGGACCAAGGATATTTTTCTGTAAAGGTCAACCAATCATATTTGCCCAGCTTAGCTTGCTTTAAATGTTAACCAGTTGTCCCGACCCGCAGGACTTCAACGAGGGCAGTGAACCTCAGCGAGAAGGAATGAAGGGACAAGAGACACGAAGAAGGACAGCAAGACAAGGATTCTGATCACACAAGGGTATTTATATGCTTAGAATAAGGAAGCTTTTTCATTGGGCTAGCAGCTGCAGGATGTTTGCTTAGGGCAATGTGAAAAGGTGGTCCATAGCAGCTACCTGGTCTTTGTTTGGGGCAGGATGAAAAGACCAGATTCTGTAAATAGCCTGGAGAGATGTTCTAGCGAGATAGTCAAGCTTATCATGCAGAGAGACTCCCTGCAGGGCTCTCGACAACCAATCATGTAATTTCTTATGTAAAAGTTCCTTAAAGTTGTTTGTTCAATGCTATAAAAACTATGCTGATTTTATGCTCAGGGCCTCTTAGCGTCACCTGTTACCGAGTGCACGGAGGACCAAGCTCGAGCTTGCAATAAACGACTCTTTGCTGTTTGCAATGATTGTGCGTGGTCTCTGATGGTCTGTGAGGGGGCATCCAAAAACGGGGTACTTCACCCTTACTGGAAATAATTATGCCCCTAACCAAGGAGTCTACCCTGAAACTTGCCCGTGAAATGCTGACCAATTATGTAGAAGCCCGCAAACCTTAAGCCAATCATGTAACTGCTAAGGTGGAAACACCCTCCTCTTGCTGGAAACCCTATAAAAACCCTGCTGAACATGTGGCCGGGGCTCACAACTCAGACCCCACTGCCTCGGTGACAATTGTGAGTCCAGGCTCGAGCTTGCAATAAATGGCTCTCATGTACATAGGATTCTGCTCCTTGGTGGTCTTTGGGTCTGCAGCCTGGCAGAACAAATACAATGGCAGCACTGGAGGCATTCTGGGATCCATATGGAAGTCATTCTCTCATTTGGGGGAAATAAACAGTTACGGAATCCTAGAGTGTTAGTACTGAAAGGTCACTCATGCCAACCAAACACATTCAACCCAGTTTGTTAAATATCTCAGTCGGGGGGCTGGGAAGGTGGTTCAATGGTAGAGTGCTTGGCTTGCGTGCATGACACCCTGGGTTCGATTCCTCAGCACCACATGAACAGAAAAAGCCGCAAGTGGCTCTGTGGCTCAAGTGGTAGAGTGCTAGCCTTGAGCTGAAGATGCTGAGGGACAGTGCTCAGGCCTAGAGTTCAGGCCCCACACCAACAAAAAATAAATAAATAAATCTCAGTCGTCATGCTGGTGTTCACCTCTAGTGAGGGTTCCGATTGAATATTTAACATTTTTAAATAAATACCTTCAGTTTTTGCAGAATATCATTTGCATTAATATCCCAGTTTCTTGTTTTTAAAGACAATTATCTTTGAATATTACTGGATTAAAGTGGCTGATCCTAAACAATTTCTTGCAAATGCCCTGGTGCTTAGGCAGGAGATGGAGGCTGGGGTGTGTGTGTGCAGATTTTCACCCAGCTTCATCCAGCTTCAAGGCCAAGAGGTGAGACAAGCCATTCTTTGAAATGCAGATACCTAGCACATCTATCCTGGTGATGGGAGCTATTCCACCCAGACCCATGGCCTCCAGGTGAGTCAAGACATCCTTTGAAGTGCAGATGCCTGTCTCAATGGGGTGAGCTAGGAGCTCTCCGCTTTAGAGAAATGCAGATTTTATGGCCTAAAGAAAGCTGAATGCTCTGATTCTGCATTGATTAGCTTCCTAAAAGGTTTGAATCACCAGCCTCTGAGTAGCCTCTAAGCATACCCTGTATGGAAGGTTAAGGCCTATCTTCTCTAGATGGAAAAGTTTTGCTGGTACCTGAGTATGTCCATTTAAGGTCTGGCTTCTTGTCTTCATGGTGGGAGAGGGTGATGTATCCCTCCCTCCCCCATCTTCTGACCCCCTCCGCAGGTGATAGGCTTTCCTGGAGTCAGAGCACTTGGCTGATAGGTTGCTGAATCTGTCAGCCCGTATCTGGGACTGGGAGTGTCCTGTGACCCTACCCCCCTGCTCAGACTGTATTTGGGCATGGAACAGCATAGGTGCGGGGACCCCATGCCACATGTCTCCGTGATCCTACATCCTGTCTCCTGGGTCATCTTTGGTCATCATGGCATTCCAATTCAGCTCTTCTTTTAAAATAAACAGCTTCAGTTTTTGCAGAATATCGTTTGCATTAATATCTCAGTTTCTTGTTTTTAAAAACAATTATCTTAAAGTATTATGGAACTATCCATTTGTTGTAGGTACCTTTATTTGAGATATTCCAGGTCCATGTCAAAACAAAATAAACACATTAATTATGAGTTTAAGTTAACTAGACTGATAGTCATGACACAGTTTTAAGAACTTGCTTATGGGATTCAGACATCTCACTTCATATTAAGTATACTCCTTCAGAAAAGTAACTAATGAGATGTTCTCAGATCTTACAAACAACTTATCAAATGTGTTATGAAAAAAAATGGAAAGAGAAAAAGGCCAGACTCAATTTTCAACAGCCTAAGACTGTTTATTGAGACATAACAGCAAGGGGCAAACCTTCCCTTGGGAATAGAGGTTGTGCCAGGAGGTGAGGTTGGAGTTAAGCTTTTGTGGGATCTGGGCAAAGAGACAGGGGTTACTTTAGTTCAGTATAGGAGAGGATACTGCAGATGTGTGCAGAGAATAGGGTAGGTATAGTGATAATTGACTCCTTTATCCATGGTTTCAAGCTTTTTAATGTTCAAACAGCTTTACATCTGAAAGCACCCATCTGAGAAGACTACACAGACATAGTCATTGTACAGCAAAGAGGTTTATTGTCAGCCAGGCACTTGTCCTTATTCAGGGGCATCCTTACACAGTCGGGACTAGAGGTGGGAGGTAGTCCATGTGCACAGCTGGTCACTTAAGATAACTATAGGCAGGGCAGAGTTTAGGTCTGGGCAGAATGCCGACTGATCACAGAGAAACCAGAGGGAAGCCCTGGGGAGAGTTCTCTTTTCTTCGTGAAGGTCAAGGTGGAGTTCAGGTGTAGGTAGAGGGCTTTCCCCTGTGTAAGGTCCACTCCTGGATGGTGAGCAGACTCCACCCTCTTCTCAGCAAAGTCTCTGCCCAGTACTTGTGTTACCTAGGCAACTGGCACACCTGGAAGAGATTCCATGTGGCCACACCTTTCCCTGCCCCTGCCCTAAATAAGGCCTAGCCCAGGGCCAGATGACCTCTGTGCCAGCCAGATGGAGTGCTAACCTGGCCTGGTGCTGGCTGGTCTAACTGAATAAACCTACCCCTTACCTGAATAGCGCATGCGTGGTGTGGTTCTTACTCAGCCACCTCTTTTTAAAAACCTAACACTGATGCAGCTGGGAGCTAGAGATAGATGCTGAGGGCTTAGGATGGAGACTGTAAAGCCCCAAATGGAAGAGGACATACTAACATCATCTGTCTTGCCTTGCTGGTTTGACCTTCTCAGGGTCCAGTTCTCAGTCTTTCAAACCTCTTAACCCTTTCCTGGTCTCATAGCTGGGCCCCAGAGTTCCCTATTTGTTAAGCCCATAATGGAATGTTTACAGCCAGGCTTAGGTCGGATTGCCCTATCTACCTGGGGTTTTGTCTAGTGTCCATATGGACCTAGGATAATAGAGTATGGGGTCAATCCTTCAAGATGGTTTCTATGCAATTTGATGTTCAATTTATCTAAGAAGTCCCAGGGGGCATTGTTTTGCTCTTGCCCTGATTTTTCAGCCATAGATTATCAGCAGAGTGATATGTAGCCCAAAGCCAGGCCCATGGGACTACTGGAACTTTTCAAATTAGAGTTTACCCAAATATTGAATTGTCTTGCATAAGAGAATGGGGTGTGTTGCCAGGTGCCAGGGGCTCAAGCCTACCTACTCAGAAGGCTAAGATCTGAGGATCACAATTCAAAATCAGGCAGGAAAGTCCTTGAGATTTTTATCTCCAATAAACCACCAGAAAACTGGAAGTGGCACTGTGGTAGAGTGCTAGCCTTGAGCTGAAGAACTGAGGGACAGTGCTCAGGCCCAGAGTTCAAGCCCCATGACCGACAACCAAAAAAGATCAGGGTGTCATGGTTCTTATCACCTTACCCATCTGGAAGCCAAACTGCAGAGTAGAAGAAATGAGCTCATAAAGAGATGACAGAGAAACACCAGGACATGCATTAGAGTTATGGGTTCCATCTGCTTTTTAAAAACACCTAGTTCACCTCCTAAATATAATATATTTTTTAAAACAATTAGCACCAATACCTTTTATGGGGGGCTTGACTTTTATGTTTTAGTATCTTTAAGAAGTTGTACAATGGGGTTTCAACTCAACATATCAATTGTGATGTGTTTTTATCAATGTGGCCCCTTCTTTCTCCTGTCTCAAATCTATCCCAACCCCACTCATTCCCTCAAGTTACCTGCTTCCATTTTTAACCTAATTACATTGAATATTCTGTTTGTTTTTCTGTAAACCTCCATTTGGATGACCCTTTCTTTCTCAAGTTTGTGGAAGTTTTCTGCTATTATTTTAGAGTAAGTTCTTAATGTCTCTAGTTTATATTTCTTCCCATTTATCTAGACCTCATTTGGATTTTTAAGTTTGGTTTTTTTAAGGGATCTAAAAATGTTAGGAAAATGGAGGACAATGGAAAAGGAATAGGCCGGACTCAATCATCAACAGGTGAGGACTGTGTATTGAGGAACGGTGAGGGTACAGACCTTCCGGCAGATTTGGAGGTTGTACAAGGAAGCTGGAACAGGAGCTGGGTTTTTATAGGAGATCTGAGCAAGGAGGTAGAGGTTAATGAAAAGGCCACCAGGTCAAGGAAGGTGGGGGCCTTTCAGTTGGGCCCACGATGGGCTGTTTACAGCGGGGCTTAGGTGGATTTCCCTGCCTGCACTTCAGACAAGTTCATACATACCTGGGATTTTGCCTGGTATCTATATGGGCCTGGGACAATAGGGTGGGGGTCAATCCTTCAAAAAGGGGTTTATGTTTGGTGTCTTTGACTGATCAAATTTCTCTGCTTTATCTTCAATCCCTAAATACTCTATTTTCAACTTGTTCTATTTTATTAGCTAGACCTCTGATTGAGGTTTTTGTAAGATTTTCATTTCTAAGTGTCCCGACCCGTAGGACTTCAACCAGGGCAATGAACCTAAGCGAGAAGGAATGAAGGGACAAGAGACACGAAGAAGGACAGCAAGACAAGGATTCTGATCAAGCTGCCAAATTTTATTTTTCACACAGGGATATTTATATGCTTAGAATAAGGAAGCTTTTTCATTGGGCTAGCAGCTGCAGGATGCTTGCTTAGGGCAATGTGAAAAGGTGGTCAATAGCAGCTACCTGTTCTTTGTTTGGGGCAGGATGCAAAGACCAGATTCTGTAAATAGCCTCGAGAGATGTTCCAGCGAGATAGTCAAGCTTATCATGCAGAGAGACTCCCTGCAGGGCTCTGGACACTAAGATTTTAATTTCCTTTTAAAAACGCTATATTTTCAAATGCCTTTCAGTCACCTGTTTTAATTCTCTAGTTGTTTGTATTCTCCTCAGCTTCATCCAAGTATTTTGAACATCATCTTTATCTTATGAACATTCTTGTTATTGTTTTACTGAGCTCACTTTTGAACCTTTTTTCTTTTAAGTATCACTTAATTCCTTTATTGTAGAGTCATCTAACTTTTCAGGATGGTATGTTGCCTTCTTTATTCATGAATCTACTGATATTTTGATGGGATTTACACATATGGTCCAAGATCAGGATGAAGTTTCAGTCTCCTATGTCCTTTAGTTGCTAATGTGATAAGGTGAGAATTGAGAAACCACATTTTGACAGGTCAAATCTTGGAGTCTTTATTACCCAGTTAGGAAATAGGCCACAGAGGAAAGAAAAAAACAAAATATTACTCTACATTGGAGTTTCAATTTCCTATCTCCCAATTAGAGTAGCTAGATGCTGTCTCTTGACTCTCACTGCTTTTCTTCTATTGTTGTTGCAGTAGGAAGATACCTACTCAGGCAGGCAAGCCCACCTAGTCGTCCCGAGTGACAGAGTCACCGCAACAAAGTTGTTAATAAAGAAGCAACTTTATTGAAAAGGTGCCCTGGCCTGCAGCAGCACAGGCTTGGGAGCTGATACTGCGACCCCAAACAGCCCCCATTCTTTGGTTTTTAAAGGCAAAATCCATGAGGTTGAGCCTGGTCAAGCACAGGTGACCAATGGGGTCAGCCAGACCACACACAGGTGGCCAATAGGCAAAAGACAGGGTTTACCATAAGCACAGGGTGTCGCCAGTTGGAGCCAGATTACAACCTATCTGTTTTATGGGTCAGTCCTTAACTGCACAATCAAGGTGGGTTAGGTTGTTAAGGGGAGGAGGACCTAGAGGCATTCTTTCCATTCCAGGAACTGGGCTGGTTGGAGCTGAGGTCTAGTTAACCTTGTTTAAAGTGTTTTTCTAAAATCCCTAAAACAAAGGCAAAGCCTGGAAAGAAGCTGTACCAGCTCAAGTCTCTCAGGGCCTACTTCAGTTGTAAGGTGAATCATCCCAGAAGCCACATTTTAAAATATAGAATACTGGAGTCTTAAGCTGGGCGCTAGTGGCTCATGCCTGTAACCCTAGCTACTTAGGAGGCTGAGATCTGAGGACTGAGGTTCAAAGCCAGCCCGGGCAGGAAAGTCTGTGAGACGCTTATCTCCAATAAACCACTAGAAAACCGGAAGTGGTGCTGGCTCAGGCGGTAGAGTGCTTGCCTTGAGCTGAAGAGCTGAGGGATAGTGCCCAAGCCCAGAGTTCAAGCCCCCGACCGAACAAAAAAAAAAAAAAAGAATATTGGAGTCTTTGGTATATGGTTAACAGGCTGCAGGCCGCCAGTTGTTACAAAGGCCTGCAGCACACAAATACACATAACACAGCTAGAAAACATGCTAAAGAGGAAAGAAATAACAAAAACAATACCAACAAGCCAATTCAGCTCCAATGGAGAGCTGAATTGGGATCCATGATAACTGGAGATGAGCCAGGAGACAGGACACAGGACACAGGACATGATCACAGAGACACATGTGGCATGATCTTCTGGTGGCTAGACTGGTATGGGCCTAAATACGTCAACGCAAGAGGCAGATCCTCAGGAAATTCCCAATCCCAGGCACTGGACTGACAGATGCAGTAACCTATCAGCCAAGTGCCTGATGGGGGGGCAGGGGGGAGCGGAGGTTCCTTCCCCCAGCATGAAGACAACATGAAGACAACCATGTGACCAATATGGCACCGGCCAGACCTGACCTCCTTACTTCACTGTTAGGCATGTTTCTCTGCAGTTTTCTACCTCTCTGTTATTTCTTTTATTTGTTGTGGCTCTCTTCCTCTTTTTTTCACTTCAGAATTTAGTCTCTTCTATGACACCAAATTACTCTCTTTTTTATGTTTTTTATTGTAAAAATACTGTGCAGAGGGGTTACAGTTACATGAGCAAGGAATGAATACATTTCCTATTGAGCATTGTTGCCTCTTTTGTTTATCTCCTACCATCCCTTCCCTCCCACCTCCACAACTAACCCTCCTGCCCCAGCCGAAGTTGTAAAGTTTGTTTTCAACATAGTGTCTTGTACATCTTATTGCTACAATGGGTCAACCTGTATCCTCATTTAAGCATTTTGTTATTTGCCTTCCCCTCCCAAAATTAGAGAAGTGTATATACAAGATGCAGGACACCAAAATCAAATACAGTGAAAACAGGGGTTATACCATGGGCGAGGAACATATAAGGAGCAACAACAACAACAACAAAAATCACATGGTATATTATAAATACATTAGAAACAATAGCAAGCAAAAAAACCCCACTTATGGCCCTATCTTGGAGTTCATTTCACTTAACATCATATTATATGGTCGTTTGTACCTAGTTTTTTACCTTTTCTGCTTGTCCTACACATGTACTAGTTATTGAAAATAAGGAAAACCATGGGACCTGTGTCTCTTTGGGCCTGGCTTACTTCACTTAATATAATTTTTTTCAAGTCTTTCCATTTCTAACAAATGGGGCAATGTCATTCTTTCTGATGGAGGCATAGAATTCCATTGTGTGTGTGTGTGTGTGTGTGTGTGTGTGTGTGTGTGTGTGTGTGTGTGTGTGTGTATCACATTTTCTTGATCCATTCATCTACTGAGGGGCATCTGGGTTGGTTCCATATCTTAGCTATGGTAAATAATGCTGCAATAAACATAGTTGTGCTCGTAGCTTTTTGGTCTTGTTTGTGATCATTTGGGTAAATGACCAAAAGTGGGATTGCTGGGTCATAGGGGAGCTCTGTGTAGAGTCTTTTGAGGAATGTCCATACTACTTTCCAAAGTCATTGAACAAATTTACACTCCCACCAACAATGCAGTAAGGTTCCCTTCTGTCCACATCCCCTCCAGCATCTGTTGTTATTAGAGTTCTTGATTATAGCCATTCTAACTGGGGTGAGGTGGTATCTCAATGTTGTTTTGATTTGCATTACTTTTATGACTAGAGAGATTGAGCATTTATGCATGTGTCTATTGGCCATCCTTCTTTCGTCTTCAGAGAAGTTTCTCTTTAAGTCTTTAGCCCACTTATTTATTGGGCAGTTGTTTCTTTGAGGATTTGTTGTTGGGGGATTTAATTTTTTGAGTTCCAGGTATATTTTAGATATGAGACCCATGTCTGTTGTATAGCTAGTGAAGATCTTCTCCCAATCCATGGGCTTTCTCTTGATCTTGCTAGCTATGTCCTTTGCCATACAGAAGCTCTGCAATTTCATGCAATCCCATTTGTCCAACCTTTCTTTGATTTGTTGACACCAGATTATTCTTATCCAGAGTGAAAATGGCAGATTCTTTTGGTCTGCCATTTTGTCCCACCTCGTAAGCCACTTTTTATATAATTTATAATCCTGCTAAGCTATTAAAATACTTTTACCTACTTAGTTTTACAAATGCTCAAGACCAGTTTTAATCTTACCATTTCCTCATCAATTCAAATAAATTCAAATCAAATCTTTGAAACATGCATATTCAAGAGAGGCAATTTTACCTTGCTTATAAATTATATACTTTAACAGGCAACTCAGTTCTTCCTTCAAGGATTAGATTTTCTTATCTTTTGAAAGATGCAGTAGGACTAGAGGTCTCTAAGAGCTTCCTTTAAGGTATCTGAGCCACTAAGCCAACTGACATCTCATCTCTTCAACATCCTAGGGCTTCCAGAGAAAGGACCATTCCATCTTTCTGCAGTAAGAATTAGTGAATGAAATATTGCTTCCTGTATCTCCAGCCCTCTAACCCCAACAACCAAAGAGATAGTCAGATGACATTAGTACTTTAGGCCTTCAGCAACCCTGAGTTGTTTAGAAGTTCCCAGGAGCCGGGGTACATTGTTCTTTCTCAATTTACTCCCATTTTTCTGATACTTCCTCTTCTAGCTACTCCCTATTTCCCATTACAAACTTGAAAAAAACTTTTTCTTATCTATAGCTTTTAGTTTATTCCAGAAGCTTTGACATTATCCCATGAGTGTTCACCTCTTTGATGCCCGTAAGTGGAAATCTGTACCTTTAGGTCCCGGCTAAAACATCAGTTGTCAAATATTATTCACTGTACTAAAGGGGTTGGGTCAGGATTCCTCTCTAGAATCACTTCTGCTGCTGACATCAGATTAATCTGCCCTGCCAGTTTTCTCTCCTTCTGCCCTCTTGGTCTGAGGATGTCTGGGAACTTTTGCTCTAGGCTAAAATGCCTTGCTCACCAGGGTAAAGCTGGGGACAGAGATCTAAGAGGTGATTTTGGAAGGTCAGCAATCACAGTTTGCATCCTTCGAAATCTTTAGCTGTTGGCCCTGGGCTATACTCAATGACCAACACTGGAATGGGGGGAAAATGTTTGCATTTTAGGGGATGACTGATTTTGTTCATAACACATTTTTCCTGAACTTTCTCAGGTCAAACCTTTTGTGATTGTTGTTTGAGTATCAGCTCAGTGCTTACAGTATTCACAAAACAAATATTTTTCTGTTTCCGATCCCAGCTTGCTTGCCTGACCTGATTGCTAATGCGAATTCATGGCTTAGTGTGTGGTACACCCCTCAGTAGTGTTCCAATCCATTACTTAAGGATAGTAATTCTTTAACATGGGAAAAGAGTGGTGTTTCCTAGACTGACAGCCCAATTTGGGACTCTCATGAGTCCTGGACTGAAATTCTTGAGAGTTGATGGCATGTGGTTTTTATCCATTTTATTATGGAGTCAAATTCTCTACCCTTCATTACAATGGCGCCCACCCACTGCTATCCTTGATATTCACCAACACCTAAAAAGTCTTGGGTTTTAATAGTGTGAATCTCATTGTAAATAGTCTGTCTCATTGTTTGCAAAGGAAAAAAATACCCTTCTATCTGTAAATTATATACTATAATCATACCATATCACAAAGAAGAATGAGAGATAAGAAAAGACAAGGACTGGTGAGAAGAGAAGGAAGAAGGACATATTAGAGTGATTAACAGGGAGGATATGACAACTTGAGAGAAATCATGAAATACTAATAATTTTATTTTATTTTATTATTTTTTCTGGGGGGGGGGTCTAGTTGTGGGGCCTGAACTCTGGGCCTGGGCGCTGTCCCTCAGGTCTTCAGCTCAAGGCTAGCGCTCTACCACTTGAGCCACAGCGCCACTTCCAGCTTTTTTGTTTTTGCTTATGTGATGCTGGGGAATCGAACCCAGGGCCTCATGCATGCAAGGCAAGTGCTCTACCACTGAGCCACCTTCCCAGCCCCAACTAATAATTTTAAAAGTGGCATTTTATCTTAATTTTTCAGTTATGTGTACAATTTATGTCTACAAATTTTACAAAATGTAAAAATGTTATGTTTTTCCCAGAAAAAAAATCAACCTTCTTAGTCCTCCAAGAACTGCCTAAAATGTTAACTTTTGTTGGATCTATGAATTAACTCAAAGGATAAATGCAGGACAGGCAATCCACAGGCAACTTGCTCCTGCTCACCTCCAATGATGAACTGATGACTTCCCTGGAACCCCTCCAGACATAAAGAATGAGATTTTGATCAGCCAGGTCCTAGCTGATGAAAGACCCCTGGCGGCGTGGGGTGTCCTTCAATCTGAAGAGACCCTTCCCCAAGGAACAACGAGACCACTTGTGCGGATGCAAACAGCAAGAGGTTTATTCGGGCAAGCCCTCGGCTCCCAGGTGCACTCAACCTCGAGATCCACAAGGTTCGGGTTGAGTGTCTGAGAACCGGTTACACGGGTACCCGGGGCGACAAAGTCTATCGGGAGACTTGCGCGCCGAGTGCTTGAAAGCACCCTCTTTTTATGGACAGCAGAAGTGAGGTTACAGAAGCGAGATGCGTGGTTACAGGGGGATGATTGGTTAATTTCAAATTACGCTCAGGGTGAGGATTGGTCAGGTTAAGCTGGCCAGATGGGGTAGGTGGGGTTGGGGGAAAGCTGACGTGTCGGTACTTGCCCTGACATGCCTGTGCTGGTCGCTATGCACCGAAACTGTTTGTTCCCTAGTTTTGACAAGTGATTTATCACATCCTGCCCTGCCTCACCCTAGTATTTAGGCTAAGTTTTACAGGAAGGAATGTGGTGGTCGGCTATTTTACCGGAATGCCTGGTTTTAAGGCATGTACTAGGGTCATGCTAGGGTCTGCAGGCGGTGACTCAGAGGCCCGAGGTTTCGTTTCCTGGTTAGCGGCCTGCACGTATCCTGCCCCACTCTCTTAGGTATGTAGGGTGAGGGGCCGCAGTCTTCCTTGGGGTACCTACGGGCTGGGGTCTTTCACCATCTAGACTTCAAAACTTTTATCTCCAGGGAGGGGAAGGGTCAGTGCTAGCGCAAGCAAGTTTACAGAAGCAAAACCAGCAGTTAGCAATTGTAAAATGTAACTCTAATTTTTAATCTTTCATTCCCCCATTTTTCTTTGGGCTAATTTTAATCTTAAAATTTAGGGGGTTCTTATCTCAGTCACCAGTCCTGACTCTGTATCACAGTTAACTTAATTTTATACCAGCTGTACTTGTAAGCTCCAATTTTAAGACATACTCATACCATTTGCTACATACTTAAACTTTCTGAGGTTTGTCTTCTTTAAAGACAATTCTTACTTTTCAAATCCTTTCTTATCCAAAGTGGATATCAATTTTTTCCCCAATTCCTTTTCCAAGGCTTTCTTTACTACCTTTTTTCTTTACAATCCCTTTTCCAAGGCTTTTTTTTACCACCCTCTTTCTTTACAATCCCTGAGCATCTTTGTAGCTGTAGTTTAAAACTGCACAATTTTTCTTTGGCTTGTGGAACCTTTATCTTAGAACAGCCTTAAGACACCACTGTGATGCAGAAGCTTGCTAGATTTTAAGGCTAAGAGTATTACCTCCATTGATAACACACTCAAGTTATTACCATACCAGAGCCAAACTAGGCTGTGACCATAGAGTGGATTTTCAGTCACTATGCACTGGCAAGCAAGCCAGTGATATCCTTGTCCCCAATATCCACTGTGGGAAGAGAGGGTTTTTGGATATCACCCGAAAGAATGTCCCTCAAGATCTTAGATTTAGCAGCAGTCAACCAGGAAGCAGACTCAGGTGATGGAATCTTTAGGCAGGAGTTTCTCCAGGTGGCTGTCAGGCAGTCGTTGAACTTTAACCATTAGGGTATGCAGCAGCAGCAGCAGCAGCAGCAGCAGCAGGATCTCTCAGTGGCTCCAAGGGACTGTCACACCTCATGCTGGGCTGTAAATTCCTACACAGACTGGTTAAGGATACATTGCATAGGCTTGGCAGGCTTTGATCCTGCTGGTTTTTAAGATCATTAAACAATAGCCCAGGACAATTTACCAAAATCACAACTTTTTTACTAACGAGATATTTTTGTAAATGGACACAGAAGGCTCAGAAGGTTTAGTCTTGTAACCATCTCTGACAGATGCAGTCTCCACACCTTGCATATCAACAACTGTTAGCACTATTTTTTTATGCCTTTAAAAAAATTATTTTATCTATTTTGCCTCATTTTTCCAAAACTGACTCTGGACCCTTGATCTTAAAATGGGGGTAGAAGGGCGAAGGTCAATCTTCTGTAACTTCTTCAAGCTGACTTCAGGGGCGTTGATCCTACCTAACCAGGAACCTATAACCTTAGCCTATTTTATAAAGAGGCCATCAGGGTTAGATGTCATTAAGAACAATATTTAACCTTTGACAACTGTACAGACCTTTTCTCCGGCTACAACAGTAGTGTAGCTTGTTTAGCACTCTGGTTTGTAAAAGCATCTTCCTAGATGGCTTAGGAATGTGATCTCAACAATGCCTAAGATGCCTAAGTTACCTTTGCAGGCCTTTAGACAGATATTAATAGAAACACACTCAGGTTTGCAAACTTTTTCCTGAGCAGATGAACTTCATGTAACTAGTGTCAGCTCAATTAGAGCTGCCAATTAGAGCTTTTTGGCACATAAAGGGGTTGAGATTTAAACTATCCCCCACATTTTATAACATTAGCTTTTTACTATCACAGAGGTCTGGCAAGTTCCTGTCCCTTACAAGGTAGTCATGAACATTAGGCATGCTTCCAAACTATCTTCCTATGACCTCCCGGCTCTGACCAGTTTTGAAGGGCCACGCACAAATGACACTAGGATCTGACATTTCTGCCATCCAAGCAGTGGCTTACTGCCTCTGGATGCTCCTCCATTGCTTTTGTCCCAGGAGTGTCTTCTCCACATTGGGATAAATGCCTCATTGGCATTTCCCTTTAGCTGGTTGTTGGACTCGAACTCAGGGCCTGAGCACTGTCCCTCAGCTCTACAGCTCAAGGCTAGCACTCTGCCACTTTGAGTCCCAGACTCAGGGCTTGAATGCTGTCCCCTAACTCTTCAGTCCAGGGCTAGTACTCTGCCACTATGAGTCTTGAGCTTGGGGCTTGAGTACTGTCCCCTGACTCTTTAGTCCAGGGCTAGTACTCTGCTGGCTGAATAGAGGTGACAGTCTCACAGGGACCTTTTTCTGCCCGGGCTGGCTTCGAACCAGTTTGCAGATCAATGCGTCTTATAAAAGGCCACTTTACTCCAATTAAAAGCAACAAGGTGGTCAACATAGAAGTAGCTTTTAAGCATGCTCTTACCTGAAACTTATTAAGAGTCAAAGTTACATCTGACAAACTTGTAAGAATCCTCTGTGCTTTGCTCTGGGCTTGCTGGAAACTTAAAAAAAACCTATAAGAGCAAGCTAGAATAGCAATTATTTTGGTAATTTTAATTTTTCCCTTTGTGCACATTGAGGCCAATGTCAAGAACAATTTTACATTTAAACTTTATATCCCAAAATCCATTTTTTTATTTTTTCTTTTAAAGTTTCCCACTAATCTTTTTTAATATACTTTAGGTTTTATTTGCATTTAAAAAACCTCTTAAAATCTTGAGACCAAGTGTCACTCATTGTCTCTTGGCTGCTTGTTTTTACATATTAAAACTTTTACACTTAAATGACAAAATTTTTTAATGCAAGAATTACAGTCACCTTTACTATACCACAAAGCTAGTCTTAACACCTTTATAACTTTTAAAAACATCCTAATTGTAGAACATAATTGAAAGTAAGCCACATTATACAAATAACTTTTTGGCCCTCTTTTTAAGGCCTTTCTAATTTTAATGTTAACACATCCAAGGGGAAGTTTTAGCAATACTAATCAGGTCATCACATCACTCATTTTAACCATCATGTTTTCAGTGTCTGACTGCAGAGAAAAGAGAGAACAAAGATGGGCCGTTCGGCCCCTTCTATGGAATGGGCACACCCAATCTGACTCTTTAGGGTTAGATGAACTGCGCTTGTGCCAGCTTACCCTCTTTCACCCTGCGTGGACTCCTCCCAGGGCTTGTCCCACCATGCATGGCCAGCTGAACTGCACTTCTGCTTGTTTACCTCTTACCCCTAAAGATAGGTCTTCTGTTGGTTTCTAAGTTTTTTTTTTCCATCTCTTCTCTTGGTTCTCGAATGAAATACAGTTTTAGACAGACAGAACAGGTAACATCTTTGACAGTGTTAAACTAACTTTTACATTTAAATTTCTAATATTTATCCCCAAATTTTAGCCAAGGGAATTAGATCCCAAACAGCCAATGCATTTTTGTTAAGCCAGATAACTTGATTACAGAATAAACAGTCTTATGCATTTTAAAACATTAGTCTTTTAAAATACCAGATTTTCTAATTTGCAAGTTAAAGAATCTTTACAAAGCCATTTAAAACAATGTGAAGATTTTTTTAAAATCTTTGGTAATGTCCAAACCTCATAACCTTTTGAATTTTAAATTTAAACTCACCCAATTGTTACAGCATGCTGACAATTCTTATCTTTGAACATGTTCACAGACACACACAAAGCACTCACACAGATCTTAAAGCGCGCAAAAATCAAAATCAGTCGTACGTACACCTTTTAAAGTTCTTAAACAAAAATTTAAGACAGTATTTCTTTTAACTAGGTACCTTTGTTGGGCTTTATTTTCCCAGAGCTTGCTTATCTAGCAAGGCAATTCACTAATTGGTCTTTTGAATCCCTTCTGTAGGAGGAGGGCTGGGGGAGGGGGTCACCTAAAACTAAACTGTCCAGATTTTTACATTGTCAGGACTAGTTGAAAAAGTCCAAACCAGTCACACAGCCTTTTACACCCTCCCTGCTAGCAGCCTGCACAAGGAGAAAATGCAGCCTGAGGCTTGAAGGGAACCAAACTAGCCCAGTAACCTTCCATGCCTCACAGGGAGGGTGGGCATAGCAGGTCTGTGACCCAGCCCAGCTGGAACTTTTATTCCCCCAGAGATGTTTAAATAAATAACAAAAACACAGATAAACACAAAAACCAAGAATCCACATTTAAAACTGGTACCAATTCTAAAACAGGACTAGACAAGAACTGAAGGCTGAGTTGGGGACTAATGAGCTCCAGTTTATACTGGAACTCTGTGCTGTTCTCACTCAGCAAGCTGAATCCAGAGACTGCTGATTGAGCCTGTCACACTCACCCAGAACTTTCCTACCCCAGAAAACATAAAACAAACACACACTAAAGTTAACAATACAACCAAGTGGCCACAAAGACAAAATCAAGTCTCAGTGAATGGGGCAACATCTCACCACCATTCACTTACCAGGGGACTCAAACCCCCTATTTACCTCCGGAGGATTTTTTTTTTTTTTTTCCTGCAGACGTTGACCCAGGGGCCTTCCAAGGCGGAGGAGAATTCCCAGTCATCTGGGGCAAGGGAAAAGAAAAATCCCTAGCGGCCGTCCCCTCAGACTGACAGGTTCTCCCCCACGCTCAGACCCCCTGAGCCAAGGCCCAAGGCTGAGATCTAACTGGGGCCACTCACAGGTGGTCAGTGGCAATTTTATAATTGACAAACAAGCAAGTTCCTAAAACCTGACAATCTAGGCTCGGGCTGTCCTTCCAGTGCTGTAAAGTAAGGCTAAGGGGGGTCGCGACAGTTTGCCCCATGCTAAAAATTTTAACAAACACAGAAACAGTACAGACAACAACACAGACAACACTTAGCTTCGCGGCGCGCTTTTGCTAACAAACTGAAAGCAAAACCTGATGGAGACTTTATTGAGAGTCCGGATCTCTCGCCTCCCTGATGAACCACGCGTCCAAAAGGACCGGGTTCCAGATGGGCCACTTTTTCAGGCCCTCGGATGAGCCACTGTTTCAGGCTCCGGATGAGCCACTGTTTCAGGCTCCGGATGAGCCACTGTTTCAGGCTCCGGATGAGCCACTGTTTCAGGCTCCGGATGAGCCACTTTTTCAGGCTCCGGATGAGCCACTGTTTCAGGCTCCGGATGAGCCACTGTTTCAGGCTCCGGATGAGCCACTGTTTCAGGCTCCGGACACCCCCAAGACGTCTCCTGGGGGTTGCGGTCGGGAGTACGAGCTCGTCAGCTCCTCCACGGGCCCGCCAGATACGGACGAGTACGGCCGAACTCACCAGATTCGCAAGCGCACACACAGATTGACTTAAACAGTACACAGACAATACCTGGACAACACATAGACGCTGGCGAGCTTACCTCCCGAAAATGGGTCGGTGGTCCCTGGGTGGGGGTCTCTATCCCGGACGAGCCCCCAGATGAAAGACCCCCGGCGGCGTGGGGTGTCCTTCAATCTGAAGAGACCCTTCCCCAAGGAACAACGAGACCACTTGTGCGGATGCAAACAGCAAGAGGTTTATTCGGGCAAGCCCTCGGCTCCCAGGTGCACTCAACCTCGAGATCCACAAGGTTCGGGTTGAGTGTCTGAGAACCGGTTACACGGGTACCCGGGGCGACAAAGTCTATCGGGAGACTTGCGCGCCGAGTGCTTGAAAGCACCCTCTTTTTATGGACAGCAGAAGCGAGGTTACAGAAGCGAGATGCGTGGTTACAGGGGGATGATTGGTTAATTTCAAATTACGCTCAGGGTGAGGATTGGTCAGGTTAAGCTGGCCAGATGGGGTAGGTGGGGTTGGGGGAAAGCTGACGTGTCAGTACTTGCCCTGACATGCCTGTGCTGGTCGCTATGCACCGAAACTGTTTGTTCCCTAGTTTTGACAAGTGATTTATCACATCCTGCCCTGCCTCACCCTAGTATTTAGGCTAAGTTTTACAGGAAGGAATGTGGTGGTCGGCTATTTTACCGGAATGCCTGGTTTTAAGGCATGTACTAGGGTCATGCTAGGGTCTGCAGGCGGTGACTCAGAGGCCCGAGGTTTCGTTTCCTGGTTAGCGGCCTGCACGTATCCTGCCCCACTCTCTTAGGTATGTAGGGTGAGGGGCCGCAGTCTTCCTTGGGGTACCTACGGGCTGGGGTCTTTCACCATCTAGACTTCAAAACTTTTATCTCCAGGGAGGGGAAGGGTCAGTGCTAGCGCAAGCAAGTTTACAGAAGCAAAACCAGCAGTTAGCAATTGTAAAATGTAACTCTAATTTTTAATCTTTCACTGTGACTGGGAGTTGTTATGTTTTTAAAGAGACGTTGCCGAGTAAGAACCACACCACACACGTGGTATTCAGGTAAGGGGTAAGTTTATTCATTGTTCTGGCTGACACCAGGCCATGTTGGCCCTCTACGTGGCTGGGAAAGGCCTGGGAAAGAGGGTGTCTGGCCCTGGGCTAGGGCTTATATAGGGTAGGGGCGGGGAAAGTTGTGGCCACATCGAATCCAGATGTGACCTTTTCCGGGTGTGCCAGTTGCCTAGGTAACGCAGGTACTGAGTGGAGACATTGCTGCAAAGAGGGTAGAGTCTGCTGCCTTCCAGGACCGGACCTTACATTCAGCCTTTTAATAATCATGAAACAGGGTGGGGAGTCTCTCTGGCTACTTTCTGCTGACAAGGGGTGTCGACATTAGAGGTAAAAGGCTGGAATGTGGTCCCCTCCAGCAGCTGTCCCTTGGTGGGCATGAGTCCTTAGATGAAGTCTGGAGGAGGCAAGTCTCTTGAATGAAGTCTGGAGAAGTCTCATGAGGCATTAAGGGGCTGGAAAAAAAACACTAGAGAGCAAATAAATGGCAAGAGGAAGGACTTGGGGCTGAAAATGTTGGTAGAAATGTCCCTAGCTATTTCTGACATCTGGCAACTAGATAGAGAAGTCAGGTGACAAAAGCAATAATGTAAATTCCTGTCTAGTTAAGAGGTAGACAGGTATGGACATTAGATGGGCAGGCTTCTACTTCTATTGACCTCCCAGCTCTGGTTAATTTTGAAAGGGCAGGCAAAAAGTGGCTGATATGACATCATCTCCTCTTACTCCTCTCCATGTTCTCTTGTTCCCCAGACTGGCTGAGTCTAGGTGCTCACTGCTGGGATGGCTTGTCCCAATTAGTATTCATGGAGGTTTGAACTCAAGGCCTGGGCACTGTTCCTGAACACTTCTGCTCAAGGCTAGTGCTCTACCACTTTGAGTTACAGTACCACTTCCAGTGTTTGGCTGGTTAGAAATAAGAGTCTTGAGCCATGCTTCCAGCCTGGCTCTTTGCAGGTTAGTTAGAAGATGGAGTCTTAGGGATTTTTCAGCCCAGGCTGGCTTTGAATTGCAATATTTGCCACAAAAACCCTTTATTATTTCCAATTAAAGCAACAGGGAGATCAAGTAGAATAAGTAGAGTTACCTGGTCTTTATCAAGAATTGACCAACAAATATTCTGCAATGACAAAACTTGTTAGATGTGATGAGAATCTTAGCACAGATATGCCCAATATTTTAGAGTCATATAGTCAATACTAGAATACACAACACAAAACAAAAAAGGCAAAACTCAAAACCTAAAATTTTTGACAACAATGTTTAGACATCTTTGCTAACAAAGCACATCAGATGGTTGGGCCACAGTTACCAGGGCCTGTGAAAAGAGCAAATTGTTAGCAAGGCACCTTAGAATAAGTGGATGGAGTAGTAAGCTTAGTAAGTAAGTTTAGTAGTAAGCTTAACCTTAAGGGTCAGATGAGACCAAACCCTTAACCCATCATGTGGTCAAGATGGCAAAGTCAAGATGGTGAATTTCTGAAAAAATGCAAAGAAAGCCTGAACAAATAGATCAGGCCTAGATTGGCTAGCCTGTGAGAGGGAACCTAGAGGGGGGTCCTCAGGACCCAGCCTGCATTGCACTCTTCAGGGTACAAGCCAAAAAGTTGTAAAAAAGAAAGGGAGAGATAGAGAAAGTTGGACATGACTAGCAGAAAGCTAAGAGAGCCTGAACATTAACAGACTTCTGACCATTTACCAATTGCAGAGGCAAAAATAAGTCTGCAGGAGGCAAGTCTCTTGGATGAAGTCTGGAGAAAGTCTTATGAGGCATTGAGAGACTGAAAAAAAAATACTAGAGAGCGAGGAGGGTGGAGTCTGCTTGCCATCCAGGAGGGGACCTTTCAGGAGTGTTTAGTCATTAGGCATACTCCCTGCCTCTTGCTTTTAGTTCTCTGTCTATTTAAAGGGAAGCCAAATGTCTGTACTGCTGGAAATGGCCTAAGAAGTACTAAACTAAGTCCTCCCATAACTGCTATATAAGAAATATTATTTCTCTGCCCTGCAACAAGTGTTTATGTGCATATAGGAATAAGTGGCCATATGGACAAACTGCTGGAGTTTGACTGGGATATAAAACTCCTGTTTCAGTCTCTTTTGATTTCCATTTTTACCCTTCTTAACAGTTAGCTTGCTCTTGTTTAGCCTTTTCCTTCTAGTATTTAGTTTCATTTTTCTGTTTCTTGACTTTTAAAGATTTTTATATTAACCACTGATCCCCCTTCATCCAGATAAGGAAACTCATACATCATCAGCTCTAGCTTTTTTCTCTTCCTTCATAGGCTTTTTAAAACTTGTGTTTGGTTAAATCAATATTCAATCACAATATTTACTATTAGAATATCACCTATAGCTAATCCATACAGAAAATTGATTGCATTAGCGTTCTGATATATCCTTTAAAAACTGCCATTAATATTTTTTTTTTACTTTTTTTTTCTGCTTTCTAAGTTTTGATCTAATTCATCCCCAGATTCCATTTGAAGTATAAAGTCTTCTGGGAGCAGAGAATGTAGCTTAGTGGTAGAGCGCTTGCCTAGCATACATGAGGACGTGGGTTCAATTCTTTGGTACATAAACATAAAATGAATAAAAGAAAAGAAAAAATGACCACCAAAACTATTTAAAAAATAAAAAATATAGCCAGTAAGCTCTGGTTTACTTTTTCCCTTAGGGAGAGTTCCTGGACCTTCTCTCAACCTGCTCCTGTCTCCGTGGATTTTTCTCTAAGCTGACTGTACAGCCAGTGTTCTAGGAGCTGGCTTCTCAGTATTCTGACAACTCCCTTAGTCTCTTCCTGATCTTGGGCCCACATGCTCACAATCTATGGTTTACTTTCTCATTTTTTTGGATAATGTCCTTTAGTAGCTTCCTGAAAATGGATGCATGGGCAAAAGGAGGAATAATTTTGACTTTTTCAATGTCAGAGTTACTTAAAATTTGAGGGCTGAGGCTTTGGTCCACATTCAGCTTCCAGTGTGTTCCAATCCACTTTTTAGTGTCTCATTTTTTTTTTAACTTAAGGAGACAGCCAAGGATTCTTTGATATTTGAGGAAATTCTCTAACATTGACATAGATAAAAACAACAACAACATAAGAAAAGTGAGAAGAACGAACCAGAAGAGAAAGTCATATACACTCACACAACAAAAGCATGAATCTATCTTCTTTATATCTGTTGTCAGAAATTTCACAGTGATGTGTCTTGGTCTGAATCTTTTGTCTATTCCTTGTGTATGTGACCTATTGGTGAACTCATCATCAGGAAGTCATGCCCTACAGTGCTAGGAAAGACTTTCAAAAAATTCCTTCCATAATATCCTTCCCTATTCAATATGGATATGTGGGAGTTGTAAGATGGTGAAAGAACTTACTGAGACAGGACAGTAAGAAAAAGAAAATGTTTATTATGACCCTGGTATTAGGAAGATGCTGCAGCTAGCTAGCCAGCCAGAGGGACACGCTGCAGCTATGGCAGTTTGATGTGGGTGCAGGTTTTTATGGAGTTAGTGGAAGGGGACTGTTGATTGGCTATCTTTCCTTTTGTGAACCTAGTAGGCACAGAGCAGCTCTGCCCATTTTGTGGGCTTGACTTACTTCTTTGTTCTAACTGGTCTGTTTCACACGCCATACCTTCCACCTAGATTTTTTCTTTTTCTCCTTCACATTCTTCCCCCTGCCCCAACAGAAAAACAATCCTGGTTCCAGTAGGGCAAATGTCTCATCATGTATTTGCTTCAAGCTTAGTGGGATAGTAGAGCTGTCCCTTCCTGTGTTTGTTGTTCTGGAAGAAGGTTATGGAGTGGTCTTTGGGGACACAGTGGGATCTAATTGAATAACAGAATAAAATCATATGGAAGCCATCCATGTCCTGGGACTAAGAGGAACTAGAGGGTTACACAGTAGGGGATGGAAGCTACATTAGAACATCATTTGTAACTTATGGCCTAGAGGCAAGAGGAAGAAAATCTGATTAGAAGGTTAATAAAGCTGGATGCATTGACAAAGGGAGGTAAAATAGACAATAAAGGTCTAAGGAAGGGGACAGCCAGGATAACTATAACCAGGGCATGACCCATGAAACTTATCCTTGGGTCATTCTCTAAGTTAGAAGGTTTGGTAGGTTAATTTATGAATGTTAGTTTGAACTTGCCCTAATTTATTAACCTAAAAGCTGCAGTCTTTCCTGAGGATAACACAAGATCTACCTTGGGCAGCAGTGAACATATTTAAGGCCATTTTTTGGTAAGACTATTGCCCCTAAATAGTCTGTTTCTCTGTATATCAGTGAGGGTATGGAGTAGGCTGCCTAGTAAATTGGCTAAAAAACAGTGGGCTTTTTTCCAACAAAAGTGTTAGGATAATCATGGATGTGTGGTAAGAAATGGAGATTGTGACTGTCCAGTTGTCATCCCCAAACCAGAAGCAGTAGTAGAAACTTAGTTCATGCCCTATCTCTTGTATGGTTCCTCAGGAAAAAAAAATATTCCTGGAGAATCGTTATCCAGATGTTAATTTTTTTGTATAAAGCAAGTATATCTGAATGTGCAAGGTGTGGATTATAGTACAAGTATAAGGCATTACCTAGATTACTTTCTTTGACACAAAGGCACTCATTCTTCAAACTTCTGGGAGCCTAATTGCAGGGGTCTGTAGCTGGGACCTCCCAAATAATTTGCCTTGAGCCAAAGGGTTATCTCAGTGCCACATGGGATTTCAACACCATGTGTTGAGCTTGGAATTCCGGAATTCTCTGTGTTAACTGATGAATTAGCAAACCAACTCATTGGTAAAATCCACGGCCCCTTCTTCCTTCTACTTTCAGTGTATCTTTTTGGTTTACCTTGAGCTATTTAATATTGCCCAATGGAATCCCCATCCTTCACATTTGAGGTGAGTAGGTAGGGTATAATAATGGCTCCTAGATTTGGTTGTAGGCAATAGGAGTCACATTTTTCATTGTGTAGACTTTCACTGTCTTTTTGCTGCCTAGGTGGCACTCACTCCCTTAGGGAATTCTCAAAGCTCAGAGTTCCTATGAGCATATGTCTTCAGAGTCACGTCCTCTCCTTGGATTGGGTGCAAAGCAGTTAAAGGGTTGTGTCGATACAATGACCAAAGGAAGTAAAATAGACAATAGAGGTCCTAGGAAGGGGACAGCTAGGATAACCGTAACCAGGGCATGACCCATAAAGCCATCCTTGGGTAGCTCATTCTCTCAGTTGGAAGGTTTGATAGGTTTGATAGGTGTGTGAGATGAAGAGGACAGATACTTGTAAAGGATTTCCAGCAATTCTCCTTCTTCCTGGGTTCTATCTTCAGAGCTGCTGGTTACCCACAATCATAGATGCTTTGTGAGGGCTCCACATATATTTGTATCTTTGTTTCCCCATACTTATACTGCAGATCACTATGATCTACCAGGTCAGTTACTTATCACTAGTGCACCTGTTGTTTGTTGGGGTCCTGCTGCATGACAAGACACAGTGACAAGTATGTAGTGAAAAAGCCTCATGGTGGTCAGAAGGTGGGGGAGGGAGGGAGGGAAAACCAGGGTCTCAACATGTTCTCCAAGACCACAACCCAATGACCTACTTACTCTAAGCCCCACTTCCTTAACATTTAGACCACCTCCCAACAGGACTATCAACTGAGTACTCAATTTTTAACACATGAGCCCTTGGGGTAAACGTAAGATTCAAACCTGGATAATACAAAACAATCTACTTACCTCAATATGTTAAAGTTATCACAGCTCCAAAGTCCATTATGCCAAATAAAATAATATTTTATGGGTCCTAACGATTAAGTCATAGGCATTTCAAGGGTTAGGAGCTTATTCAGTATTATCATATTAAGTTTCTGATAGTACTCATTACTTTTAGTTCTTGTGAAGAATATATATATATATATATATATGTATATAGAGAGAGATCCCAAGATCATATATATATATATATATATATATATATATATTTCTTGTTAAGATTATTTATATATGTACATCTAAAATCCCAAGATTTTATATATACACCAAGAAATGAATGAATGAAGACCTTTCAGTGACACAACACATTTATTTATTATTGGGTCCTTTATGTGTTGATTATATTTGAGAATTTCTTCAAGGAATATTCACTAAAACAGAAGCTTATAAGCCACTACATAACTAAAAGGGGGGGGGGACAAGTAAACTTAAAAAAATTAAGTTTAGTGTAGTATCTGGCCCAAAATAAGACAAAGCACGACAATACAGATAAGCATAAGCTTTTCACCTGCTGTTAGGGGTCTTTGGGGTTCAGGGATAATGTCCTCACGTGAACGAGGTGAGGATCGACAGCTCTCCCGGGAGGAAGGTAGAGATTGGGAAGACTTTGTTTGGTGTTTTAATGAGCCCCTTACAGCAAACCCCACAATGTTGCCTCTGTTAGGAGGCTCATCCAAAGGCACCTCCCAGATAACTAGTATCTCCTCAAAATCATATCCATAGTATACATGCAGGATGTACTGGACCAGATTTTTCAGAATCCGTGTGACACTTTTTGTAGAGAACTCAGGATTTTCAGATCGCCAGCTGGAGCAATTGTTGCACTTCTGAGCAAAAATCCGCATAAGCACCTGGCCCTGGGATTTCCAAGGATACAAGTAGAAGTGGCACAGAGTGATTATTTGGGCAGAAGTCCAACTTCGGTTGCACAGTGCACACAAAAACCTGCGGGAAGAAAGACAATTCCATGGGTCCTTAAGCTGATTATTGACCTGAGGGTCAATGGTCTTGACCTCATCTCTAATATCCCTTTCAATCTGAAAAACTTCATGTGATCTAGACTGTCCCAGTCACCACGCAAAACTAGAAACAAAAGGCTTATACTTTACATAAAAAAACTTTTTCCTGTGAAACACTGAATCCATCCATTTCTGTATACTACAAGGAAACAAATTTCTACTTGATTCCTCACTATGGTAACAGAAAACTTTTTACAAAGTATGTATTTTGAGAAAGGCATGTTCATAGCCTTACATTATCTCATGTCATCTTTTTGTTCCCAAAAATTTTTATTGGGAGAAAACTACAAAAATCTCATGTCATCTTTAAAGACATTCCTATAACATAGGCATAATGGAGGTCAATATCCATATAAGGAAACTAACTCACAAAAAGTATAAACAAATTGCTCCAGACAAAGTAGGTAAGTGGTAGAGGCATATTTTTCCAACATATGGTCATTTAATACCAACCCTATTTATCTATCTATCATAGCATCTCACCTCCAGTGAGTAGCATGGCTATTTTTAGACCTAGAGAAAAGAACTAGTCTAGAAGCAATGACACTTGGTTGAAAATCCAAGTTCATGGTTTATATCACAGGACTTGGGGAAAGTACTTCTCCATACCTTAGCTTTTAAATCAATAAGAAGGAAATGCATCCTTTATGCATGCATGTGCATGCATGCGTGTGTGTTTTTGTGTGTATGTGTGTGAAAGAGACAGACAGACAGACAGACAGACAAAGAGATGGCAGAGTGCAAACACACACACACACATGCAAGCCAGTATTAGGGCTTGAACTAAGGGCCTGGGGGCTGTCCCTTAGTTTTTCCATTCAAGGATGTCACTCTACCACTTGAGCAACATCCCTATTTCTGGCTTTCATGGAGTTAAGAGTCTCCTACACTTTCCTGCCAGGCTGGATTCACCCCTCAATTCTCAGATCTCAGTGTCATGAGTAGCTAGACATACAGCTGTGAGCCCCTAGTGCTGGACTACACAATGCTGTATAAAACATGCTTTATATTTTCCAAAAGTGTGCTGCTTTCCCCATCTCAAAAGTGTTATTAGAAGGAACACCTGACATTTTAAAAAGCATTAAAGGACATTATGAATTGCTCACAGAGTTCTGGCTAATGTGGAAAGGGACACTCACATGGCTCCTTGGCTTTCAAGGCAGAACAAAGGGACTGCTACTATATAGGCTGACAAGTGACTTGAAACCTGTTCTTTAGAGCAAGAAGAGGTTTCATTTAAAACAAAAGGTTCTAAAGACTAGGGGAGGAAAGATATGGCTCAAGGGGTTGAGGGCTTGCCTAGCAAGCATGAGACCCTGAGTACAAGGTAACAATGCTCAATACGAAATGTACTCATTACCTTATTCATATAAATGTAACCCCTCTATACAGTATCTTTACAATTAAAAAACTATTAAAAAAAGAATGTAAAAAAAAAAAGATGATGCTCAGCTTAATGAACCTCAAGATAGAGAGGTTTTATCTTTGTTGCTGTTGTTTTTAATGTAGTATGTGGGTTTTTTTTGTTTGTTTTGAATGTTTTCCCCCCATGGTATAACCCCTGTTTTCACTGTGTTTGATTCCGGTGCCCTGCATCTTGTATATACATTTTTCTAATTTGGGGAGGGGAAGGGAAATAAAAAAATGTTGAAACAAGGATACAGGTTGATCCATTGTAACAATGAGATGTACAGGACACTTTGCTGAAAACAAACTTTACAACTTGGGAGGAGGAGGGAGGGGTTGGGAGGGGACAGATGGTAGGGGAAAAACAAAGGAAGGGGTAGGAATGCTTGATAGGAAATGTACTCTTCTCATGTAACAATAAAATATATATAAATAAAAAAATTAAAAAAGAAAACTATGAATCTTGCAGCTAACGTAAAAGTATCATATATTATATAATAGTTTATCTTTTTTGTGCCATACTAGGGCTTGAAGTAAGGGCCTGGGCACTATCCCTTAGTTATTCTGCCCAAGGCTGGCACTCTACCACTTGTGTTCACAGCTCCACTTTCTCCACTTTACACTTTTTGCTGTCCAATTGGAAATAAGAGTATCATAGATTGTCCTTCTCTAAGCTGACTTTGAACTGTGATCTTCAGCTATATCCAC
The DNA here is from genome assembly GCF_019054845.1 of Dipodomys spectabilis. Lineage (NCBI taxonomy): Eukaryota > Metazoa > Chordata > Mammalia > Rodentia > Heteromyidae > Dipodomys > Dipodomys spectabilis. The sequence continues at coordinate 18,199,272 of NW_024870694.1, forward strand.
TATCTGTTGAAAAAAAGTCTTCTCTTTAAGAGAATCAGATTGGAAATGCCTTAAGCCGAGGCATGAAGCATGCTCTAAGCAAAATGAACTGCAAAGTATGGACACAAGAGGTTTTTCTTTGTTGTTGTTGTTTTTTAATGTACCATGTGATTTTTTTTGTTTCTTTTGTATGTTCTTCCCCTTATGGTATATCCCCTGTTGTTACTGCATTTAATTTTGTGCCCTGCATCTTATATATACATTTATCTAATTTGGGGAGGGGAAGGGGAATAACAAAATGCTGAAACAAGGACACGGGATGACCTATTGCAACAATGAGACTCAAAAGACACTATGTTGGACATGATCTTTACAACTTCAAGGGGGGGTTAGTTGAGGCGGTAGGGGAGGGAAGGGGTAATAGGAAAAATACAAAGGAGGGGTAAAAATGTTCCACAAGAAATGTACTCATTATCTTACTCATGTAATTGAAACCCTTCTCTGTACAGCATCTTTACAATAAAATACTTTAAAAAAAGAGAGAGACTGCTGTGGGAAAAATGCATGGTTTGGCTGATAGTTCATGAGGAATGGAGCAGGCTTGCATGATGTAGGAGATAGGCAGTCAGGGAACAAGATATTCTGAGACAGAGGATTCAGAGGGCTTGGCTGTCTTGGTCATTCTCAGGCTCTTGGTAAGAAAGAAAGGAAGCTGATTCTTATAACCCAGATGCTTTCTGGGCCTTTAAAAAATTAGCCAATGAGGGAGGGACATCCCATAGAAATTTCAGGAGCTAGGTTTTAAACTTTTTTTTTTTTTTGGCAACAGCATTTTCTTTCATTCTCAGACCCTATAAGAAAGAGAGAGAGACAGAGAGAGAGGAAAGAGACAGAGAGAGAAGGGGAAGGGAGGGAGGGAGAGGGAGAGAGAGAGGAGAGAGAAAGGGGAGGGAGCAGGATGGGTGAGAGGAGAGATAGAAGAGAAAAGAGAGAGGGAGGGAGAGAGGAGAGAGGAGAGGGGGAGGGAAGGAGAGGGAGAGAGAAAGATAGGAGAGGAGGAGGGAAGGAAGGAGAGGGAGAGGGAGGGAGAGGAGGGGAGACCAGGAGAAAGGATGCAGCCTGGTCAGGACTGGAAAGGAGCCTGCAGAAAACTTTAGAGAGTTCTTCAACCAAAAGAGTTAGTGAGACAGTACAGAGGCTTCCTCAAAATGAGGATTTATTTAAAAATTGTTGGTTTCAGTTCCAGCTCCCTTCAGGAAATCCTAGATATATTAGGATATATGAGGCAGGACCCAACCCCTGGATCCCTGCCAAGAGAAGGACTTATCCCCCAGCATCCAAGGCTAAATCTGAATATGTATATTTCATTTCTGTCAGTTCTGCTAGGGGAAAACTAGAGACAAGGCAGAATGGCCCAAATTATACATAACTCTGTTTTTTTTCCTATCATCTATATTTTATATAAAATCAGACTGGAGAAGCTGGTGATGATTCGTGGTCTTAATAAGCTTTCTAAGGGATAAATCAGTGCTAGCCCGAGCTTCTTTGCTCAGGGAGACCTCACTTACCTGCCAAATGCTCTCTGCTGATACTGCATCCACCCAGGGGGAGGGGAGTCTGGAGTGATGTTTTTATCCAACTTCAGGGTCCACTTAACCCACAGTATTTCCTGTCTCATCTGCTCTTGAAATTTCTCTTCCCATTTGTAGCCATTTTTAACTGGCATGTTCCTCTGAAGCTGCAGTCCAATGTCCAGCTGGTACTTTTCGCTTCCTCTGGTCCCAGCCTGACTCGGATTCAGCTTAGTTTCGATTTCCTGGTTTTAACTTTCGTTTTTGAAGCAGAGCACAAAACTTCTTGCGTTGGAAGATAGAGGGCAGCAGAGTTTTGTTACTTTCTTTTTAAAATTTACTTTATTTTATTGTAAAGATGCTGTACAGAGGGTTACAGTTACATGAGTAAGGTAATGAGTACATTTCTTGTGGAACATTGTTACCCCCTTCTACCCCTTTTCCTCCCCCACCATCCCCCCTCCCCCGCCCCCTAAGTTGTAAAGTTCATTTCCGACATAGTGTCTTGCTAGTCTCATTGTTACACTGGGTCCTCCTGTGGCCTTGTTTCAGCATTTTGTTACTCCCCTTCCCCGCCCCAAATAACATAAATGTATATACAAGATGCAGAGCACCAGAATCAAATATAGTGACAATAGGTGTTATACCACAAGGGAAAGGAAGAACATACAAAAGAAACAAACAAAATCACATAGTACATTAAAAACAACAACAACAAAGAAAACTTCTTGTGTACATATCTTGGGTTCATTTCGCTTAGCATCATCTTATATGGTCATACGTACATAGCTTTTGAGCTTTTCTGCTTCTTTGATAAGATTATCCTAGCCATATACTAATTATTGCAAATAAGGGAAACCATGGGACCTATATTTCTTTGGGTCTGGCTTACTTCACTTAATATGATTTTTTCCCCAAGTTTTCCATTTCCTAACAAATGGGGCAGTGTCATTCTTCTGATAGAAGCATAGAATTCCATTGTATATGTAACTCTGGCATGAGATATATCCTTAGCTCCTGAATGAGTAGTTCAAGCAACAGAATGTTTGCCTTTCAAATAGAAAGCACTAAGTTTGATCCCTACTTAGATGTTTTACCTTTATGAGCAGCATTTTTCTCACTTTATAGTAAGCACGGCACTATTTTTAGGAGTTCCAGGTTATTTGCCTGCCCTCCCAGATGCTCGCACCCTACCAGCTCTTGATGGGCTTTTTCTTTCTTTCTTTCTTTCTTTTTTTCCTTTTTTTTTTTTTTTTTTTTTGTATTTTTCAGCTAACCACAAGGACAGCTTGGGGGGGTCTTGTGTCTTGCTCCAGGCAGCACATTACTACAGGTGATACTTGAATCCAGTTCTATATGACTCCCAAATTTGCCATGTTTCCAGCCATTTCCTTTCCAGAGAAGCCAGAAATGGTATTTCAGGTCCCCAAGGAGCCATGTTGAAGCCCTGATTTAATGGTTTAATATAGGGGAGATTTCTTCTTCTTCTTCTTCTTCTTCTTCTTCTTCTTCTTCTTCTTCTTCTTCTTCTTCTTCTTCTTCTTTCTTCTTCTTCTTCTTCTTCTTCTTCTTCTTCTTCTTCTTCTTCTTCTTCTTCTTCTTCTTCTTCTTCTTCTTCTTCTTCCTCTTCCTCCTCTTCCTCTTCTTCTTCTCCTCCTCCTCCTCCTCCTCCTCCTCCTTCTTCTTTTCTTTTTATTGTAAAAATACCATACAGAGGGGTTACAATTACATGGGCAAGGTAATTAGTACATTTCTTATCAAGCATTGTTGTCTCTTCCTTTGTTTCTCCTTCTCATCCCTTCCCATATCCCCCCCTAACCCCCCCTTCCCCCCCCCCCACCCCGCCAAAGTTGTAAAGTTTGTTTTTCCACATAAGGTCTTGTACATCTCATTGTTGCAATGGGTCTACCTGTATCCCTTTTTAAACAATTTCTTTTTTCCCTTCCCCTCCCCAAATCGAACAATCAAATACAGTGAAAGCAGGGGTTATACCCTGAGGGAGGGACATACAAAACAACAAAGAAATAACTTATAAATATGTTAGAAACAATAGGAAGAAAGAAAAAAACATTTGAATCCTTATCTTAGGGTTCATTTAGCCTAACATCAACTTATCTGACCATTTCTGCTTGTCTCAGACATATACTAGTTATTGAAAATAAGGGAAATCATGGGTATGTTTCCTTGGGCCTGACTTACTTCACTCAAAATAATCTTTTCCAAGTTTTTCCATTTCTAATAAATGGAGTAATGTCATTCTTTCTGATGGAGGCATAGAATTCCATTATGTTTGTGTGTGTGTGTGTGTGTGTGTGTGTGTGTGTGTGTGTGTATCACATTTTCTTGATCCATTCATTTACTGAGGGGAATCTGGGCTGGTTTTATATCTTAGCTATGGTAAATGATGCTGCACTAAACATAGTTGTGCTGGTAGCTTTAGTGTGGTCTTGTTTGTGATCATTTGGGTAAATGACCAAAAGTGGGATTGCTGGGTTATAGGGGAGCTCTATGTGGAGTCTTTTGAGGAACCTCCATACTGCTTTCCAAAGTGGTTAAACAAGTTTACACTCCCACCAACAATGTAGTAAGGTTCCATTCTGTCCACATCCCCTCCAGCATCTGTTGTTATTAGAATTCTTGATTCTAGCCATTCTAACTGAGGTGAGGTGGAATCTCAATGCTGTTTTGATCTGCATTTCTTTTATGGCTAGGGAGGTTGAGCATTTCTTCATGTGTCTATTGGTCATCCTTCTTTCTTCTTCAGAGAAGTTTCTCTTTAAGTCTTTAGCCCACTTATTTATTGGGCAGTTGTTTCTTTGAGGATTTGTTGTTGGGGGATTTAATTTTTTGAATTCCAGGTATATTTTAGATATGAGACCCTTGTCAGTTGTATGGCCAGTGAAAATCTTCTCCCAATCCGTGGGCTTTCTATTGATCTTGCTAGCTATGTCCTTTGTCATGCAGAAGCTCTGCAATTTCATGCAATACCATTTGTCCAACCTTTCTTTGATTTGTTGTGTTTCTGGGTCTGTATTAAGAAAATTTTGGCCTGTGCCAAGGAGACCTACCGTTTCTCCTATTCCATCCTATGATGTTTTCAAAGTGTCTGCTTTGACTCTGAGGTCTTTGATCCATTTGGAGTCGATTCTGGTACAGGGTGATATATAAAGAACTAGCTTTAGTTTTCTACAACTGATTAACCAATTTTGCCAGCACCATTTACTGAAGAGGCTGTCTTTCTTCCATTCTATTTTTTTTAGCTCCCTTATCAAAGATTAGTTGGCTATAGGTTTGTAGGTTCATTTCTGGGTTTTCAATTCTATTCCATTGGTCCTGAGGTCTGTTCTTGTGCCAGTACCAAGCAGTTTTGATTACTATAGCTTTGTAGTAGAGTTTGAAATTTGGTATTGATATTCCTCCAGGACTGTTCTTTCTGTTAAGGATCGTTTTTGCTATTCGGGGTCTTTTATTGTTCCATATAAATTTTTGGATTGCCTCTTCTATTTCCTTGAAGAATGAGGTTGGAATATTGATAGGTATCGCATTGAATTTGTAGATACCTTTGGGAAGTGTATTTTATTTTTTGTGGGGCTATTACGAATGGAGTTGCTTTCCTGATTTCAGCCATCCTTTTCTCATTCTTGGCATACAGAAAAGCCATTGATTTTTTTTTTTTTAATTTTATTTTATTTTATTTGAGAACATACTGTACAGAGGGGTTACAATTACATGGGCAGGATAATGCATACATTTCTTACCAAGCATTGCAGCCTCCTCCTTTGTTTACCCTTCACCTCCCTTCCCAGCCTCCCCCCTCCCTCCCACCCAATCATACCCCCCCACCCCCCCCCCCACCGACATTGTAAAGCTGGTTTTGACATGACATTTTGTACTTCTCATTGTTGCAACAGGTCCACCTGAATCCTTAAACGACTTGTTTGTCCCCATCTCCTCCACATGTTATACTGACATCAAATATAGTGAAAGCGGGGGTTACACTGTGGGGGAGGGACATACAAAGCAACAAAGAAATAATCTTATAAATGCGTTAGAAACACATGCATGAAAGAAACAAAAACATTAAAATACATATTTGAGGTTTCATTTTCCTAACATCACATTATCTGATTTTTTCCGCTTGACTCATACCTATACTAGATATTGCAAATAAGGGAAACCATGGGACCTGTGTTTCTTTGGGCCTGGCTTACTTCACTTAATATAATTTTTTCCAAGCCTTTCCATTTCCTAACAAATGGGGAAATGTCATTCTTTCTGATGGAGGCATAGAATTCCATTGTGTATATATACCACATCTTCTTGATCCATTCATCTACTGAGGGGCATCTGGGTTGGTTCCATGTCTTAGCTATGGTAAATAATGCTGCAATAAACATAGTTGTGCTGGTAGCTTTAGTGTGGCCTTGTTTGTGATCATTTGGGTAAATGCCCAAAAGTGGGATTGCTGGGTCATTGGGGAGCTCTATGTGGAGTCTTTTGAGGAACCTCCATACTGCTTTCCAAAGTGGTTGAACAAGTTTACATTCCCACCAACAATGAAGTAAGGTTCCTTTCTGTCCACATCCCCTCCAGCATCTGTTGTTGTTGGAGTTCTTGATTTTTGCTGTTCTAACTGGAGTGAGGTGATATCTCAATGTTGTTTTGATTTGCATTTCTTTTATGGCTAGGGATGTTGAACATTTCTTCATGTGTCTATTGGCCATCCTTCTTTCTTCTTCAGAGAAGCTTCTCTTTAAGTCTTTCGCCCACTTACTTATTGGGCAGTTGTTTCTTTGAGGATTTGTTGTTGGGTGGTTTAATTTTTTGAGTTCCAAGTATATTTTAGATATGAGACCCTTGTCCGTTGTATGAAAGCCATTGATTTTTGAGGGTTAATTTTATACCCTGCTACTTTGCCAAAGTTTTGAATCAGCTTGAGTAATTTAGGAGTGGAATCCGTGGGATTCTTTAAATACAAGATCAAGTCATCTGCAAAGAGGGAGAGTTTTACTTCATCTTTCCCGATTTGGATCTCTTTTATGTCTGTATCTTGTCTTATTGCTGTAGCTAGGCATTCTAATACTAGATTGAAGAGAAGTGGAGAGAGTGGACATTCTTGTCTTGTTCCTGAGTTAAGAGGAAATGGCTTTAGTTTTTCACCATTAAGTATAATGCCGGCTGTAGATTTGTCATATACAGACTTTATTGTATTGAGGAATGTTCCCTGGATTCCTAGTTTTTCCAGAACCTTCATCATAAAGGGGTGTTGGATCTTGTCAAATGCTTTTTCTGCATCTATTGAGATAACCATGTGGTTCTTATCCTTGCTCCTGTGGATGTGATGAATTATATTAATTGATTTGCATATATTGAACCAGCTTTGCATCCCTGAAATGAATCCTGTTTGATCGTGGTGTATGATTTTTTGGATGAATTGTTGAAGTCGATTGCCCAAAATTTTGTGGAGAAGTTTCGCATCAATGTTCATCAAAGAAATGGGTCTTTCTTTGACGAGTTCCTGCCTGGTTTTTGGATGAGGGTTATGATGGCTTCATAGAATGAGTTCGGTAGTGAACTTTCTCTTTCAATTTCATTGAAGAGTTGGAGCAGAATTGGTGTGAGCTCTGCTTTGAAGGCCTTGTAGAATTCTGCTGTAAATCTATCTGGTCCTGGGATTTTCTTAGATGGGAGGTCTGTTTCTATTTCAGTGCTTGATATGGGCCTGTTAAGCTGGTATAACTCATCTTGGTTTAGTGTCGGCATGTCGATATTTGCTAGGAAAAAATGCATTTCTGCTAAGTTCTCAAACTTATTAGCATAAAGGTTTGAGAACTATTCCCTTATAATGTTCTGAATCTTGGTTTTTTTCTGTGGTGATGTTTCCATTCTCATCTCTGAGTTTATTTATTTGGGTGTGTTCTCTTCTTTTTCTGATAAGATTTGCTAAGGGTCTGTCAATTTTGTTAATTTTTTCACAGAACCATCTCTTTGTTTTGTTGATTCTTTCTATGGTTTTTTGGATTCTAATTAGTTTAATTCTGATTTAATTTTAATTATTTCTTCCAATCTACTGGATTGGGGTTTATCTTGCTGCTCTTTTTCAAGGAGGTTCAGATGTCTCAACAATTGTTGGTTTCAGATCTCTCCAATTTGTTGATGTAGGAACTCAGAGCTATGAACTTGCCTCTGAGTACTTCCTTTGCTGTGTCCCAGAGGAGCTGGTAATTTGTGTGTTCATTTTTGTTGAATATCATGAACATTTAATTTCCCTTCTAATCTCTTCCATGATCCACTGGTGATTCAACAGTGTGTTGTTTGGCCTCCATGTGTTACAAGACTTTCTTTGGTGGCTTTTGGTGTTAAGTTCAATTTTTATTCCCTTGTGGTCTGAGAGAATGCAACGTATAACTTCAATGTTTTTGAATTTGGACAAGTTTGTTTTGTGACCTAAAATGTGGTCTATTTTGGAAAATGTTCCATGTGCTGTGTATTCTGATGCTGCTGGGTGAAATATTCAGTAGATATCTGTTAAATCTAGTTGCTCTATGCAATTGTATAGATCTGAGTTTTCTCTGTTTAGTTTTTGCCTAGTTGATCCATCTAGTGGGGATAGTTGCGTGTTAAAGTCCCCAACAATTAATGTCTTTGGAGCTATGTGAGATTTGAGGGAAAATAGTGTTTCTTGGATAAATTTGGGTGCTCTGTTGTTTGGCAAATAAATATTTAGAACTGTAATATCCTCCTGAAGGAGAGATCCCTTAATTAGTATGTAGCGGCCTTCTTTATCTCTTCTCACTAATTTTAATTTGAAGTTTATTTTATCAGATATTAGGATTACAACTCCTGCCTGTTTATGGGGGCCATTTGCTCGGTAGATTTTATTCCAGCCTTTCACTTTCAAAACATGTTTGTTTTTATGGGCAAGGTGTGACTCCTGAAGGCAGCAGATAGAAGGATCTTGCTTTTAATCCAACTAGACAGTCTATGTCTTATTGGAGAGTTAAGTCCATTAATGTTGAGGAATAGGACTGAGAGGTGTTTGGTAGTTCCTGAAATGTTATCCACCTACTTGGGGGCTGCGACAGTTGGGTTCTTCCTATGGTTCTTGGATTCTCAGTTTAGGTGTGATTTCTTGGCATTTATTGTGGTCTTGTTTGTTTTCTATGCGTAGGACATCTTTAAGTATCTTTTGTAGGTCTGGTTTGGTAGAAATATATTGTTTCAATTTTTCTTTGCTATGGAAGGTTTTTATTTGACCTTCAGTTGTGAAGGAGAGTTTATCTGGGTACAGTATTCTTGGTTGATAGTTGTTTGTCTTTAGGGCATGGCATACATCATTCTAGGCTCTTCTTGCTTTGATTGTCTCTGCTGAGAAATCTGAGGTGATTCTAATTGGTTTCCCTTTATAGGTGATTGATCTTTTCTCCTTGACAGCTTTAAGGATCTTTTCCTTGGCCTGAATTGATCCTGTGCAGATTATAATGTGACAGTAGGATGTCCTGTTCTGATCTGGTTTATTTGGGGTTCTAAAAGCTTCTTGTATCTGAATAGGCCGATCTTTTTGCACGTTTGGGAAGTTTTCTGCTAGGATCCTGTTAAACAAATTTCCTAGACCATTAACTTCTGTCTGTAGGTGCTCTTCTACACCCATAATCCTCAGATTAGGCCTTCTGATGGTGTATTCCAAATGATGAATAGATCTATCATATTTCTTGGATTTGTCTTGGATAGTTGTATGTTCTTTCTCTATAATAGCTAGGCTGTCTTCAATCCCCAAGATTCGATTTTCTGCATTGTCTAACCTATTGTCAAGATTTTCTATTTTGTTTTTTATTTCTTTTCCTTCTAATTGGTTAGCTTTGATGGCTTCAAATTCTTTGTTAGAGCTTTGTTTTAGGTCTTGTATGAACTTCTTTACTTCCTTAATTTGGTGTTCAGTGTTTATTCTCAAATCACTTAGTTGATTGGTTATGGTTTCCTTGGACTCCCATTCCTTCTGTTGGGCTCCATTCAGCATTCCCTTTGTGGTCTCCCTGAATTCTTTCAGCTGTCTGTTTATAGATTCCATGAAAGCTTCTATTGATCTTTGTCTATTCTCATCTTGCTCTCACAATTCCTATATTATTCTTTGACTAGCTTCCTCACATTCACGCAATTAGGGGAGATTTTTTTTTACACCGTGGGCACCAGATTAGAGACCAGGTTACCAAAAAACACTATTTCACTGTACTTTCACTTGTATGTTAATGAGCAGGGCAATACTCAAGCAGGTTTGGGAGATATCTTTCAATGGGACAATAGAAAGAATTCCTCAGCTGGGTGTCAGTGGCACACACCTGTAACTCTAGCTACCCTAGCTGAGAGCTGAGGATCACAGTTTGAGACCAGCCAGGGCAGGAAAGTCCATGAGACTCTTCTCTCTAATTAACCACCAGGAAACCAGAAGTGGCAATGTAGCTTAAAGTGGTAGAGCACTTAGCATCCAAGTTCTGAGTTAAAGCCCTATAATCAATGCTCTCCCCACAAATTCTCTTTGGGGAATAAAGACTAGAAAAAAAATTAAAGACATATCTAGCTGAAGGAATCTGAAATTGTTCACTTGGAGTTTAAAGTCAAATGGGGGAGGTAAGAGAAGCAGATCACTTTTTTCTTGGAAGTCCCACTACTGAATCTGTGTCTGATACAGGATCAGCCTGTCTTTTGGGGGCCTTTAATGTGACCTCTTTGGGAACCAGAGCTACCCTGCCAGCACACTCTAATATTCTGTTCATTGAAAATGCTCTGCTTTATAAATTTGCAAACTAAGGGCACTTATGTCTGCAGGTAGAGATTGTAGGAAACTGGAAACCTGCAATTCAATTCATCCTGTACAAAACACTAGACCCATAAAGCGCATTGGAATTAACTTGCTCTCTTTTCCCCTCCAATTTTATTTTATTTTATTTTATTTTATTGTGCTGGGGCTTAAACACAGGGCCTTAGCTCTATCCCTTAGTAATTTTACTCAAGGCTCTACTAATTGAGCCACAGCTCAACTTCTGGCTCAACTGACTTCAATCTGTGGTCCTCAGATCTCAGACTCCACAGTAGTTAGCATTACAAGTGTGAGCCACCAATGCCTGGTTTCCAAGTTTAATTTATTTTAAAAACTGAGACCTACATGAATGAGATCTCTTGTCCAGGATCACATAGCAATATAATATCAACACAGAGCCTGACTATATTCCTATCCTGCCCATACATAGAACCTTTCCTTATCATTTCTATAGGACACCAAATTCATTCGTTCCATCTGTAATTTTCAGGGCATGCCTTCAGAGAGTTCTCTGACTGATGGCTCCTCACATTATCTTGTTTTCCCTCAGAATTTAGCTTGAGGGTCAAGTGCAATTCTTCATGATATCTTACCTCTTTCTCTGCCTTTTCTAAGTGTATTACTTCTGTCACACACAACAGCTCCAGATCAGTGTGGTCTGATGGCATGGGGACTGAGAAAAGAGATGTGAGGAAGGGAAAGAAGGAAAAGAGGAAACCACAGCCTTTTATGCAACCATGTAATGTACTTAGTAGTTGAAAGAGATTTTAGATACCATTGTGATGACAGCCTCTCCTCTCCCTCCATTTCATTGAGGGAAAATAATTTAAACAAATCATATGATTTGATGATAGAAATTTTTCAGCTTTCATCAAGAGTTGATCAAAGAATTGCTGAGAGACAGCTAGAAGAGGAAAGGTTCCAAAGAAAGAAAATGAGACCTCTTCTAAAATAAAAGGAAACAATAGGAAAATTTCAATTCTCAGTAGTTAGAACTGGAATGACTCTAGGGGAGTCCCTAATCCTGAGATGACAAGCAATGTCACTCTCTTTCCTTGCCCAAGACAGACATTACCAATAAATGCCTGCACCTCTCTTGGGAGGTCTGAGTGTGACTTCAGAATGCCTCTTAGTAGTGCCCCATGTAGCCATAACCAGCCAAGTGGTAGATAAAACATTCCTGCCATGCTTGTAGCAGTCCAACTCCTCTTACAAGCAGCAAAAATTAAAACCAAGATACATCTAGTTCAACTAAGGTTTCAGTTCTTGTAATCTTAGACATGCACTTATTTTTGGATTGTCACTAATCTACCATAAAGAAGGCTAGCAAAAAAATTTAACACATTGTAAGATGGCAAATGTCTGCTTGGGAATAAAGAAGACTGGACATTAGCGACAAGGATTCAGGAGAATTAAACCTACAGAGGCCTTACCTGTAGCACTTAGCCACTTGATCTTTTATTTCTGAAGGCACTCTAGCTTGAGATTAGAAAGGGATGAAAAGACCAGATTTGGTGATGACAGAGTAATAAGAAACGATAGAAATAGTTCCTAGAGTTAGTAATAATATAACTTATATATTTTAAACCTCTTTGACTACTTAGCATACACTCTGAAAGTCTTTACAGAACAAATGCAGGGAAACAATTTCAGGTAAGTACATGGGAATATGCTTCCACAAGAGTAAAGGGAATGAATTCTGCACTGGGGCAGTCTTTGCTTTGTTCATAATGCCAAATATAAATCACTACCACCTTGACCCTGAGAGTTATCTGATAGGATGTTAAAGCTTAAAAATATGCATGTTTCTAAAGAGGAAATGAATTGTCAGTGGTGGAGGAACTGGCAGGAGGCACGGAAAGCTATCCTGGAGAATCTGAGAGAGGATCTTCACACTGATTCTTTAAGGACTGCATTCTTGACCTGGGCACATCCTAAGGCTTGGCCATTACTCCAATTTGGAAGAGTTCTTAGCAAAAGCTCAGACTAGAGAGGAAAAGAGGTGTTGATATCATACCATCCCACAATGAAATTGAAGGAACTGAGTTTACTCTTTATCACTGCCTTCACACTTAACCTTAGGGACAGTCACAACTAGGTGCAAGGAACTAGAGAAATAAAGGAAATGCAGAATTAAATTTTATTTATTAATTTTATTATTTTATTTATTAATTTATTTATTAATTTTATTTTTATTAAAAATAAAAAATTTAAAAAGACAAAATACCTACACTCTTTCAGCCCCAGTGCCCTTACCCTCAGACAGGGTAGTTTTGTCTAGCAGAAACAATAGGCTTGATCCAGTGGCCTCATTGCATGTGGAGCTATTGAGAAACAGTATTTCTGTACCATCCTTTTTCAGAGTTGATCTGTAGCTTTCTTCCTTTGGAGATCCTTCCTTTTTTCCAATCCCCCTGCTCTCCAGCTTTTTATCTCCTCACCAGAATACACATCCAACCTCTGTACTGACAGCCATCCACCCCATGAAAGGTGAACAAGAACCAAAAACAAGAGCTGGGCACTTATAATCACTCCTGTAATCCTAAAAACTCAGGAGGCTAAGATCTGAGGTTCACAATTCAAAGCCAACCCAGGCAGAAAAGCCTCTTATCTCCAATGAACCACCAAAAAAACCCAGAAGTGGAACAGAATACAAGCCTTGACAAAAAAAAAAAAAAAAGGTTAGAGACAACACCAAGGCCCTGAGTTAAAGCCTAGGACTAGAACAACAACAAAATAAAATAGTGAAACAAGATGTGATATTCATAGCCAACTATGCTAAGAATATCATCCACAAGAGCAAAGATGCATGCTTCTATCTATTGATAGACACCCAGATCGGTTTTCTTTTTAACAAAACTAAACTCCATGAAGGAAAGGTGACCAACAGAAGGCTGTCCAGCTCACCAAGGCACTATAAATACAGTCTAGATTTCTATTCATGGCAACTATTTCCAGTTTTTCAGCATAGGTGATCTTAAAGATAGAAACAGAACTATTAGTGCTGGTGCAAAACTGAGGCAAACATGGACAACCTTCATGAGCATACACACGAATGTGTACAGTCTACATGAGCATACACATGAATGTGTACAGCCTACATGAGCATGTACATAGTATGTGCAACCTATATGAGCATGCACCTGAGTGTTTATAACCAACATGAGCATGCATACAAGTGAGTACAACCTATGTGAGCAGGACCTGTATCTTTTCCCACTCCAGGCAGTATCAGGAAAGTAGCAGGTCAAAGGGCATGCTTTTATGAGCTTTCTCCTGCTCCTGACTTGTTTTCCCAATTCCCTCACTCCTACCCCCAGGATCAGCTCTCAAATTATCTACTTATGCCTAAATTCCTCAGGTCTCAGACTGCTGTTATGGTTTTTTTTTTTTATTATTTTGTTTTGTTTTATTTTGCCTGTACTGGGTTTGAACTCATAACTATGAGCTAGCTTGGCTTGCTTGCTCATGGCTGTCACTCTACCATTTAAACCTCCAGTTCCGCTTTTTGTTGATTATTTTGGAGATTGGGTCATAGACTTTTCCACCCAGGATGGATCCAAACTTAGATCCTCCAGATTTCAGGTTCTTGGGGAGCCAGGATTAGAGGTATGAGCCATAATCAGTGTCCAGCTTCCAACTCTGCTTTTCAAAGAAATTTAATAAAGACAAAGAATGATTTATTTCATTTTTCTTCATTTCCTTCTCATCTGTGAAAAAGGCAGTTTCCAGTCCAAAATTTAGAAGTCCTCACTCTCCTTACAACAGAGAAAAGTGGGACACACTGAAAATTAATAACTCTTTTTAGACACATCAGAGAATTGAGGTTACAGAAAACAACGTTGCACTGAAGATGGAGAGAGACAGGTGGATACAGAGAATCACAGTGTATTGGGACCAGAGCCCACGAAGTGATCTTGGCACTGGTAGGGTGGACATTCTTAAGCTATAGTTGGTAAATTGCTGAAGGCTCAGTAAAGACAGTGTTAAGAGTTTAAAAGTTGGGGAGAGGACACTTCCATGAGTTTCACCTTCAAGAGCCCCCACCAAGTTTTCATAATGAAGAAAATCTTGTGTTTCTAGTAGGGGAGGAGAAGTATAACAATTTCAAAAAAGCACCCAGAACTCTCTGCTGCCCTTAAACTGTGAGTCCACAGGAACTTTATTTCTTCAGAGCATGACAGACAGAAGAATTACCCAGTTCTAACCTGGGGACAGAAAATATTCACTGCCATCCACTTCCAGCCTTCAACATGGTTGAGGGGACTTTATCAGTCTTTCCTGTGTGTGATGGCTGTCTTCATTGTAATGAGAACAAGTTTGGAATAAGCTCAAGGGCACAGAGCCACCTGTGTGCTTTGCTCTGGGACAAGAGCCAGCTCCCACACAGTTTAGATTAATTCTCTGGTTACCTCATAATAGATCTGAGGGAGAGAAAAATCAATCAGCCATCAGAATTTCTTCTGCTCCTTACCCCCCCACTTCCCCTCCTGCTGGTCCTGAGGCTTGAACTCTGGGCCTGCACACTGTCGCTGAGCTTCTTTTGCTCAAGGCTAACACTCTACCACTTGAACCACAGCACCACTTCCAGCTTTTTCTGAGTAGTTAATTGGAGATAAGAGTCTTACAGACATTTCTGCCCAGGCTGGCTTCAACTATTTTCCTCAGATCTCAGCCTCCTGAGTAGCTAAGATTACAGGTGTGAGCCACTGATGCCCAGCTCTTCTGCTCTGCTCTGTGTGTGTGTGTGTGTGTGTGTGTGTGTGTGTGTGTGTGTGTGTGTGTGTGTGTGTGTGTGTGTGTGTGTGTGTGTGTGTGTGTGTTGGTACTGGAGCTTGATATCTGAACCTGGGAACTATCTCTTAGCCTTTTTGCCTAAGGCTGGCTGGTATTCTACCACTTGAGTCACAGGTCCACTTATGGCTTTTATTTATTTGAGTTTTTTTTGTTGTTTTGTTTTGTTGCTTTTGTTTTTTTTTTTTTTTTTTTTTTTTTTTGGTGGTTAATTGGAGATTAACGTCTCACAGACTTACTTGCCTGGGCTGGTCTCAAACCACAAATCTCAGCCTCTTGAGTAGCTAGGCACTGAATTAGCCATCAGAATTTCTTTTTTGGGGGGGTCCGATCGTGGGGCCTGAACTCTGGGCCTGGGTGCTGTCCCTCAGCTCTTCAGCTCAAGGCTAGCGCTCTAGCACTTGAGCCACAGTGCCACTTCCGGCTTTTTTTCTTTTTGCTTATGTGGTGCTGAGGAATCAAACCCAGGGCCTCATACATACAAGGCAAGCGCTCTACCACTGAGCCACCTTCCCAGCCAACCATCAAAATTTCTTAAAAAATAATTTTTGTTGTTGTAATGATGATATACAGAAAGGTTGCAGTTACATGATTCAGGTAATGAGTGCACTTCCTTTTGAACAATGTCATTCCCTCCCTCATTCTCTCCCAGTTTTTCCCTTCATCCATTAGAATTTCTAATTATACAGATGAAATTATTATAATAATTATTGTTAAGTCAGCAAACCACAGCTCAATGATTTTAGGAGTCCTTCATGTTTCATTCTTTCCATGCCAGTTTCATAAAGATTGACATATGAATAATAAATAAAAGCTCAAATGTTATATATTTCTGAAATAATTCAGAGGTAATAGAAATAGATTTAAATTTGAAAATAAGAGTTTAAATTATATATCCAACTTTGATGAGTTGTTTTACCTCTTGGAACCTTATTGTTTTGTTAGTAATATTCTCATATTACTGACAATATTACCTATTCCATTAGATTTAATCATAAGTATAGTGATATGATTTATATACAGACCGTAATGACAAGCTATCGATAGTATTTCAATAAAGAAAAACTATGAATAGTTTGCAATAATAACATTCAAATAAAATAGAACATTTGAACTCAATAGTTGACAAGTGAAGTGAACGTAAAGGGCTCACATATGTAAGGAAAAGAAATATTTAAAGTAAGGACCAGGAAAGGATCTGTGCCTGTGTGTTGGAGAGAAGCAAGAGCAAAAGATAAAATGAATGACAGAATTTTGAACACTTTATCCTCACATCTACATGGTCCCTAAAATGCCACAATGGTTAATTAATGACTCTTATCAGGAATTGTTTCGGAGTAGACACAGCTACTGAAGCTGTGTACATTCTGGAAATTCTGGGCCCATGTATTTCATTTTTATTTAATTTTACTCATTCATTTTATTTGTTGTTTTTTGTGTGTCCGTATTGGCCTGAACTCAAGATCTGGGTGCTGTCCCTTAACTTTTTTTTTTTGGTATGGTGCTTGAACTCAGGGCCTGGGCACTGTCCCTGAGCTCTTTCACGCAAGGCTCATGCTTTACACTTTAAACCTCAGCACCACTTCCAGGTTTCTGGTGTCAAGTGGAGATCAGAGTCTCACGGACTTCCCTGCTGGGGCCGGCTTTGAATCTCAATCCTCAGAGCTCAGCCTCCTGATTGCAGGCATGAGCCACCAGAGCCTGGCTAACCCTTGACTTTTTCACTCAAGGCTGGCACTCTACCACTTGAGACATAGCTTCACTTCTGGCTTTTTGCTGATTTCTGCACAAGATGGCTTTGAACTACAATCCTTAGATCTCAGCCTTCTGAGTAGCTAAGATTACAAAGCATGAGCCACCCACATCCAGATAGGAGGCCAAGTATTTTAGAAAGGTCCAGGAATAAAACTGAAAGACACTCCTGGATAAAAAGCCAGTATTAATAAAAACTTCAATATGCTAAGGGCTAGCATTATGAGTGGCAGAGGCAGGATTGAAGCAAGGTGCTTTATTTCCACCTGTATGCTTTTCTCCACAGTGAGATTCTGGAAGGCAAGGTCAGACATCACTCTTGTCATTATGGTGGAGCCAATTTGGCACCAGAAAGCAGCATGCTCCCATGATGGATGGAATCCACCAGACAGCCACAATCATACTGCATGAGTTTAATTAACATCAGGCCACACTGAAAACAAAGAGGAGGGTTATAAAAATGAAGATTAATCATGCAGGGCCTTTGCCATGCAAAGCTGAGGAGACATTTCACAGACTTCTTAAAATCACCAATAAGTGATCGTGATTTTACTTGGCGGCCTCGATGTGAGCATGAGAACAAAGCTGGAACTTCAGGGAGGCCCATGTGGCCTCTCTGAGAGGGAATTTTAAACCTGTGTAAAAAGCAAGCAAGACCCTAGCAAACAAGTTGCAGCAAGAATTTCACCCAGAGTCTATTAAAGAATACTCCTAACCTTGACTTCAGGGCAGATGTTTTGCAAAGACTCAGACTTATCTCCTTGTCCCAGGGACAAATTTACAAGTTTCACACTGGAATAGTTTCAGTATCTGATGTCCAGTAACTGCCGTTACTGGTTGCTCCCAGGCTCATTCTGAGAGGTCATTGTCACAGTCACCATGTGTACCACTCAGGGCATCACCCTTCCACCCTCAACCATAACATCCTGGATTAGATTTTCCATCACTGGAGAGAAAAAAAAGAAGCCTATTCTTGCTTTGTTCCTACCAATCAGAGATTCCCCCCCCCCCATTATTGCTTTTTAATTTCCAAGTACATTAGAGATGGGGATGGAGATGATGGAAGGGATAAAATTGATTAAGATACATTGTACTCATAAACAAACATATTGAATTGAAATCCTTTTGTACAACTATTTAAAGATAATTTAAAACATAGTATAATCCTGTTTCATAAAAAGAGGATATTTGGGCATTGAAACCATTAACTATTTGGTGTCGGTCCTGTGTATTAAGAACATAAAGAATGCAGGGAGGGCTACTCTTTCAGAATGAAACTTAATGTGTTCACAGGTTCTAGAGATGACTGACAAGGCTGGGTGATCACAGGTGATAGATGTTACTTGGGAAAGTAGTACACTATTGCCCTGATTTCTCTCCTTGTTTTTCCCTTACAGCCTCAAGTTTTACAACTTTCTGTCTTGTCCAATTTTTGTTGTAGCCTGATGAATGCTGTAAGCTATACACATGTTGAGGCTTTCCTTACATGTGTTTTCTCTTACTTTGGATTTGTTACAATCTATGTCACCAAATAACAGATTAAAATCTGGACTCAATTTTTGTTCTTAATTATCTCCTAAGCATTGGAAATGGATACTCCAAGTGCAAATATGTAGAACTGTGATGAAAAATTATCTTGGCATAAATATATAGGAAAAAGAGAACCCAATAGTGTCCCAGGAAATTTGATTAAGAAAATCAGATCAAGCATGTGAAAACTTGGACTTAAACCTACTTTCTGCCATAATCTGGACAAGTTGCTTTGCCTCTTTGCTGAGGCTTTCCTTTCTGCATAGTAAAATATGGGGAGTAGCCAGCCACCAAATCCATCTCCGGCATTGTGTCAGTGGAGCAGGGCTCTGATCTGCATGGAAGAATGCAGAAAAGTCCCATGATAGTGCTGCTTACAGTACCAGCTTGAGCCATGTGTTTAGCAGAGTAATGACTCTGAGTATAGTGCTCGGGAAGGTGGAGGCCTACCTCCCAGTAGGGTCTACTTTTCCATCAGAGAAGCTGGGCTGAAGTTGGAGCAGGAAAAGAGGAGGTGAGTATGTGTTTCAGTGCCTGAGAAGTAGGAAGAGTGATCAGGTACCTAAGACCACTTATCTTGAGATAGGGAAGATTCTCTAGAGTGATTGATGGCTATTTGTCAATAGCAAAGAAAGGCCTTTGGTGTGCAAAGGAAGCAGTGCTACCCTTGAGATTTCCAAAGGGCTGAATTCCATATCAGAGAGAGAAACTTCCAGAAGAACAATTCTAAGGAAATACCTGGATACAACTGTGACTCCAAGATAAAGGAAGATGGTGGAAGTGGAGCTATGGCTTGAGTGGTAGGGAACTAGCCTTGAGCATAAAAAGCTCAGGGACAGAGCCGAGACACTGAGTTTAAGCCCCAGGCCCTGCACAAACACACACACACACACACACACACACACACACACACACACACACGGAAGGAAGATGGTCAGGGTTATTCTACCATCAACTTCCTCCCTCCCTAATGGCACTCCCCCCAAATTAATTCTTGGTCTATACAAAGAATTAAGACCTGAATTCAAATCTAAGCTCTGCCAGGAACGGGTTTGTGGTAGATAAGGAGACCCCTATAGTGGGAGTACTGGAGAATTTGGCACCAAAGGTCAACTAGAAGGGATGGTTTCAAAACCTCTTTCACCTAGTCACAATCATCAATATATATATGTGAAAATGGAAACAGGTAACTTGAGGCAAAGGGTGGGGTGAGGAGAGATGAAGGAGATTGATGGAAGAGGCGGCATTGATTGAGAGATACTGTACTCATATAGTGACAGGTTGAATTGAAACTTCTTTGCACACTGCTTAAAGATAATTTAAAAACTTAAAATAACAAAGCCTCTTCCAGTCCTGGGTCTATGAAAATCTTGTGGTAAATCTTCCCTTTCCCCACATTGAATATAACATATGGGAGAAATGAGTGTGGTTCTGTTTGGCCTGGTAGCACTCAGACTCTTTGTGTAAGTGTGTTAAGTGGGTGTTTACTTGCAGAAGGACTGCCAGAAAGTCCAGGCTAACTTTCATGTCAATGAGCACCCAATGAGCTGAACTCAATTGTGGCCTTCCAAAATGTCTGTTTCCTTCTTTGTATCATTTTCTTAAGTGCAAGTGCCAGACAGACTTAAAGTGTAACAAGGACTATTGAGTCTTGCTTTATAGATTAAACAATTGAGAACAGAACCAAAACAAGACATTACTTAGAATCTGTATTAATACAGAAAGGCATTATATACTTTCATTCTGCTGTGACAAATCAATTTTTGTTGATGAAAATCCATCTTATAATAGTGACTCTATTCATTTTCCATAACCTTCACCTTCATCCATTTAAGTCACTCAGCCCATGGTCAAATACTTTTACTTTGTCCCATCCAAGATAATCTAACTACATTCAGTTCTCATTCAGTTGCTATTCCAGAGGCCCATCACCTCCTACCCACCCAGTGTATTGAAGCTTGCCACCCCCAACCTCTCTGTCCCCCAGGGCCATACTTCTTTCTCTCCTCCATCCCTTTTAGGACTTATCCCATCTTATAAAAGATTTCAACCTGAGTTGAATCTACTTCCTATTTTATTTAAGAATATAAGTAGCTGCAAAACACTGCTGGCAACACACCTATACACATACATTCATGTCCTTGGTGAACTCATCTTTGTCTCCAAGTCCAACTGAGCTTTCCTTATCAGTCATACATCCCATTTTTCCCATCTTCTGAGAGCCATTTCAAATTGTGTCCACTCCTCCACAAATTCTTGCTGCTTTATTGACCTACTCTTAGATGTCTTTAGGTCCTTTGCTGGAAAAGCTGAAAGCTTCACTAGACTGAGTGATTGTTCAAATTTTACTATACCTCTAAGCTCTCCTTGGTATGAACCCCATCCTCGGCTCCTGCTTTGCTAGTGAAGGCATCTTTCAACATAACTTGAGCAATGAATTCAGTCTGACATTTTAATTTCCTCTCTGCTGTATCTCTAACCATTTTGTTTGTTTTACTGGCTTTCTTTTTTTTTTGAGGCAGGGAAGGGAATGCCAATAATAGGGTCCTTACATTCTTGCTTAGCTTTCCACTCAAGGCTGGTACTCTTCCAATTGAGCTTTTTACTGTTTTTTTTTTTTTTTTTCTGGTTAATTGGAGAGAAAAGAGCCTCATGGATTTTCCTGCTTTAAACTATAATCCTCAGAACTCAGCCTCTTGAGTAGCAGGAATTACAGGCACTTACTTCTCTTCCAAATTTTTACTTACTATTTTTCTCCCCTGGGCTGAGCCATCTCCTTCACTTTGTTTCTTCTTTGAGTCAATGACATTACCACCATCCATCTGCTAATTAATTGAAGCCACAATGCTGGCTGCCAATCAGTCCCACTTTCCTCATCTTTTCCTGAATACTGCATTAAAGAAGTGGCCAGGATCTGATTATTCTTCTTCCTATGCTAATATCTTTAAAACCTCTGTATTCCATGTGTGAGCAGCCACCATCTTCCCTTCCCTGACTTCTAATCCATTCTTTGGGTGATCTATTGGATGTTCAGTGGGAGATCTCATTATGCCCAGCCCACACTAAATATCACAGTTTCTGATCCCTTTTAAGTGATGAAGGTACCTTTAGGGGACAATTCTACATGAAATCACTTTCAAAGTGCCCTTTACTTTTGTTTCACTGAAAGTTTATGGAGAAAACTGAGCACGTCCACCATCTTTGGATACAAGCTAAGCATATTCTAAAATTCAAGTTCTATGATTTTTAAACTGAACATGCTCAGGAATGTACTTGTTAACTAAGCGTGGCCAGGGATGAGTCCACCCATAAACTATCATCATATGAATATGCATAGGCTTCCTAATAAAATTCTCACATTTCCTTTGTTTAAAAAGGGCATGGATAGCTGGGCACCGGTGGCTCATGCCTGTAATCCTAGCTACCCAGGAGGCTGAGATATGAAGATCATAATTCAAAGCCAGCCCTGGCAAGGAAGTCCATAAGACTCTGATCTCTAATAAACCACCAGAAAACTGCAATTGGTGCCGTGGCTAGTAATAGAGCACTAGCCTTGAGCTGAAGAGCTGTGGGACAGCTCCCAGGCCCAGAGTTCAAGCCCTATGACTGACAAAAAAGGGGAGGGGGCATGGCTTTAGAAATAATTCCCACATTCTCCGTACCTGCTGCAGGTAATAGATTGTTCTTCACTCTTATTTCCTGGCCATGCCTGTTTTTGCCTTTGTACTCAACAAGACTTGAATTCATTGTTAAATTTCCTCTAAAGGGAAAGCCAAACTTCCCAAATTGAACCCCACAATCCTTCATGTCCTGACCTCTGTTCTAGAGACCAGGGTTTCTCAACTTTGGCACTTTGACATTTTAGGATGAAAAACTCCTTGTTCTGGAAGGTAATCATAGATATCCTGTATGTTTACAGCATTTTTAATGACAGCCTTTCCATCTACTCACTAGACACTGGTAGCATGATGACCCTAATGGTGATAACCAAAAATGTCTGAAAAAGATGACCAACTGTCCCTTCAAAGTCAAAATTAGCCCTGGTGGAGAGCCACTGCTTTAAATATTCTCTTGGGAGGCAGAGATCAGGAAGATCTTGGTTCAAGGTCAGCCCAGGAAAAGTTAGCCAGAATCCTATCTTAACCAATGAAGCAAGCATGGTACTGCACAGTTGTGATCCTAACGACATGGCAGGCATAGGTAGGAGCATGGGTCTGAGAATGACTTTAAGTAAAGTATAAGAGCCTATCTGAAAAAATAAACTAAAGTAGAAAGAGCTAGGGGCATAGATGAGATCATAGAATGCAAGACTAGTAAGTGTAAGACCATGACTGAGTTCAAACCCTAGTCCCGCCAAAAAAGTAGTAATAATCATAAATATACAAATCAATGATTTTAGAATGAATGTGTAGAGTAGTATAAACATTACCATAACCAATTTTAGAATGTTTACATCACTCAAAAAGAAGTTCAACGCCCATTTATCAATCACTCCCAATTTTCTTCCAATTTCCCCAGTCCTGGGCAGTTATTAGCCTATTTTCTTCTAGATTTCAGGTAAGTGAAGTCATATCACACATGGTCCTTAGTGACTGTTTCTTTAACTTATTCTTCAAGGTTTGTCCATGTTTTCATTCCATCTATCCCTTTATATGACTTAATATCATTCTATGCAGTGTTGTTTCTGAAGTTTGTTTTGATGGACATTCTGCATTGTTTTTTCAATTGTACATTGATCTTACCTTTACTACATGACTCTGTCTTCACACATTGCCAACCTATGATCTCTGCCTTCAACTGTAGAAACAAAGACAAAAGTCTTTGACAAGCCCTCATAGCTCTAATCTTATATAGAACTTATACAGAACTTCCTTTCTCCCTGGTGACTTTCTTCTCCTCTTTCTTCAGCCTGTCCCTATTTCTCATCTCCCCCCTCATTCTTGCCACTAAATCTGGTAAGGTCAGAATTTTTGAATGGTTAAATTGTAATTTAATGCCTATTTTTCTAACTACAGATGTTTCCTGTCTTACAATAGTTTAGCAGGCATTTTTTAAACTTCACAATAATGCCAAAGCAATGTTCCTTCACTTAAAACTATGCTCTAGCATGCAATAACCATATACGAATGGTGAATACCCATCCAACTATTCTGCTTGTCACATTTGGTGTAGTATTTATTTGTACCTTACATGAGATATTCAACTCTCGATTATAAAATGAGCTTTGTGTTAGATGATTTTGCCTATGAGCGAATGTAATTTTTCTAAGCATGCTTGCAGTGGTCAGGCTAAGCTAGTATGAACAATATATTAAGTATATTATATAAAGTATATTGTTTTTGTAGTGGTCCCAAGGTTTAGACTCAGAGCCTTGGACTCAGGGCCTGGGTGCCATCCCTGAGCTTTTGTGCTCAAGGATAAAACTCTACACTTGAGCCACAGCTCCACTTCTGGGATTTTGGTTGTTAATTGGAGATAATAGTCTCACAGACTTCCTGCCCAGGCTGCCTTCAAATGACAATCCTCAGATTACAACCTCTTGATTACAGGAATAAACCACTGATGTCCAGCTCAGTGCATTTTGACCTAGGATATTATCAATGTATAATGGGAATATTGTGATATAACCCCACGGTATATATATATAGAATAATCTCTAGCTTAAACCTTTTGATGGTAGAGACAATAGATTAATATCAGTTATTACCAGTGCACATTTGAGCATTTTAATAAATTATTGTTACAAAAATGATTAGAAATTTTTCATCACTTGATAACCTGACAGAATTTTGGCTTTCTGGGACCTATAGCAGCTCTGGCCGTGATTAGGATTCCAAGAAATGGAGTTTTTCCCTCTTCCAAAGAGGAAATGGGAACTGGGACTGGGACTTGCTATCAGTCTCTCTGATCACATGTCCTGTATCGCTGACTGATGCTTTGCATCTACTTTTGGCTGAAATGTGCCCGAATTTGTCTCTCTTGAATCACACTGATCATGTAGACATAGTGACTTTTGTCTCCCCAGCCTCACACAGAAGCCAGGGACAGTGCCTAGGCCCTGAGTTCAAGCCCCAGGACCAGAACCAAAGAAAAAAAGAATTGGATTTCATTAGTCAGGCACTGGTGGCTCACACATATAAATCCTAGCTACTCAGGAAACTAAAAGCTGAAGATTGTAGTTGGGAGCTGGGCTGGGCAGAAAAGTCCATCAGACTCTTATCTTCAGTTAACCACCAAAAGCCAGACGTGGATCTGTGGCTCAAGTGGAAGTTTTGAGCAAAAAAGCTAAGAAAGAGGACAAGGCCCTGAGTTCAAGCTCCAGTACTGGTACCAGAAACAAAACAAAAAAAGTGGACAGCACTATTTTAATAAGCAAAATTGTTATTATAGAAGACTCACAAAGCTGAAGAAATGTATCCCTGAAGTGTCTATACCACTTCTGAACTTGTTTTTAGCCCCAGACATGTTAAGAGGCACATTAAAAACGAGCATATTACAGAAGATGCTCCATTCCTTACTACCCATTTAACCTTTTCCCCTGGGTAGCAGCTGTGTGATGAGGCCAGCAGTGGTAAGTGAACTTAACTCACCCCTAGCCACAGAGGAAGTGTCAAGACAGATCTGTCAATTTGTGAAATGTATTTCCCTTTTAACAACAAGATGTTTCAGTTCTCCAGCCTGAGCCAGGTGGCTGTTTCTCCTGCTGGGTCATATAACAAGTAGAGGCAGCTCTGAAATTGCAGCATCTACATTATTTCCTTAAAGAAAGCCAGCTTTGGGGTGAAAGCGACATCCTAGAAGCAGAGAAGGGAGTTGAAAAGAATTTGGTTTGTGACAATAACATTAAGATTAAAAAATAGCAACAACAACAAAAACCCTTGTACAGCTCAGCTTATCTCAGACAACTGAACACCTGTTATGTAGAACTGTTCACATTAAGTTTCCTAGCCATTATAACATAAAGAGTGAACCAGTATATAGGAGCCTACCTAAGAACATGTGAGCTAAGGGTATAGAGCATGAGGACAGACCAATGAGGCTATTACTCAGATCTAACCTAAGTAAATTCCCAAATCACACAGAAAAGGGAAGAAGCCAGAGCAAAGAATGAGAACATACTAGTAGGATTTGTTGGCTCACACCTCTAATCCTAGCTACTAAGTAGGCTGAGCTCTGAGGATCTCAGGCAGGAAAGTCCTTGAGAGTTTTATCTCCAATTAATCACCAAAAGCCAGAAGTGGAGCTGTGACTCAAGTGTTAGAGTGCTAGCCTGAAGCAGAAAAATCAAGAGAAAGTGTAAGACCCTGTATTCAAGCTCCAACACTAACACACAAAAAACATCAACCATGTGCCAATGGTTCATGCCTGTAATACTGGCTATTTGGGAGGCTGAGATTTCAAAGCCAGCCCTAGCAAGAAAGTGAGACTCTTACCTATAATGAAAAAAGCCAGCAGTAGAGCTGTGATTGAACTTGTATAATACTATCCTTGGACAAAAAAAATAAAAACCTCAGAGACAGCACCCAGGCCATAAGTTGAAGCTCCAGCACCAACACACACACACACACACACACACACACACACACACACACACACACCTAAAAGAAATTGACTATTCTATCTTGTGTTCCTTGCCTACAGTTCCCATACCTCTGGAATGCAGGCTGCCAGGGAAATACCAATGTAAATCTAAACTTTACTAGTTCCTTACAGTTTAGACCAAAATGTTTTAAAAGATTCACAGATAATTCTTGTGGGATTCAAACTTCACATTTGATATGGAGAATGTACAGGTTTCTTGAATCAAAGCAACATCTTTCCATTAAATAAAATTGATTTTTTATCATGATTTTTAATTTGTATCCTGAACTTGTATTTCTTTGAATACCACCATGAAGTTTTAATAGGAAAGACCCCGAAAATAACAAGTATCATCAACAAAACATAGCCAAACAAGGGGATACTAGATACCAAGGAAGCCCAAGTCTAGAAGAGAACATTAGGGTCTCCCCAAATCAATAAACAACTGAACAAAAAGGTATAGGAAAAAATGCAGTTCCTATTTATATATAAAATAAAATATGAACGAAGGGGAGAGGAGGGGAGTAGGAGGAGAAGAAGGAATGAGGAGGAGGAGGAGGGAAAGAAAAACAATAAAAGAGGTAAGAGAGCAAGCCAAAGGATTTCATAAAGAACAATCAAAAGTAACTAAAAGAATTCTACATAACAATCCCTGATAAATTTGTTTTAAAAAATATGAATGGTGGGAAGGGATAGGAAGGGGAAACAAAGGAGGAAGCAACAATGCTTGATAAGAAATGTACTCATTATCTTGCTCATGTAATTGTAACCCCCTGTATGGTATTTTCATAATAAAAAATTTAAAAAAATATGAATGGGTATTGGGGAGGTCTATATGCACCCAAGCAGAGATGGGAGGAAATGGCTTATTTTAGTAGCCATGGCTTACACTATAATCTTATCTACTCAGGAGGCTGAGATCTGAGGATTGCAGTTCAAAGCCAGCCTGGGCAAGAAAGTCCATGAGACTTTTATCTCCAATTAACCACCAAAATGTTAGAAATGGAGTTGTAGCTCAAGTGGTAGAGTGCTAGCTTCTTTTTTTTTTGTTGAAGCTGAAAGAAGATTTTATTTATTTATTTTTTCAGTTCCACGTGAGATTTTTTAAAAAGATTTCAGTGGAATATTTATTATTCACTTATTTTTTTTAATTGTGAAAATACTGTACAGAGTGCTAGCTTTAAGCAGGAAAGCTCACGGGTAGTGCCCAGGACCAGCGCGCGCGCGCACACACACACACACACACACACACACACACACACACACACACACTAAGTTAACTTTAGATTATTTATTATTTACTTAATATTAACTGATTAATATTATTAATTTTATTATTAATTTTAAATGCCAAATCAAATGAAAGATAAATAACAGTTGTAGTTTAAAGGAAAAATATTCAAGGCTGAAAAACTACAAAGATATTTTTACTTTCAAAGGAGGGAAGAGATTGTCTTAACTCTGACTATATTGGGACTTCCAGAAACCTTGCTTAAACTGTGCTCAGAAAAACAATATGAATAAAAACTCTAGAATAAGGATACCCTTAGTACCTTAATATTTAATATAAAATTGTATTAGCAAATGACATTTTTACCACATTTAAGATACTTCAAATGTTCACTGCTTTGCATTCAGGATTTTGTTTTTGTTTTGTTTTTTGCCAGTCTTGGGGCTTAAACTAAGGGCCTGGGTGCTGTTCCTAAGCCTCTTTGGGCTCAAGGTTAGTCTTCTACCAATTGAGCCACAGTGCCACTTCTGGCTTTTTTGAGTAGTTTGTTGGAGATAAGAATCTCACAGGGACTTTTCTGCCCTGGCTATCTTTGAACCTCAGTCCTCAGATCTCAGACTCCTGAGCAGCCAGGATTACAAGTGTGAGCCACCAGCACCCGGCTGCATTCAGTTTTAATTACTGATTGTGACCTCCACAAAGCAGGAAATTTGCTCAATTTTAGATCACTTTTTTTTTTCTTTTCTTTTTTTTTTTTGTCAGTCATGGGGCCTGAACTACGGGCCTGGGTGCTGTCCCTCAGCTCTTCAGCTCAAGGCTAGCACTCTATCACTTGAGCCACAGTGCCACTTCTGCCTTTTTCTGCTTATATGGTGCTAAGAAATCGACCCCAGGGCCTCATGTTTGCAAGGCAAACACTCTACCACTGAGCCACCTTTCCAGCCCTCCAAATAGGAAAGCATCTCACATATAGTTGATGCTCAAGAAAGAGGAATGAGCCAATTAACTCAAAGCAATGCTGCATCAAGTTCAATGCCTTTCCCTCATGTACTTTCTCTTTCTTCATAATGTTCTGATACATTCATTGACCTGCTACTATTGAACCATCATATAGTGGTGGATGCATAGTTTATTCCTATCCAGTGTTGGAAATGTCTTGGGATACATATTAAGGTGTCACATAGGAATAAGGACACCAACATGAAAGGAATGTGGCAAGGCAAGATCTTCTGAAGAAGGCCATATTACTACAAACAGCAAAGTAAACAAGCATGTTAGGTAGGCAGTTCACCAAGGTTTATCATGAACTGGTTATCGTCCTTTGAACTGGTCAATATTTACTTTCACAATCTTGTGAGATTGGCTAGTTTGAAAGGGATTAGAAGTTAACCTGCACAGTAAACCAAAACCAGACTTGTTTAGGTAACTGCATTGCCAGAAAAGAGTTCTAACTTTTACACCAGTCAGAACATTAGATTTCCTGGCCATAATGGTAATGATGGCATCAGAGTCATGCTGGACCAGTGAGGTCCCTTCTATGGATTGGAATTGTTGGTAGACCCTTCTGTGGACTGAAATTGTTAGGAGAAAGCTGTTGGGAGAAAGAACTCTAAGCTGATAGAATGTCAGCTTGTACCTTTTGGTAGAGAGCTTGCCAGCACCAGGTAAAATGTGCTTGAAAAGGAAGTAAACACAATGAGAAGCCTTAAATACTTGTTTCTAGCATGCCAAAGGACACATTTCCATATTTTCTGATAACATGAACAATTCTTGTCAGTTTGACAAGAAACACTTTCTAAATTAGAATGACCTATCATTTAGGTTCTGTGTCCTCACCTTATCAAGTTTACTGTCAGGCCCATTCTAGTCCCACAGAAAGATAGGGGGAAATTTTCATTTCATTATACTCTGGACTATCTTAGAAAGCTGATATACCTGTTCCACCCACATTCAGACAGACTGAGAAATAGATGCAGGATTTAGAAAGAAGGAAATTAAACTATAGCACAATCTTTTCTACATGTATGTCTATTTATTATATTCAATAATGGGATATACTAGGAAGTTTTGGTATATGTTTACCTGATAGATGGATTATAGCATTTAACATATGTATCACCTCATTTTTATTTTTATTTTTATTTTGCCAGTCATGGTGCCTGAACTCTGGGCCTGGGCGCTGTCCCTTAGCTCTTCAGCTCAAGGCTAGCACTCTACCACTTGAGCCACAGCGCTACTTCCGGCTTTTTCTGCTTATGTGGTGCTGAGGAATCGAACCCAGGGCCTCATGCATGCAAAGCAAGCACTCTACCACTGAGCCACCTTTCCAGCCCTCATCTCATTATTTTTGTAGTGAGAACATTTAAAAGTAATTTACAAGCATGCACTGTATTAAGTTTTTACTATAATTGTCAACCTAGACTACGGATCTCCCTTTTTCCTTTTTACTCAACTAAAATGCCATACTAGATGGAGCTGAAGGCCTTACATTTGCTTGGCAGATGCTCTACAACTTGAGCCAAGCCTTAAGTCCCTCGTACTCATTGCTCTTTGTCTTGCCTTACCACAATATCAAAAATCCTTGAATAATTGTATATGCACAATGTCATGTACTGTGCTGAAATATAAACCTTCCCCAGACTGTGGTCTGAATCGGCCGGGGAGGCCGCTTTGAGGCCCCTTCCTTGAGGTTTGGGCATGAGATTAAGTCATCTTAATAGAGGGTTAAGACAGGGAATTGGTTCAAAATATACAGAGTAATTTCAATTCTCCGCTGCATTCTGAGAAAATACTTCTCCTTGCTTGAAAAATAGAAGATAAAGCCAAGAACTGGAGACTCACACCTGTCATTCTTGCTACTCCAGAAGCTGAGATCTGAGGATCATGGTTCAAAGCCAACCTCAGGGAGAAAAGTCCTTGAAACTTTTTTTTTTTTTTGGTCATTCATGAGGCTTGAACTCAGCCTAGAGCTCTTTTGCTCAAGGCTAGCACTCTAGCACTTTGAGCCACAGCTCCACTTTCGGTTTTTTGAGTGTTTAATTGGAGATGAGTCTCCTGGGACTTTTCTACCCAGGAAGGATTCAAACTGTAATCCTCAGATCTCAGCCTCCTGAGTAGCTAGCATTACAGGAGTGAGCCACTGGATTCTAGCTTCAATGAGACTCTTACCTCCAATTAACCAGCAAAATAAGATGACAGTGGAGATGTGGCTCAAGTGGTAGAACACCAGCTTTAAGTGAAAAAGCTAAATCAGAACACAAAGCCCTGAGTTCAAGCCCTAGTGCTGGCAGCAAAAAGTAAAGGGACTCAAGATGGCGACGGGGCAGTAGGGAAACGCCACAGCTCTCTCCAACCAAAAAGAGAGTTCGAGTTCCAACCTTTAATCTCCCCAAGAGACCGACAACAACAAAAAGACGAACACTCAGAGAAAAACCAGAGGTGGAAAATAACAAAAAAAGAAAGAAAGGAAAAGAAGAATTTCAGAACAGAGAAGAGCGAAGACCCCTCCCCCAACCTTTACTGGCCGCGCGGCAGTGCGCCAAGCCGCCGGCCAGCCGGCCCGGCAGGGGCTGCCGGAGCCACAGAGACACAGGGGGCTGCTTGCAGATCACCAGGTACCGGATTGCAGAACAGCGGATCGCCAGGAACAGAGAAACCTACCAGCCGGGAGTCTCCAGGAGGATCCCACCCCACCCATCACTCTCCACCGGAGCGGAGAGGCTCCATCCCGCCAAAGCCACCCGGCACCAGCAGCGCCACAAAGGGACCTGTCGCGATCGCAACGACCCGGCGGGGGGCCGCCCAACCCAGCCCGCAACCACCCCAACTGAACTCGGACTGCAACAACAACTGACGGACTGCAACAACAACTGACGACCTACAGGGTGAGTACCCATCAGGGGACAGGGAATCCATCAAGGGAGAACAGAGCTGGAGGGAATCCCCAGACCCTGACCTAGACTCCCTACCCCAACACCCGGACCACAGGACCCACTAAAACTGGGAACTGTTCGAGAGCCCCACCAGCCGGTGGAGCACACTCTGCTGGCCAGGCCAGAGCAAGAGCGCCCCGGGAAGGGAGCTTAAATGCTCAAGCCAGGAACAGTGCCCCTGGGTCAAGACTACCAACAGTAGAAGAAATTTGAACTGTGTCCTCCAGGCTGCATAACCAAGGTGGTATACACATTAGCACAGGCCTAACGAGCGCGCTCCAGGCTGGGGCCGGAACCAGGCCAGGGGACCGGCGCCTGAACAAAGCAAAAAGGGTCAGAAGTGGGGCTGTGGCTCAAATGGTAGGGTGCCAGCCCTGAGCTGAAGAGCTGAGGGACAGCACCCAAACCTAGAGTTCAAGCCCACAACCAGCCCAAAACAAACAAAAACACATCAGGAGCCCATAGCAGACTCCAGTATTTGGGAGAGTGCATCCAGAGCATCTGATCTTCCCAAGAGCACCCGCAGGAGCAAACACAAGCAGTCTAGGCTGCTCAACCCTTCCAAAGGCGGGAATTGCTACAGCAGAGAGCTGAGAATCCTAAGTGAATAGCAGCTGGAAATAGGCTCCCAACAGAATCCAGATCAGACACAGACTCTCTCTACCAATAGAGAATCAGCAACCAAGCAAAGACAGACACACCAAAACAAGATTGAAGAGCAGTCTCCTGAACCCCCATGCGAAAATCACAGAGAAAAATCACAAGGTTTACCACTACCCAGGACAGCAAGCTCACCTCAAAAGCCAGCAGCCACGCAGGGGAGAGCCCCAGTGGGAGCAAAGCAGGAATGGAAGACAAAAACTACATCCAAGGGTTGCTGGAGGCAATGACTCAAGAAATAAAGCGAGAAATGGATCAGAAATTGAAAGAGCACAAGGATGAACTATCAAAAGATATACAGGATATCAAACAAAAATTGGATGCAAAAATAGAAGCTGCACAAACCTCAGTAAGAAGTGAGATAAACGCCAAATTAGAGGTAATGCATACTGATATCACCTCATTGAGAGGTGAGATCAGTACTCTGAGAACCAACATTGAATCCATAAAGGGATCCATTTCCATCATGCAAACCACAATAGAAGCCACGGTCAACAGAGTGAATGAAATGGAAGGTAGAGTGTCAGATACAGAAGACAGAATACACCAACTGGACCAAAAAGTGACAGATATGGAAAAATCACTCAAATTAAACCAAAGGGAAATTCAAGAGCAAGCAGATAATGCTAAAAAATTTAACCTTCGCATAATCGGAGTGGACGAAGGTGAGGAATTCCAGAGCAAGGGAATGCAACACCTATTTAACAAGATAGTCAATGAAAATTTTCCCCACCTCAAAAACGACCATCTTAACTACATCACAAAAGCTTATCGAACACCCAACAAGCAAGATCCCAGGAGAAACACTTCTAGGCACATAATAGTAACAATGATGGATCTGAATAATAAGGAAACAATCCTGCATGCAGCAAAAATGAAGAAGGAGCTATACTACAACGGGAAAAAAATTAGAATCACTGCAGATCTCTCCACACAAACAATGAATGCAAGAAAAGCCTGGGAAAGCACCATACGAGCCCTGAGAGCCAATAACTGCCAACCCAGACTGATATACCCGGCAAAGCTAGCATTCACATTCGATGGAGAACTGAAAACTTTTAATAGCAAAGAAAAACTAAATGAATACATAAACATTAAGCCAGCATTACAAAGAATTCTAAGAGGGGGGACACAACCTGAAGAAAGCAACCAGGAACTGGGACCTGCCCCAAACAGGCATTACTCAAAGTCTAACTGAGCAAGCACAGGAGGAAAGGAAAGAAGAAAAACTTAGGAAAACGGAATGGCAGGGACAACAATGCATCTCTCTATACTTTCTCTTAATATAAATGGGCTGAATTCGCCAATTAAAAGAAAACGAACTGAGGACTGGATCAGAAAACAAGACCCATCCATCTGTTGCCTTCAGGAGACCCACCTCTCAGCCAAACATACAAACAAACTCAGAGTGAAGGGGTGGAAAAGGATCTACCAATCAAATTCCCCCAATAAGAAAGCAGGTGTAGCTATCCTGATATCTGACAAAATAAACTTTTCATTAAAATCAGTACAGAAAGACAAGGACGGACATTACATATTAATAAAGGGAACAATCCAAGAGGAGGATATAACCATCATCAACTTATATGCCCCAAATATCGGTGCACCCAGATATGTTAAACAAATGCTCTCAAACTTACAGAATAAAATAGATCCCAATACGATAATACTAGGAGACTTTAACACGCCACTCTCACCAAAGGACAGGTCTACCAACCAGAGGATTGGCAAAGAAGCTACCGAATTAAGTGAGGCCATACTTCAAGCGGAATTAACTGACATCTACCGAGTATTTCACCCTAAAACAACACAGTACACATTCTTCTCAGCAGCTCATGGAACTTTCTCCAAAATAGACCATATCATAGTTCATTCAAGGAACTTAAGCAAATACAAAGGGATCGACATAATCCCCTGTATCCTATCTGACCACAGTGGAATCAAGCTAGCTCTCAATAACAAAGCATACCGCAGAAATTTCTCTAATACATGGAAATTGAACAGCACACTCCTTAACAAGGCCTGGGTAACAGAAGAGATCAGAGAAGAAATAAAGCATTTCCTAGAACTCAATGAAAATGAAAACACCTCACAAAGAAACTTGTGGGACACAGCAAAAGCAGTCCTGAGGGGCAAATTTATTGCCCTCAGTGCCCACATCAAGAGAATGGAGACAGACCAAGTAAATAATCTCATGTTGCAACTAAAACAGCTAGAAAAACAAGAAAAAATGGGACCTAAAGCTACTAGACGAAGCCAGATAACCAAATTGAGAGCAGAGATTAACCAATTAGAAAATCAGAAAACCATAACCAAAATAAACCAAACAAAAAGCTGGTTCTTTGAAAAAATAAACAAAATTGATGGCCCGTTGGCAAGATTAATTAAAAAAAGAAGAGAGGAAACCCATATTAATAGGATTAGGGATGCCACGGGAAACATCACAACACGTACCCAAGATATCCAAACAATTCTAACAGACTACTTTCAAAAGCTATACTCTCTAAAGGAAGAAAATCTGGCGGAAATGGATGCATTTTTAGAGAAATACAAGTTACCCAAACTGAGCAAAGAAGAAGTTAACCAATTAAATAAGCCAATATCCTATAATGAGATACAGGAAGCTATCAAAAGTCTTCCAACAAAAAAAAGCCCAGGACCAGATGGATTCACAGCAGAATTCTATAAGACCTTTAAAGAAGAACTAATACCCATACTCCTCAAGCTCTTCAGAGAAACAGAGAAGGAGGGAGCTATCCCAAACTCATTCTACGAAGCCAATATCACACTCATCCCCAAACCAGGCAAAGACCCAACCAAAAAGGAGAATTACAGGCCAATCTCCTTGATGAACACAGATGCAAAGATCCTTAACAAGATTCTAGCTAACAGAATCCAGAAACACATAAAAAAAATAATACACTATGATCAGGTAGGCTTCATCCCAGAGACACAGGGATGGTTTAACATACGTAAGTCAATAAATGTAATCCAGCATATCAACAGAGCCAAGGTCAAGAATCACATGATTATCGCCACAGATGCAGAAAAGGCCTTTGATAAAATTCAACATTCATTCATGCTAAAAGCTCTGGAGAAAATAGGAATAGAAGGAACATTTCTAAAAACAATAAAAGCCATTTATGACAGACCAATAGCCAATATTATACTTAATGGGGAAAAGCTACAACCAATCCTCCTAAAAACAGGAACAAGGCAAGGATGTCCACTGTCTCCACTCCTCTTCAACATAGTCCTAGAACCCTTAGCCAGGGCAATAAGGCAAGAAAAAGACATTAAAGGGATCCGCATAGGGAAAGAAGAAGTGAAACTATCCCTTTTTGCAGACGACATGATACTATACCTCCACGATCCCAAAAACTCCATCCCCAAACTTTTAGAAATCATAAGTCACTTCGGCAAAATAGCAGGATACAAAATAAACCCACAAAAATCAGTTGCCTTCCTATACACTGATAACGCACAGGAAGAGAGGGAAATAAAGGGAGCAACCCCATTCACAATAACCTCCCAAAAAATAAAATATTTAGGAATTAACCTAACCAAAGATGTAAAAGAACTATTTAATGAGAACTATAAAAAGTTAAAGAAAGAAATTGCAGAAGACACTAGGAAATGGAAAGACCTCCCATGCTCCTGGATAGGCCGACTTAATATAGTAAAGATGGTGATACTTCCAAAATTAATATACAAATTCAATGCAATTCCTATTAAAATCCCAATGACGTACATCACTGAAATACAGAAAACAGTCCAAAAATTTATATGGAACAACAAAAGACCTAGAATAGCCAAAACAATTCTAGGGGATAAAGACAATATGGGAGGGCTATCCATGCCGAACTTCAAACTCTACTACAGAGCTATAATCACAAAGACAGCATGGTACTGGCACAAAAACAGACCCGAAGACCAATGGAACAGAATAGAAGATCCAGATATAAATCCACAGGCCTACAGCCAGCTGATATTCGACAAAGGAGCCAAAGACATACAATGGAAGAAACACAGCCTCTTCAACCGCTGGTGCTGGGAAAACTGGGCAGCCACATGCAGAAAACTAAAAGTGGACCCCAGCCTATCACCATGCACCAACATCAACTCAAAATGGATTAAAGACCTTAACATTAAACCTGAATCTCTGAAACTACTGCAGGACAGAGTAGGAGAGACACTTGAACTAATAGGCACAGGAAGGAACTTCCTGAACAGAGTCCCAGGGTCACAACAAGTTGGAGAGAGACTCGACAAATGGGACTACCTTAAAATAAAAAGCTTCTGCACAGCTAAATCTATCGCAACTAAGCTAGAAAGACAACCAACTAATTGGGAAAAAATATTTACCAGCAATATATCAGACAAGGGGTTAACATCCTGTATATACAGGGAACTCAAGAAACTAATCCCTCCCAAACCTAACAAACCAATTACTAAATGGGCAAGGGAACTAAAGAGGGACTTCTCAAATGAAGAAATAAAAATGGCAAAGAAACACATGAGGAAATGTTCATCATCCCTGGTGGTGAAGGAAATGCAAATAAAGACAACCCTGAGATACCACCTTACCCCAGTCAGAATGTCCCACATCCACAAATCAGCCAACGACAAATGCTGGAGGGGATGTGGAGAAAGAGGAACCCTATTACACTGCTGGTGGGAATGTACACTTATACAACCACTTTGGAAAGCAGTCTGGAGGGTCCTTAGAAAGCTAAAGATTGACCTCCCTTACGACCCAGTCATACCACTTCTAGGCATCTACCCTGAACAACAGGAACCAATATACAAGGACACGTGCACCTCCATGTTTATTGCAGCACTGTTCGCAATAGCTAGGATATGGAAACAACCTAGGTGCCCCACCACAGATGAATGGATCCAAAAATTGTGGTATCTATACACAATGGAATATTATGCAGCCATTAGAAATGACAAAATAATGGCATTTGCAGGGAAATGGATGGAGCTAGAAGGAATCATGTTGAGCGAGGTAAGCCAAGAACGAAGAGACAAACGGTACATGGTCTCCCTCATAAGTGGATGCTAAATCCAAAAGGTTAGTGATACGACAAAACTAACAGGACTTAAGAAACAAAGAACTCCCGCTCATCTGGTTGAACCACTACTAAATATCCTCATGCTGCTGATCACAAATATGGTATATAACATGTGAACACTGTTATATATTACAGACTGTGGTAGACAATTTGCTCCAGGGAAGTTAGAATGAACTTGTGACTTTGAAATTATGTAATCATTTAATCACAATCAAAAAAAAAAAAAAAAGAACCTCGGGGAAGGGAGGGAGGGAGGGGATGGTAGGGGGAAAACAATGGAGGGGGTAACAATGTTCAAGAGGAAGTGTACTCATAACCTCACTCATGTAACTGTGACCCTCTGTATAGTAGCTTTACAATAAAAAAAAAAAAAAAAAAAAAAAAAAAAAAAAAAAAAAAAAAGTAAAGGGAGATAAGAAAGTTATCTTTAAAAAGGGAAATTGTAGTTGATACCATCTCAAGTGTAGGATAGAACACCCTGTACTAGATTCATTGATTAAAGCCGGAGGAGCTTGTATATTCTTCTTTTTTTTTCCACCTTTGGGATCCCAAATTCTTTTTATTTATTTATTTTTATTGTGAAAATACTGTACAGAGGGGTTACAATTACATGAGTAAGGTAATGAGTACATTTCTTACCAAGCATTATTGCCTCCTCCTTTGTTTCCCCTACCCATCCCTTCCCATCCCCTGCCCGCCGCCGCCCCCCCCCCCACCAAAGTTGTAAAGTTCATTTTTCAACATAATGACTTGTACATCTCATTGTTGCAATGGGTCCACCTGTATCTCTAAACAATTGTTTTTATCCCTTCCCCTCCCCAAATTGTGCCAACATCAAATATAGTGAAAGCATGAGTTATACCGTGGGGGGAGGACAAACAAAGCAACAAAGAAATCATCTTATAAATATGTTAGAAACAATTGCATGAAAAGAAAAAAAAAACAAAAATAAATTTGAATACTTATCTTGGGGTTCATTCCCCCAACATGAACTTATCTGACCTTTTCTGCTTGACTCAGACATATACTAGTTATTGCAAATAAGGGAAACCATGGGACCTATGTTTCTTTGGGCCTGACTTACTTCACTTAATATAATTTTTTCTAAGTCTTTCCATTTCCTAACAAATGGGGTAATGTCATTCTTTCTGCTGGAGGCATAGAATTCCATTGTGTATATATACCATATTTTCTTGATCCATTCATCTACTGAGGGGCATCTGAGTTGGTTCCATATCTTACCTATGGTAACTAATGCTGCAATAAACATAGTTGTGCTGGTAGCTTTAGTATGGTCTTGTTTGTGATCATTCGGGTAAATGCCCAAAAGTGGGACTGCTGGGTCATAGGGGAGCTCTATGTGGAGTCTTTTGAGGAGCTTGTTTATTCTTGATGAAACAAAGGGATATATGTTCAGGCTTCTTCCTACCATATTTGTGAAAATCGAACAATATGAATGTGAAAATGCCTTCTTGGATTAAGCCACCAGGAGAATGAAGGTGAATGCCACTGTTAATATCGATGAAAATTAGAGTCATAATAAAAACAGGATCAAAGCTCCTCATCACTGGAAGTGCTCATAAAGAAGTTGTACAGCTTCCTTCTAGGGATTCATGGGACATTATAATCATTAATCTCAAGGTCCCGTTTCAATTTTCTGAAAGCTGGTGACTCATTTATCACTTGGAAGAACCCTAAGCCTGGGAATAAAAACCAATCTCTCAAGTTAAACTCAATTCCAAGAATTTGACATCAAATAAGAGCAAATACTCATTGTAAATTGGGGTAAAAGATGGCCTTGTTATGTGGCTGATGCACACAGTCTTCTTTTCCATTAAAGACAGAAAAAAATTATGATGGGAATTTGCTCAACAATATAACCAGTTGCAGCCCATCGGCATCACCCTGGCAGGTTGGGAGAAGAATAGATCCCAAATTTAATTAACAAAATTTGACAAATTCTCTCACCCTAGGCACCAAGCTAACCGGCTCCTACTGCTTTG
This sequence comes from Dipodomys spectabilis, assembly GCF_019054845.1. NCBI lineage: Eukaryota > Metazoa > Chordata > Mammalia > Rodentia > Heteromyidae > Dipodomys > Dipodomys spectabilis. The sequence continues at coordinate 18,238,198 of NW_024870694.1, forward strand.
CAGGCTCAGATCTCAAAGTCTCCAACTTGTGCCTAGATGTGGTATAAATTCATGAGTTTATAGACTACAAGTCATCAAGAAAATGGCATCTCCATAAGTTCACATATGTAATAGATTCTAAAAATGAATGAGTTTTGTTAGATGCGCCTTGGAAACTAAACACAGCCCCCTCCTCAGAAGTCAAAGCATAAGAGGGCGAAGGAAGGGAGAATCAATCTGGCTATTGACGTTGATTGAACAATTCACTCATTCAATCAATATTAACAAAGAATCCTTTATTATGTTGAGACTCTTGGCTCAGGTCCATAAAGGCACCCAGAGAAAACTGGTGACACATCTTGTTTTGTTGTCATTGTTGTTTGCTTGTTTTTACAGAAAAGAAAAGTTATTTTATTTCTTAATGGTGGATAGAACTTTTGGCCAATATTCTAATTAGAACAAGTTAATTAAATACACACTTTTTTTTAAATTTTATTTGTGAACATACTGTACAGAGGGGTTACAATTACACAGGCAAGATAATGAGTACATTTCTTACCAAGCATTGCAGCCTCCTCCTTTGTTTACCCTTCACCTCCCCCCCACTGACATTGTAAAGCTCCTTTTTGACATGACATTTTGTACTTCTCATTGTTGCAACAGGTCCACCTGAATCCTTAAATGACTTGTTTTTCCCCATCTCCTCTATAAGTTATACTGACATCAAATATATTGAAAGCGGGGGTTATACTGTGGGGGAGGGACATACAAAGCAACAAAGAAATAAAGTTATAAATGCGTTAGAAACACATGCATGAAAGAAAAAAAACATTAAAATACCTATCTAAGGATTCATTTTCCTAACATCACATTATCTGACTTTTTCCGCTTGACTCATACATATACTAGATATTGCAAATAAGGGAAACCATGGGACCTGTAAATACACACTTTTTGCTTTGCGTTGTTTTGTTTGAAATCCTGATTGTAATAGGATAGTTCAGTTCTTTCTCCTTTTTTTTTTTTTTTTTGTAGGTGATTTTAATTGTTGCAAGAGCCACCGGCACCCTGGCTTTGCAAGAAGTTACTAGTCAAGAATCACTTCACTTCATAATTAGACATAATTAGACATAATATACACCTAGGCTGACGGCCATCATTAAAAGTAAATGTAATTCCATATTTAAAATAATGTCCTTAATTTCCAAATATCAATTCAAATAGATGAAAGACCTTAATGCAAAACCTGAAACTACTACAGGAAGGAGTAAAAGAAACTTTAGAATTTCTTAGCATTCTATTTTCTAAGAAGATTTTCAGGGCCTCTACAAATCAAGAGAATTGGCAAATGGGACCACACCAAGCTAAAAAGTTTCTGCACAACACAGGACATAGCTAATAAGCTAAAAAGACAGGCAGCCTATAGAATAGATCTTTGCCAGCTATACTATGGACAATGTCCTGATAGCCAGAATATGCAAAATGTTAAGAAACTAAACCCTTAAAGAATCAATAACCCTATTAATAGCACATTTAATAACTCACTTAATGTCACATTTTGCCCCTAAAATATTTACAGTATCAAATGCCAGAAGACTGTGACAAAGTAGAAAAATCACTGTGATAAGTAGAACGAGGTGAAGGGGTGAGTGGGACATAGGAATGTTGTTTCTCTTGAGAAGAATCAGGGAAAATTTCCTGGCCAATCAGTATCTATGCTCAATTTAGAATAATGAGAGGAAGAGATACACTAACATCTTACCTGAAAAGTGAGTAAGTACAGGAAATGTTCATGAGACAAGGAGTCAAAAGAAGGTATTTAACCAATTTTTGCTATATTCTAGGAGATACACAATATTCTTAAGACAGTTATTTCATTTGATTGGAGAAACTGAGGCATAGAAAAGTTCAAGTTACATAGCTTAGAAATGTTTAAAACTGATACAGCAGCTGGTGGTGGTTATGGTGATATGTAACTGCTACCAATGCTAGATCAAGAGGACACTGGATAACAAATTTAAGAGTCAAATATGCCCTACTCCAGAAACTTTCTCATGCTTTTGTTATGAAAGAAAATATTTAACCTATTTCCTACAAACTCCATTTTCCATGCATCAAAGTAATAGTTAATGTTCCATTACTGTAGCAATATGCCTGAAAGAATCAACTTTAAAAGAGGAATGGTAGCTGGGCACCTGGTAACTCACACTTGCAATCCTAGCTATTCAGGAGGCTGAGATCTGAGGGTCACTGTTGAAGCCAGACTGGGAAGAAAAGCCTGTAAGTTTCTTACCTCTAATAAGCTATTCAGAAATAAAGGCAGAAGTGATGTTGTGACTCAAGTGGTAGAGTGCTAGCTTTGAGCACTAAGAGGCTCAGGGATAATGCCCAGATCCTGAGTTCAAGTCCCAGGACCAGCACAAAAAGAGGAATGGTTTATTTGACAGGCAGTGTTAGAGCTTTCATTCCATGGTTGCATGATCCTGTTACTCATGAGGCTGTGGTGAGTTAACACATGGTGACCAGATTGTGTGGTAGAGGAAGTCTTCACCTCCTTGTGGTTGGGAGCAAAAACAGACAGGAAGGAGTGGAATCTCAAAATCCTCTTCAAGGGGTATGTGTGTAGTGACTAGACTTCTTCCCCTGTGTTCCACCTGCTCCATTAACTCCTGACAACTTCATAGGCTAGTAACCCAGTCTTTGGCGTAAGGGCCATAGGAGACAATTATCCAAACCATAGTAGTTTTGGTATATCTAGTAAACCTAGAGTTCTTTGACAGAAGTGAAAACTATCAACTGTTGTCATTTTTTTTTACCACATGGTTCTTAACTCTAAGTTAAACAGAACCCTGAAATGATCTAAGGGAAGTCTTAGGCAGAGGAGGAATGTACAGCTTTGCCACAAAGGAAATGACTTCCTGGACTAGAATGGGGCCCCCACTGCCACCTACAGCAAACTGAAGAAGACATGTTTTTGGAAAATAGGTAGAATAGGGTAGAACAAGAGTCTACAAACCAGGGCTAGGTGAAACAAAGTTCAGCTTACCACTCATTTTATAAATAATGATCTACTGAAACTGTTCACTTATTTATTCATTATCTCTGCTTTGCATTTAACAGTGTTTCAGTGCTGAGAAGCTGCAGGAGATACCATGTAGTTTACAAAGCCTAAAAAATCTAGCCCTTTATAGATAATATAGAAAAATCAGGAAAATTCCTACTGCAACAAAGAATGCAATCATTTAATCTACTCTCCCCTCTTGCCCTCCTATTTCCTTTTATCATACAGTCTGAGCCTTAAAAGAAGAGATTTGTCTAACATCACAGAACTGGGAAGAGGGCATAAACCAGGTCCTTAATATGAGACCAGTGTTCCATCTGCCACATCAATCTTGAAAGTGCAAAGCAACTTGTTTTCTTAACAATTACCCAAAACTTCTGGAGCTATCATGTATCCAGCACTGTGTCTTCTAAGAATGCTTTGAGAAGCACAAAAGAAGAAGACTTGATGTCTTCTCATCATGGGACTTACTTTAGAACTGCCAGTGACCTCAATACCCTTAGCACATGAGGGAAAATCACACTGCAATGAAATTTCTCTCTCTCTCTGTCTCTCTCTCTCTGTCTGTCTGTCTCTGTCTCTGTCTCTGTCTCTGTCTCTCTCTCTCTCTCTCTCCCCATCACACAATGTAAACATGGACATTTCTCAACAACCCAATGACAGCCCTTAGCCTTCTAAGACTGGACATGATTTCTGCATTTTGGTAATGTCTCAGGTGAATTCACTAACTTGCCTATAACAGCCATAGGACTCAGGAAGCCTGTGACTCTGCCTGACATATCTGAGAATAAGGCATGGAGACAGCATGGCAGGCCTCCACTCCAGCAAACTGGGCCTTGGCTTCCCAACTAAAGGCCAGGTAGCATCTTGACACTAGTCTAATTATTTGCCTATTCTTCTCAAAGTAGAATTTTTTCTGGAAATAGAAAATGGTGTTTGTACCCAAGATTTACAAAATCTTGGGGTCCACATGTCATCTGAGGTTAAATTGATTCCCATACTAAGGCCAGGGTAGACACTGGGGACAGGATCCATGGAATACTACAGGTGTCTCAGGCTCAAACAACATCAATGGTCAAATATGTTATTACACTGAAATAAAATTACAAGTTTTAGTGTCAAAACCACATGAAAGCTGGGCATTTAATGGCTCTTGCTTGTAATACTAACTACTCAGGAGGCTGAGACCTGAGAATCACAATTCTAAGCCAGCCAGGGCAGAAAAGTCCATGAGACTTTTATCTCCAATGTGTGAATGTTTAAAGTCTTGTATAATTTATCATATCCAAATGAAATGTTTTGCCTTTTACCATCCAGTGTATTTACTTGTAGATTTATAGACACAATCCAGTTATAACAAATGAAGGAAAACAACATTGAGATACCACCTCACCCCAGTTAGAATGGCTATAATCAAGAACTCTAATAACAACAGATGCTGGAGGGGATGTGGACAGAAGGGAACCTTACTGCATTGTTGGTGGGAGTGTAAACTTGTTCAACCACTTTGGAAAGCAGTATGGAGGTTCCTCAAAAGACTCCTATGACCTGGCAATCCTACTTTTGGGCATTTACCCAAATGATCACAAACAAGACCACACTAAAGCTACCAGCACAACTATGTTTATTGCAGCATTAGTTACCATAGTTAAGATATGGAACCAACCCAGATGCCCCTCAGTAGATGAATGAATCAAGAAAATGTGGTATATATATACAATGGAATTCTATGCCTCCAGCAGAAAGAATGACATTGCCCCATTTGTTAAGAAATGGAAAGACTTGGAAAAAATTATATGAAGTGAAGTAAGTCAGGCCCAAAGAAACATAGGTCCCATGGTTTCCCTTATTTGCAATAACTAGTTTATATCTGAGTCAAGCAGAAACAGTCAGAGAAGTTGATGTTGGGGGAATGAACCCCAAGAAAAGTATTCAAATTTTTTTTGTTTTTTTTCCTTTCATGCAATTGTTTCTAACATATTTATAAAATGATTTCTTTGTTGCTTTGTATGTTCCTCTCCCACGGTGTAACCCATGCTTTCACTGTATTTGATATTGGTATAATTTGTGGAGGGGAAGGGAAAAAACAAATCGTTTAACTAGGATACAGGTGGACCCATTGCAACAATGAAATGTACAAGTCGTTATGTTGAAAAACGAACTTTACAACTTTGGTGGGGGATGGAGGGAGGATCAGGTAGGGGAGGGGTGAGTATGGGAAGGGATGGGAAGGGGAAACAAAGAGGAGGCAACAATGCTTGATAAGAAATGTACTCGTTATCTTGCCCATGTAATTGTAACTCCTCTGTATGCTATTCTCACAATTAAAAAAAGAAATGAGGGAAACCATGTAATCTATGTTCTTTTGGTCTGGCTTACTTTGCTTAATATAATTTTTTCCAAGTCTTTCCATTTCTTTACAAATAGCACAATATCATTCTTTCTGATAGAAACATAAAATTCCATTCTGTATATATACCACATTTTCTTTTTTTTTTTTAATTTTATTTTATTTTATTTGAGAACATACTGTACAGAGGGGTTACAATTACATGGGCAGGATAATGCATACATTTCTTACCAAGCATTGCAGCCTCCTCCTTTGTTTACCCTTCACCTCCCTTCCCAGCCTCCCCCCTCCCTCCCGCCCAATCATACCCCCCCTCCCCCCCCCCACACCATATTTTCTTGATGCATTCATCCACTGAGGGGCATATAGGTTGATATGGTAAACAGGGCTGCAATGAACATGGTTGTGCTGATAGCTTTAGTGTGGCCTTGTTTGTGGGCTATAGAAGAAGATCACAAAAACTTGATAGCTATGTGAATATGATCATATAAAATACTGTTTATCAAAATGAACTCCAAGAAATGGAAACAAGAAGTTTTTTGTTATTTTTCTTTTTTTCTTTCTCTCCTTTGTTTTTTATTTCTGTACCTTTTGTCTTGTATGTAAGTTTATCTGTTTGGAGGAAGGTAAGGGGGGGCACAGAAATGGTGGGACAAAGGCTGAACAATTGCAGCAGTGATACTCACTAGATACTACGTTGAAAATGAACTATCTAACTTGTGGAGAAGGAGAGTCAGGTGGGAAAAATTGGAAGAAAACAAGGGAAGAGGTGATACTGTTAAAAAAGAAATGTACTTATTACTTGACATATATAACTTTAACCCCTCTGTAAAACATTTTTACAATAAATAAAATAAAATTTACAACAGCTAAAAGTGGAGGTGTGTTTCAAGTGGTAGCATGCTTTGAGCAAAAAAGCTGAGCAAAAGCGCAAGGCCTTCAGTTCAAGCCTCCATACCTTCAAACAAAAACAAAAACAAACAAAAAACACAGATCAGTCTTTTCCTTTCTACTTCACTCCAGATGGTTCCTAAGGCTTTTGCCTAAGGTGACAACAAGATGCCCTTCTGACCACATCTCCTGATGATAGAGCAGCAGGATGGGTGGATAATGTGTTCTTATGCATGGATAAGACATGTGTGCACATGTACATCTGTGTTGGGATGTATATGGAGGAAGGAGACAATTACAGACATTCTATATTAGCAGACTACAAAATCTGGGAGTGGGGAAGAGGTAGTAGAGAAATTTGAAAAACTAGGCAGGTTGTATTTCACAGGACATTACATGCCAAACTCAGATGGATGGGATTTATGTAGAAGATTGACATAGCCAGACAGGCAGTGAAAAGATTATTCATCTACACTATAGAGAAGACACCTGTAGGACCAGGATAGGACAGTCCACTGGAGAAGTACTATAAGAGTTCAAGTAGAGGATGATGAATGAGGCTTGAGCAAATGAGAGGACACAAGATGGAGAGGCTCAGAGACCTTTGAGAACAGTTCAGGAGAGAAACTTGGCAAGCCTTCAAGACTGATGTGGAGTGTGAGGTAGAGAGACCGTGTGGGGATCTGGCTAGAGTGATAGGGTAGTGAGTGGATGCAATGCTTCCAAACAGTTGCCACCACGCTTCCAAACAGTTGCCACCACAAAACAGTTTTATTCCACACACTCCTTCGAGCCTCTGCAGGAAAAGTTGATGCATTAACTGTGAGAGTTGGTTAGAAGCAAGATAAAGAAAACACTAATTACAGGCAAAGATAATTAACCAGCAAGTCTGGGATCAGCTGCATGTAACCTCAGCTCATCTGTTCCTGAAAATGGTCCAGTGAGGATGCTGGGAGAAGAGTGTGGGCAGGACATTTTGCAAATACTAAGGGAGCAGCTGAGCTCAGACCTCGGTGACACTTGAGCTTGATGGGCTTGGCACTTGGACTCCAGTTACTGGAACCCTTGGGGTACCAAATGCAGGCCAGTTGTCCAAATGTCACTCATGCCTCTGTTCCATTAATTACCAGGCTCTCCTTTAGCCTTACTGCAGCACTCCATTAGAGGATGGTTGGGTGACACACACAGAAAATGGATGGAGGCCATTAGAACATTCAGGCTGAGAAAGGTCAGGTCTTGCTTCCTGGGAGAAAAACCAAGGCATTAGCTTTATAATCCAGTGCATGAATGAGACAAATTTCTCAGAAGGAAAAAAGGGGGAGTAAATTCTTATCCCAGGTCAGCCATAGGACTTTGGGCATGAAAATCATTTCCCTTCACACAGCCTCTAATTGCTTCATCCTAGTCCTGAAGGTCAAACAATGTCATGAGCCCAGAAGCCCCTAAATAAATAAGCCCATAAATGAATGAGCTGAAGGAGTTGTTGTGACTGTTAATGTTATTCCTTAACATAAACAGTGAAGTATATTGAACTTGGATTGAAGAAAACAGGGTTCTATGCGTATTCCTTCCAATAATAGTTGTATAGCCTGGGCAAGTCACTTCACTCTATGCTTCTACCCTCCCATCTGAAAACTAAAAAAGAAAAAGAAAGTAAGAAAGAAAATTGGTTTGGGGGGGAGGGTTGGGTGGGGGGGCGGGGGAAAGGATAGGATGGGAAGGGGAAACAAAGGAGGAGGCTATAATGCTTGATAAGAAATGTACTCATTATCTTGCTCATGTAATTATAACCCCTCTGTACAGTATTTTCACAATAATAAAAAAAGAAAATTGGTTTACATCATTGATTTTTAATAAAACTTACTTGTGGAGTTTTATAAGAATTCCCATCCACACTAGACAAGCTAGGGTAAATTCTCAAGGAAGTCAGACCTTTGTGCTAACTAAGAAACATTGAATGAATGTTAGTCTCTGCTCACCTCTCCTATGCACACCTGCTTCTCTAACAATAAGAACTACATGAGCACAATACTCAAGGAAGACCTACCACAGCCTCCAGCACTGATCCAATTCTCAGGCTAAAGTTCTGAACTTCAGCATCTAGGTCACATGACATTGAGTTGCCTCTGACCTACTGAGTCTTCCCACATTTAAACTACACCAATGCCAAGAAGTGATGCCCCTCTTGCTCCCTAGGTGAGCTGCATGATATTCTCCTCCAGCCCTGCCTTACATGGTTTGGTCTTGAGTTCAGTGTAAACCCTTGATTAATGATAGGAAACCTATGAGTAGCTCAAGATTACTGTGGGCCATCTGCTGGATAGTCCACCATCTTGTATCAGTGAGCCCCTTCTTTTACCATGCTATCACCCCCACAGAGCAGTGAACACCTTCTGAGCTCATATTAGACACTGTGATACACTCCCTTTTCAGAACTACATGTGACCTTTTGCCCAACCAAACCAATGGCATTTTCTCCCTGAAGTTTGCCTTCTCTAAATCTTTGCTTCATTCTCTCCTCATTCCCATTGGAATCCTACCCTGTCAAGTTCATTGTGGTTTCTAATATCCCTCTCAGCTGAAAAGCCAGAAGCAGAGTAGTTGGTCTGGGACTCAGGAAAAGCACCAGGCCTCTCTGTGTCTTTGCTCACATGTGAAACAAAAGTGACAATATTTGCCTTTGAAAGAATTACCCAGCTTCTATCCCCTTCTGTAATAGTTGTTCGTTAGTTTGTGATAGAATCTCACTATGTAGCCCATACTAGCCTCAAACTCACATTTCTCCTGTCTCAGCTTTCCAAGTGCTGGAATTATAGGAATGGGCCACTCTGCCCAGCTGTTAGTGATGGTTAATGTTTTGGTAATACTATGGTTTGAACTCAGGGTCTCATGATTGCTACTCCTACCTCTTCAGCCATACACCCTAGTTATGATGGTTAATCTTGATTGTCACCTTGCTAGATTGAGAGAAACCTAGAAGATTAGTGAGATGTACTTCTAAGCGTGTTGGTGAGAGATTCCAAGATAGCAATGGTTAATGGTTGAGGGGAGACTCTCTCTCTCTCTCTCTCTCTCTCTCTCTCTCTCTTTTTCTCTCTCTCTCTCCATCATGATGTTCTGGCCTACCATCATGGAGTCAGCAAATCATGAACTAAAAGTATAAACCAAAATAAATCCCTTTTTCCTCTAAGTTGTTTATGTTAAGTATTTTATCATAGCATCAGAAAGCCAACTAACACAACATCAATTAACTGAAGAAACTCCTCACCCTTTGGCCTTATGTCTTAAACATTACTTCACAATACAGATTTCCATCACCAACATTCCACCCCTTCTACTGTGTGCTCTGGTAGGAACCTGTACTTTGCTATTTTAATATAATCCTCTAGTGATCCCTGTAAGCAGTCATGAGTGAAAACCACCGATCAAGTCTAATTGCCATTTTTCCTATGTGTCTCCTTAAATTTATGTAATAACTAGTTATTGGTTTAAAGTCATTCTCCAGATCATAAATTTCATGTAGCTAGAAACCTCTTTGTTCATCACTATTAAAATCTTGCCTGGCACACAGTAAACTTACACTATATATCTGATTCCCAACAAATGAAATGCTGGATTGCCCCAGCGTAATAGCAAAGTCCCAGTGAATATTGCTCCCTTCTTTCTTGTTTTTTCATTTATTTGCATTTTTTTATTTAGCTATGCTCTATAAGAATTCTTTATGAGGCCATCTGAATATTTATGATATTAATAATACAATTGTCAGTCATGGGACTTGAACTCTGGGCCTGGGCGCTCCCCCTTAGCAATTCAGCTTCAAGACTAGCACTCTACCACTTGAGCCACGGCACCACTTCCTATTTGCATTTATTTTATGCTAAATTTATTCCCGTGCCATAAGTTTTTATTTCCTCCATTTCTTCTGGGATACCTCTTTCTTCTGTCCAATCACCTCTTCTTTAGGAACAATTTGCTCCTTTTCAGTAATGATCATCTCAGTGTGGCAGGGGGAGCTCATGGATAGGTTAATTCTCCAATGGCCTCCGTAAATTCAGTGGCACATCTTGGGTACTTTGTTCACCTGGAGGTGTTCAGTGACCAGGGAGTCTACATCTAAACCCTTCAGTTCGGCATCACTCTCTGCATATGTAAGCATGTACAGCAGAAGTTCAGCACTCTTTTGGGGCCATCAACCCTGTGTCCAGTCCCACTGTCTGGCCTTGACACACCTGCTGTCTCTACCATTTGTAACACCAGAATGGCACCCACTGCTTCTTTAAAGTGACATCTTTCAGATATGTGGTAGCTTTTCAGATATGCATATCCTGGGTGGCCTGGCCTATCTCTCTGGTGTTCGTAAAGTGAACACAAAGATTTGAACCTCTGGATTTGCATGATTTTGTGAGGTTTTTCTGGGTCAAGAGAGTAGAGAAGAGCTGGGAATGGGGCTTAGTGGTAACATGCTTGCGTAGCATGCATGAAGCCCTGGGTTTGATTCCTCTGTACCACATAAACAGAAAAATCTGGAAGTGGTGCTATGGTTCAAGTGGTAGAGTGCTAACCTTGAGCAAAAGAAGCTCTCAGGGACAGTGCCCAGACTCTGAGTTCAAGCCCAGGACTAGCAAAAAAGACAGAGAGTAGAGAATCATTTTCACAGGTCACCTCAGACTGTTCACAGGAAGAGAAAGAGCTGCTCCCTCCTTTCTGTGGCAAATAAAGCATCACTGAGCTGTTCACAAAAAGGGAACTAAAAGCACCGAGAACACAGGACAGACCAAAGCTGTGGCTGGGGCCCAGGTCTGCCTTCCTCTGAGCCCTGTGCAATCTGCAACCCAAGCAAGAGCCACAGCAACCAGAATGAAATCCAGATCAGTGGTTAGAACCCTAATGTTTTCCAAGGAGGTCTAATTGGTTTGTTTGTTTTTTGTTTTGTTTTGTTTTTGGTCGGTCGTGGGGCCTGGGCACTCTCCCTCAGCTCTTCAGCTCAAGGCTAGTGCTCTATCACTTGAGCCACAGCGCCACTTCTGATTTCTTTCTGCTTATGTGGTGCTGAGGAATCGAACCCAGGGCCTCATGCATGCCAGACAAACACTCTTCCACTGAGCCACCTTCCCAGCCCCAAGGGTTTACTTTTTTAATACAACACACAGGGCTAAGTTTTTTGGTTCATTCCTAAAATACTAGTTAAGAATAGATACACATAGGGGCATCCCAGTCCAAAACTTGCCCTGGGGGAAAAATTGAGAAACTATTTCAGAAAAATAAATAAAACAAAACAAGGATATGGGCATGACTCCAATGGTTGAATACCTGCCTAAGCAAGCACAAGGACTGTGTTCAAATCTCAAAATCCTACCACCCCATCCCTCCAAAAAACCCACATAGAGCTTTTCATGTGGTTGGTTTGGAACATTGTCTGGGTTTTTGTACTTTTAAGTAAGTCCTCCAGCTGATCCATACATGTAGCCATAGATGAAAATCATTTGCTTGGGTCTATTCCCCATTTTTCAGACAAAGAAAAAGCTGAAGTTGGGGAGGAAAAGGAATTTAGCTTGAAAACCCACAGAGCTGGAGCTAGAATTTAAAGACTAACTTTCCATCTCTGGCTTCTTCCACAGCCCAAGGTAACAGAATAAATAAAATCCCCATTATCAAGGGTCCATGCAGCTTTCCTGGCCTCAAACAAGGCTGAGGGCAGAGAACTTATTTTATTCACTCTAGCAGGTCTCTTATTAAAAGCCTGTTTATGCAAAAGGGATATAATTATAAATGAATGAGTATAATTCCTTTATCATGAGGAATATTAATTGAAGGTAAACACAGCATCAATATTCATTTAGAGAAAGATTGAAGCTGAAAGGCAGAATGTTCATGCTAGGATTGTCAATCACATTAGCAAGCTATGAGATGAGAGAAACCTGATAGCACAATGTACCTCTATTTTCTTCACATCCTCTTGATTGCAGAAGTTAGACAAAATGCAAATCTGCCATCAGGCTGGGTTCCATAGATGTGCTTGTCTGCTTGGGCACAGAGCTGCCTTGCTCAGGGCACAGACCTCATGGGGTTTTGGTCTATAAAGATTTCCTGATGTAGGGATAGAACACTAGAGGGACAGCTGGCCTCTGTAGCTTTCCATATGGAGGAAGGAGCCAAAGAGACCCAGTGACCAGCCATGTTGCCCAGGACTTCCTTCTTCCCTAGGATGAATCTGTAAGGTTTCCCCAGGGCTGGTAAATGAGACTCATTGGTACTCAGTGCCAGTTCTGGGGATTGAGTTCAAGGCCCAGGCTCTGTTCTGAGCTTCTTTGCTCAAGGCTAGTGCTCTACCACTTGAGCCACAGCCCCACTTCTGGCTTTTTGATAGTTAATTGGTAATAAGAATCTTGCAGCCATTTTTTGTTCTTAATATTTTTTATTGTAAAGATACTGTACAGAGGGGTTGCAGGCTTTTTTTTTAAACCTGGGCTGGCTTTCAACTGAGATCTCCAGATCTCAACCTCCTGAGTAGCTAGAACTAGGCATGAGCCACTGGCTCATGCTAAGCAGAACTTGTTCATTGTAGAAGTTACAGCACATTCAGAAAAGAAAATATATTGAAGAAAACATCCAAAACTCTATTATAGCCAGCAATAACTTACGAACTGTGGGTCAGGGAGAACCATCTATCAGGAAGCAGGTAACTGGCCCATTTTCCTCCATTTTAGGCCACTGTTCTCTCTGAAATAGGAACATTTTTACTTTTTTCCCCTATTAGTTGGAGAAACATAAGATTGGCTATGAAACTGAGTAAACCTCCATCTCAATGAGCCCAAATGAGCCCTCAGTCTTGCCTGTTCATGCTCTTTTTCTGTTAGTTATACTGTGTCTGTCCTAGATTTCATGGTCTCTCAGAGCTCAGGAAATCTTTACACACGTGTGTGTGTGTGTGTGTGTGTGTGTGTGTGTGTGTGCACGTGCGTGCGCACATGCACACGCCAGTTCTGGGGCTTGCACTCAGGTGCTGTCCTTGAACTTTTAGGCTCAAAGGTAGTGTTCTACCACTTGAACGACTCCACTTCTGTCTTTTGGGGTTTTTTTTAGGGCGGGTTAGTTTGGTTTGGGTTCTTAACTATAAATAAATCTCAAGGACTTTCCTACCCTGGCTTGCTTCCAACTGTGATCTTGAGATCTCAGCTTCCTGAGTAACCAGGATTGCAGGCATGAACCACCAGAGCCCGGCATCATTCCGCTTTTTGGTTGTATTAAAAGCTAAGTGTATCTGTTTTGTCATTACAAGTGTTGAGGGTTATGTTAAGATTGCTCTGGGGACAAAGCTATGAGGGTTCCTGAGGGGCCATTATTTCCATACTGCCTGAAAAAATAATCCTCCCAAGAAGTTTAAATATCATGGCCAGGTATAGTGATGTATGTCTGCAATCATGGCTACTAGAGACAATGGGTGTATTGTTGTCTGAAGCCAGCTCCAGGAAAAAATTGGAGACCCTACCTGAAAAATAAATCTAAATTTTAAAAAGGATAGGCAGTATGGCTCAAGTGATAGAACTATCTAGCAAGGGCAAGACCCTAAATTCAAGCCTCAGAATCACAAAACTGTCTCAAAAGAAAAAAATAAAGCAAGAATGATCATTGATATCAGAAAGTGAGAAATGAATATAAAATATTTGGTGAACAGTGAAACCCTTCATACTTTTAAGGGAAGAAACAAAAGGAAAATGAAGATAGGTAGAATCAAATAGAAAAGATTCTTTTGTAAGCCAGTTACAGTGGTACACATGTGTAATCTCAGCTACTCCTAAGGTAAATGTAGGAAGATTGTCATCTGAAGCTAAGACAAAAATCACAAGACCATATCTGAAAAAACATAAAACAAAGTACACACACACACACACACACACACACACACACACACACACACACACAATGTCTAGGGGGTATGACTCAGGTGATAGAATTGAAATGCTTGTCTAGCAAGCCAGAGACCCTGAATTCAATCCACTCCAATCCCTCCAATTCAATACTTCTCCAAAGAGGAAGAAATCATTACAATCATAGAATGTCATAGGAACTAGAAATGCATTGTTTTACAAAAGCAACTGAGAGAATGGTCTCCAGATATATGCAGAGCCATCTTCCTGCTTTTGCCCTGTCTCTCTTACAAGTTAAGACCATAGACTCTGAGTTTGGATTCCCATTCTGCCATGGATGGAATCTTATACAGCCTTGAATTGTCCTGGGTTTCCCTTTCCTGATCCATACAATCAGAGTAGTCATAGCATCTCCATGTAGTGCCCTCTCTTTCTCCTACCTGGTTTTATTTCCAGGACCTGTTACTATATCTTCCTATCTCCTCTCCCTTGCTTATTCTTCTCTCCCAAACCCTGTACTCACACGGTAAAACCACAAACCTCCTTACTCATAACTCTCTTTCCCACATGCTGCTACATAGCATGTGAAAACAATTTATAAGCATATACAAACTGTTCTGCTTAAATTTTAAGACAGTACAACAGGTGCGCCCTTCAGGCTGCCTGGCTGCCATATTGCATTTCCCTCATCTTCTCCCTTGCCCAGCTGCTAGAAACAATTTCACAACTCCTCTTTCCTCAGTCCACCATCACTCACACCTTCAGCTAATGACTTTGCTTTTCAGATTGTGGAGAAAATTGAAGCAATCAAAAGAGCATTTTTAGGAACTCTCACAAATGTATCTGTAAACCTGGCAGCATTTTCACACAAATGGTCTATCTTCTCTTCTATTACTTATGATGAGTTGTCGATTTCCTGTTGGAGGCTGTGACGTCTTGAGCTTTGTATTCAGAAAATTCATATGTTGAAATCTTAACCTACTATACTTCAGAAGGTGACCCTATTTGCAAATAGGGTTGTTGCAGATATTAGTTGAGGTCATTCTGAAGCAGATGGGCCCTGACCTAAATATGATTGATCCTTAAAGGAATGGAAATGTTTTCCCAGGCCATGGGGAAATGTCTAATAACAATGGGGCTGAGATCACAGTGATGTGCCTATAAGCCAAAGAAACACAGACTACCAGCAAAACCAGAAGCTAGCAGAGAAGCGTGGAATACATTCTTCCTCCAAGCTCTTAGAAGGACCAACCATTACTGGCACCTTGATCTGAACCTTTTTGCCTCCAGAACTGTGGGAAGGGAGTTTCCACTATGTAAGCCACTCAGTTGGTTGTCCTTGGTGTTGGAAGCTTAGCAGCTACCCTAGAAGCCAACCCAGAAATATCTGAATCTCACACCTTCCCATGATGCATGTCTGGCTCTCAGCAGCATCTACACGGGTTCTTACATATCCCATCCTTATTTGTTTGCTGGTTTCGTTGCTTATGGTAGTACTGGGGTTGACCTCAAGACCTCATACTTGCTATGTGCAGACATCTTTTAGCTATTGAGTTATTTTTTGATACAGGCTTCCACATTTTTCTGAGACCCACATAGACCATAACTCGGATAGCAAGCATGTACCATCATTCCCAGTTTATTTTGTTAGCATGAGGCTTAATTTTTGCCCTGGCTGGTCTTGAACTCTGACCCTTTCCATCTCTGCCTCATGCGTAGTTGGGATTACAGATGGGAGCCAATGTACCCAGCTTGGGCTCAAGGGTTCATTATGTTGTATATGTCAACGATTGGTATGTTTACACCTTCACTGGGCTTTTCTGAACTCCCTACTCACATAGCTAACTGTCCCTGTAATAGACACCACAAACTTAGCATGTCCCAAAGTGAAGTTTCCATCTTCCTCTAAAAGAGCCTGTTCACCAATGTTCATCTCCATCTCAGTAAAAGACAACCCTGTTCATCTAGGTTCTCCGGTCAGAATCTGGTATCATTTTTAACTTTTGGCTTACTCTCAAATCACTAAATCAAGAAATCCTGTTGGCTCCAGTCTTAAAATGCACTTTAAAATTGCCCTCCTTCTCACCCTCTGTGGAGCTGCCAGCGGGCTTCTCCCTCACCCCTGTCATCAGTAGCTCCCTAACTTGTCTCCCTCTGTTCTGGCATCATTCAGTCTAGTCCCCCACAGCAGTCCAAGAGATTGTTATAAAACACTAACTGCATTAGGTCAGCTCCCTTTCAACTCCAGTGACCCCCTGTCTTGTCTAACTTGACTCAGAGAGAATGTTGAGCCATGTAGAGACTCTGGCCTCACTCCACTCTTTTGTCTCCGTTCTTATCCTTCTGTTCCCCTCCTCCTTTCACACTACTCACTACTTCTTGGCCCTAATGTATCCAGGTTGCTGACACCTCAAAGTCCTTGCTCTGATAGATTCCTTTGCCCCCAAACACTATGTCCTCAAGACCCCCCCCTCCCACATAGTCATCTCCGCTCACATGTCATTTCTTCAATATTTTCTACCTGGAACAACAAGATGATCTTGTGATCTCTGCCTCCCAGCACCCCCTTCTTCTCCAACACCTTCTAACGGGTACTTTACTTGTTCATTATGGTTAGTGTACGCTTTCTGCTTCTCTATGCCAGAATGCATGAGCTTTGATTTTTGTTTTGTTTCCTGAAGTATGCAGTGAGTACTCAATATATAGAATAGAATGGATGAATGGAGGGGGGGAAGTGTAGTTGAGGAGGTGGGAGGGCAGGAATGGGAGGGGAAAAACAAAGGAGGAGGCAGCAATGCTTGATAAGAAATGTACTCATTACCTTGCTCATGTAACTGTAATCCCTCTGCACAGTATTTTCACAATAAAAAACTTATTAAAAATGAGTGAATGAATGACTATAAAATGCTTAGAGCAGTGTCTGGTACCAAATAAGTGGTTAATAATCATTAGCCACTACCCATATTACTACGATTATTAAATTGGCTTTTTTGGTACAAAGATCTAGGAACTCAGCTGTCAGAGCACCCCAGGAAGGAGAAACAATGGATGAGGGGTGGAATACTGGAATGAGGCAGGGAATACTGGCAGGTTAATGAAGCTTAACCAAGACTCATTTATTTCCCATCGACTTCGTAGGGGTTCTTTCAGTTTTCATCCAGCTGCTCTCCTGCGCCAGCCTTGGATGGATCCCTTGGACTTAGCTTGGCAGGACTCGGCTAAAATCACTGCTCTGTGCTTCTCAGGAGACCCACTGGCCCAATTTAGCCAGCAGGAAATAAAAATTAATAACCTCAAAGAAATCTCAGCCTATTTCTACTATTACCTCATTTCTAGGATTTTTTAGTCATTAAGAATATATAAGAGAATTAAGTTCAAAGCTAAGAGTTGGTAGTGGTTAGTGCTACTGAATAAAAGACCAGCAGATTTTCCGTAGTCTGCCAAAACATCAGCAGAAAATACAAATTGGAATTTTGTTGTTGTTGTTGTTGTTTATGGGGCTTAAACTCTGGGCTTGGAGACTGTCCCTTCAGCTCAATGCTAGCACTCTACCACTTGAGCCACAGTGCCACTTACGGTTTTCTGGTGGTTAATTGGAGATAAGAGCCTCAAGGACTTTCCTTGCCTGGGCTGGCTTTGCACTGCTATCCTAGATCTCAGCCTCCTGAGTAGCTAGGATTACAGCCGTGAGCCACCAGTACCCAGCGCAAATTGTTTTTAATATTGTTTTTGGAGGGAAAGATTTATTGACTTACTTACATTTTTCAGGAACATTGAACCAGTGGGTTTTTAAACACAGACTAGGGAAAAAAAGTCAAGAGAAGGGTTGGGAGACCATTTCCATCTTCCCAGAAAGATGATGGCAGCTCTGCTCACAATGGTCACAATACAGGAAGTGAGAAATGGGCTGGTTCTCGGTATGGCTTGAGCGAGATACCATCAGGATTTTCTCACCAGTTGGATCTATGGCAGGAGAGAACAAGAGGGGTCCAAAGCAACAGCATGGCTTGGAAGCTGAGCCCTGGAAGAGCAGAAGTGTCCTTGGAGGAGACGAGGGAGCTGTTCCCCTCACAGGAACTCAGGACACAGTTGGTATGTGTGGCTTGAGCCACTCAGGTTATATGAGGCCCGATTGCACGGGTTCAATTCCTCAGTACCACATCAGCAGAGAAAGCCAGAAGTGGTGCTGTGGCTCAAGTGGTAGAATGCTAGCCTTGAGCTGAAGAGCTGAGGGACAGTGACCAGGCCCAGAGTTTCAGGCCTCACAACCAACAAAAGAAAGAAAGAAAGGAAGGAAGAAAGGAAGGAAGGAAGGAAGGAAGGAAGGAAGGAAGGAAGGAAGGAAGGAAGGAAGGAAGGAAGGAAGGAAGGAGAGAAATAAAAGGGAAGGAGTCATCATCAGTCTCTAACCTGTAATTCCTCCCCTCTTTGTCTTTTGACTCTGTCCAGGGAAATGACTTTCCTGAATAATTGTCATAGAAAAGAAGCCCTAAGACCAGCACTGCACACAGTCACCCTCTCTCCTGGGTGAACACGGATCATGACATACAGCTCTTTCTTGAAAATTCCAGTGTCCACTTAATGGCATTCAGGAAGGGTAAGTCCATACTTGCATTGCAGAACAAGAAATCAAAGAAAAGACAAGTATAGATAATATTTTGTATTTCTAAACATGTTGTGTAATGGGGTAGCCCCATTTTCCAGCCAAAAGTCTTCTGGGCGGGTGGATCTGTGATGCTGCTCACTTGTCATCTGTCCACTGATAGCTCCTTGTCCAGAGACAGAGCTAGCCCACAGGAGGGAACTTAGGTAGATGAAAAATAGATTAAGAGTGGGAAATGGAAGTTTAGGGTCTCTGATCCCCTCATTACTAATCCACTTTATATATGCTGCTTCTGCTTATGAAAATTTAGGAGCTTATAAAGCATCAGGATCAAATGAGCACCCTGTCTTGGTTGTTTAGGGGAGTCAACTTGCCTGGGAGGCTCAGGACATGGTAAGGGGGGGAAATGCATACAATGCATAAATGTATGGCTATCACTGGCACCCAGGAGGCCCCAAATGAGTTGAGTTACAACCAGGAGAGAAGCAGGAGCTCTAGCCAGGGCCGAGAAGAGCCTCCTTCAAGAATTATGCTGTGGCCATGTGCAGATGGGAGGGTTGCTACTGACTCGTCAAACTCACTGACTCACAGTCTCCAAATCAAGCTGCAATCATGATTGTTCCTTTAGTAACATCACCCTCAGCCCCTTCCCATTTATCTTCTGAAGGGAGCAGAAGGTGAATTGGGCTCTTCATACTGGAAGTGCTGGTAATCCACGACAGTATGTCAGGGAAGTGGATATCACTGAAAAGGTGAAGAACAGCTTCACTGGGATGTTGAGATCCACCTGCCTCTCATCTTTCTCCAACCAGAGCAAAGGGAAAGAGGCATTGATAAGTTTAAAAAGAAATATGCTCATTACCTTACTTATGTAACACTAATTCATCATCACCTTTACAGTGATTTTTTTTAAGAAAAGCTGTCATTCTCTAGGCTTGTCACTAGGAGGCACTGTTTCCCCAGGCCTCATTAGAGAAGAAGCACCAGCCCAGGGCAATGGTGGTTTTGTTTCATTTGGTTTTGTAATTATCTTTAAGTAGTTATGCAAACAAGTTGCCATGTAACAATGCTGTTTATGAATATAATGCATCTTGATCAATGTCACCCCCCTTCAACATTCTCACCCATCCTTCCAACCCACCCCTTCCCTTAATTTTTCTTAATTTCATAGTATATACATTGCATTCCTAACTGCATTCTTCCAGTCCCCTTCTACTCTCCATTCATCTACCCTTCTCCCCTTGGCCACACCCCTTACAAGTACACAAAGCAATGCACTTGGGTAATCCTATACTAGTTGTTTTTGACATTTGAGGAAAGGTCTTGGAACTTTTGGAATGCCCCTCAAGAAAAGACCATAGCCACGTTCTACCAGGAAAGCTGGTATGGTTTAACATTTGGGAATGTGAGATGGAAATGAGTGGAAAAGAGCCTTAAACACAAAATCCAGAAATTTGTTTTTCAGTCTTGGGGCTGAATGAACCTACCACTGAGACTTGGTGGGCTTCTCTATGACTCCTCTATTTCTTACCTGTGAAAGGAATAACATGATTCTGATGAGTTTTATCTCTTCAGATAAAATTTTATTTGATTTAGGTTGGATAGGGGGGATATAGCTTGAAGGTTAGAAGATAAGTTAAATTGAATACCAATGAATTAGGACAACCAAAGAAAGACAAGAAAGCAAGACAATTGTATCAGCTAGTGACTGCTTTTTAGCAAGTCATCCTATAACTAGCCTTCTATTCTTTTTCAAAAGCCTACCCAGCAGCTGAGTGGTTCTGCTGGATTCTTAGCTAGACTTGACCAAATTAGACTGGGCTCCATTTAAATATCTGGGGTTAGTTAACTGGCATGTTTCTAGGGCTTTGTCTTTGGCTCTCATTGCTTATTACAGCCTAGCACAAGCATGTATTCCTAGCAGTAGCAGGAGTCCAAAAGAAAACAAAAATCTCTGTAAAGCCCCTGGGACACTGAGTTTTGCCTCTGTTCCACTGTCAACTATAAGCCTCCAGACAAGCCAGGCTCTGATGATTCATACCAATAATCCTAGCTACGTTGCTACTCAGGAGGCCTCAGCCTCCAGATCTGAGGATCATGGTTCAAGGCCAGCACAGACAATAAATCTGTGAGATTCTTATCTCCAATTAACCACCAAAAAGCTGGAAGCAGAGCCATAGCTAACAGGTAGAATTCCAGCCTTGACTTTGAAAACCTAAGGGACAGCATCTAGGCCTTGAGTTAAAGTCCTAGTATTGGTACAAAAGAGAAAAGAGAAAGAAAAGGGGGAAAGAAAGAAAGAAAAAAAAAAGGAAGAAGGAAGAAAGAAGGGAAGAAGGAAGGGAGGGAGGAAGGAAGGAGGGAGGGAGGGAGGGAGGGAGGGAGGGAGGGTGGGAGAGAGAGAGGGAGGGAAGGAGGGAGGGAAGAAAGAAGTGGGGAGGGAGGGGGAGAGAGGAAGGAAGGAAGGAAGGAAGGAAGGAGGGAGGGAGGGAGGGAGGGAGGGAAGGAGGAAGGAAGGAAGGAAGGAAGGAAGGAAGGAAGGAAGGAAGGAAGGAAGGAAGGAAGGAAGGGGAGAGAAAAGAAGAAAGGAAGGTAAGAAGGGAAAAGGAAACGTCTGTCTCTTTCACTGTCTCCATTGTGCTTAGGACAGTGTGTGTGGTATAAAAGCAGCCAGGCGCTTAATATTTATTTGTCAAATAAAGAAACTATGAGACAAAAGCTAGGAGTCATTATCCTCCTTGTATATTTGAGACTCAGAGTCCCACAGTTAATAAATGGCAGCGAGGATCAGGCAGAGCTTTCTAATCCCAAGTCATGGCTGGTCCTGTTGTTTTATGATGCTTCTGGGTCATGGGGGCTTTGGGATGTAAAGAAGCTCACAGGCCCAGGCAGGCATGTGTGAGTAGAGCTCTACAGCAGAGAGCAGCAGGCAGTCTCTGGGACTTCCCAGCACTGTAAGTCCCAGGACAGAAGTGTGGCAGCAGACCCGGAAGAGTCAGCCCCGGTAAATTCCCAGCAGGCAGGTGGTAATGGAGACATGCGTGGCTCTCTAGTGCCCCCTGCAGCACAGCTTCCACGTTAGCGCTCCCAAGGAAGCCCAGATAAATGGAGAGCTCACAGCCAGGCACCAGTGGCTCATGTCTGTAATCCTAGCTACACAGAAAGCTGAAATCTGGGCACTGCAGGTCAAAGCCAACCTGGCAGGAAAGTCTGTGAGGCTTATCTTCAACTAACCATCAAAAAAGCACAAGTGGAGCTGTGGCTCAAGTGGTAGAGCACAAGATGAGTGCAAAAGCTAAGAGGCTGTACCCAGGCTCTAAGTTCAAGTTTTAGTACAAGTACACCACACACACACACACACACACCACACACACACACACACACACACACACCACACCACACACACCACACCACACACACACCACACTACACACACACCACACACACCACACCACACACCACACACACACACACACCACACACCACACACACACACCACACACCACACACACACACACCACACCACATACACACCACACCACACACACACACCACACACACACACCACACACACACCACACCACACACACCACACCACACACACACACACCACACCACACACACACCACACACCACACCACACCACACACACACCACACCACACACACACCACACCACACACACACACCACACACCACACACACACCACACACACACACACCACACACACACACCACACCATACACACACCACACACCACACCACACCACACACACACCACACCACATACACACCACACGCACACACACCACACAACACACACACCACACACACACCACACACCACATACACACACACACACACACGATGGCCCAGTAGATAGCATCACCTAAGCTGCGGCACTCCTGACCCCTATTGTTCATTTAGAGGCAACAACTTTATAAACTTATAAACTAGGAGGCTGAGGCCGGTACGGGAGGCTCACGTCTGTAATCCTAGCTCACGTCTGTAATCCTAGCTACTCAGGAGGCTGAGATCGGAGGATCAAGGTTCAAAGTCAGCCCAGGCAGGAAAGTCTGTGAGAGTCTCATCTCCAATTACCCACCAAGAAACCAGAAGTGGTGCTGTGGCTCAAGAGGTAGAGGGCTAGCCTTGAGCTGAAGAGCTCAGGGACAGTGTCCACTCCCAGAGTTCAAGCCCCACGACCAACAAAACAAAATAAAAATAAAAAAACTAGGAGGCTGCTGTTGTACATAGCTGTGGAACATGACTGTGGTCTGTTACCTGAGACTCTGGATCACAGGTCTCAGAGCTGCTAAAATAACATGTATATTGTGAGTGTTTTAGGATAGCAGATCCACAGAGGGCTTTCTGATTCAAATCCAGCCTCATGACAATCTAGATTACCCCTTTACCTCATAACTGCCCAAGTTTAGCAAGACACCTAGCACCGTTTTCTGTGTTCAGGTCTGTTCCCAGAGAGTGGGGGATACACAGGTTCTCCCACTATACCCAGAGCAGAAAACTTCCTTCCCCTGTGTCCACCCTGCGGGGCTTAGGCAGAGCTGTGAGGTGAGGGGACTGGGAAGGTTCCAAAACACAACTGCAGGCATCTAAAGGGCTGCTTTACATTTTTGTATTCAAAGACATCTGATGACAAGTTTCAGTGCATCTCTCCAAATGACTTTTCAATAAGAATTTCTACCCACACTTTTCAAACTGGCTTTACATACAAGATCAGGCATGGCCCCAGATTCAACTGGAACATTCAGGAAAAGGTTCAGGTGCTGCAGACATAACCCCAAGTTTGTGCTGAAAGAGATCCTCAGGTGCCATCTGGTGGCTCCTATTATTACTGCACCTTTCACAGTATATGTGCACCTGCCATATTTTTTAATCTCAAAGATTCCGAAATTGAAATCAGCACCCACTGTTCTTACACGTGAACTGGGGCTCAGGGATTTTGTAATCACTGCAGCAATCAACTAACTTTTCAATGGCAGAGCCAAAGCAGGCTTAGGCCTTTCTTCTCATTCCAACTTGTCATAATGACTCCATGTGTCACCTTTCCAATTGCTTGGCCACCTCCCCTGGATAGAAATTTCTCATCTGAAACTGAGGTCCTGCTGTTTGCATCTCCTCGTGCTATTAGGTTCCTGAATCTCCCTGTGTACCAGCACCCTCTGCCCCCAGGAAGTCAGTGTCTCCGCAGAAGACACTGCACCCCAGGGCCCATCCTGGAAGCTGGAACCATGCACAGATGGAGAGCAGGACAGCCTGCTTGAGACACCTGTCATAATGACCAATCACCTTTTGCCATGGAGCCTGGGGAGAATGGGATGTGGTGCTGTCATTCTGAGCTTGCAATGCGGCAGGACACCGAGGGGTCTCACACATGGCACCCTGATCACTGGTTTCGGAGACTGGAGGGTGACTTTGGATGGGCCTTGCTAGAGGGTGCGTTGGCAACGGCTCAGAGGTGTGAGGTGTGCGTGTGTTGAGAGGTCCCTGAAATGCAGGGACCGTTCAAGAGTATAGGGGCAACCCAAGAGCTTTACAAGGCCAAATCACAAGAGGTGTGCCAGGATACAGAGCTCAGGACCTGAGTCTGGGGCTTGGAAATCCATAAAGGGTTTGAAGAAGCGTGATGAAGAGCAGTGTGGAGGCAGTGATGGGGATTTGTGCTGAGACTCATTTTTCCTCGTGACTGGAGTTCTACCACTTGAGCCAGACCTCCATTTGTGGCTTTTGGGTGTTTTGGGGGTTTTTTGCTAGTTAATTGGAAATCAGTCTCTCAGATTTGTCTACCTGGGCTGACTCTGAACCCTGACCCTCAGATCTCAGCCTCCTGTGTAGATAGGATCACCAGCACCTAGCAAGAGAGGTAGCTCATAGATTATAGCTCCTCCAGAGCTGCCACTACTGCTGCTTCCTCTTCTTCCTCTTCCTCTTCTTCCTCCTCCTCCTTCTCTTCTTCTCTTCCTTTTCCTCCTCCTCTTCTTCTTCTCTTCCTCCTCCTTCTCCTCCTCTTCCACCTTCTTCTTCTCTTCCCCTTCTAGTTTCCATTTTCTCTTTTTCTTTTTTCTTTTATTTTTTTTTGGGGGGGGGGGTCCGGTCATGGGGCCTGAACTCTTGGCCTGGGAGCTGTCCCTCAGCTCTTCAGCTCAAGGCTAGCGCTCTACCACTTGAGCCACAGCACCACTTCCGGCTTTTTTCTTTTTGCATATGTGGTGCTGAGGAATCGAACTCAGGGCCTCATGCATGCAAGGCAAGCACTCTACCACCTTCCCAGCCATTTTCTCTTTTTCTTTCTTTCCTTTCTTCTTTTAGTACTGCACATTGAACCTGAGGCCTCAAGCTTTCTGAGCAAGTGCTCACTTGAGCAACACCCCCAGTTGTGTTAGCATTTTTAGTTTATCTTTCAGATGATGTCTTCTGCTAACACTGCCCCACTGGCTTCCAATAACTTTCCCACCATCCCTTCTGAGCTGGCTATGATTACAGGCATGTACCACCATACCCAACGTATTTTTTGAGATAAAGTCTTATTGACTTTTTGCCTAGACTGGCCTGGAACTGCAACTGTCTCATCTCTACCTCCTGAACAGCTAGGATTACAGGCATATGTCAACAGCCCTGATACAGATTAAGAATTTGTACCTTCAGCAAGCCCTTGGGGTGCTTTTGATACAAATGGCTCCTGAGCCACATAGGAAGAAAACTTGAAGAAGAATGGGAGGACAAGGGCCAAATCAGAGGCCCTGTCAGAAATGAGAGAGAGTTGGAAAGGAAGTATGCCAATGAGAAAGGGGAAAAATGGTGCTAGAAAACTAAGGGATCATGGTTTTTAAAAGGAGAACGTAACTCTAAGCCCAACAGAAACGTTAAATTAGGTGTGAACAGAAGTGGTGACTGGATGTGAGGAACTGCAGGATTGTTCATGTTGTCTGGGATAGAAGCCAGACAATGGAGAGGACTAACTAGCTCGAGAAGTAAAATGTTAACACTTGGAAGATATAGTCCTCTCTCTGGATGCTTAACTAAGGAAGGGAATGAATTATTACTATTATAATTGCTATTTTATTATTTTTATTTTATTTTTATTACTATATTTTCTCTGTGTGTGCCCATCCGGGTTCTTGAACTCAGGTCCTGGGCATTGTCCCTGAGCTGCTTTTGCTCAAGGCTAGTGCTGGATCACTTGAGCCACAGCGCCACTTGTGGTTCTTTTGGGTATTTTATTGAAGATAAGAGTCTCACAGACTTTCCTGCCCCAGCTGGCATTGAACAATAATCCTCAGATCTCAGCATCCTGAGTAGTTAGGATTACACACATGAGCCACCAGTGTTCAGCTACTACCACAAAATACAGAATCTTTGGGGTTTGGCTTATTTTGCTTAATATAATATCAAGGAGGACTGTTCTCATTGATCTATGAATACATAATTTATTCTTAATTTTTATGCATCATGTCATGCTGACATGCATATGTTTATGTATGTACATATTATTTTTGTACATAGAGGTTCAGATGTTCCATCAGTTTGTAGACTTTCTCCAGATTGAATTACCAATTTGGCCATTTTGGTGGAAACCTTGCTTGATTGTAGTGAGTTCTATTATGGCATTTTCTTATCTGTATTTCATGTATCTTGATTACACCCATTCCTCTTCACTATCTACTGTCTCCCCTCACACACAAATGCCCCCTTCCTCTTTTTGGAAATCTTCCTCCTTTTCCTATAGGAAGAGTAAGTCCTATTCTATGAAACCTTCATTTCATTTGCTTAGGATAAGCTCAGTTACTGTGTTAAAAGTTCTTCCTTAGTCAGTCTCACACCTGTTATCCTAACTACTCAGGCAGCTGAGATCTTAGGATTGAAATTCAAGGACAGCCCAGGAAGGAAAGTCCATGCGAGTCTTATCTCCAATAAACTATTTAGAAGAAGCTGGAAGTGCCACTATGGCCCAAATGGTTGAGCACTAACCTTGAGCAAAAGAAACTCAGAGACAGTACTTAGGCACTGAGTGCAAGCCCCAGGACCAGCAAAAAAAAAGAAAAAAGTGCTTTCTTATTGAGGACTATAATAAAAATATTTTTTGAGGGGAGGACAGTTAGGCACTAGGAGTTCACACCTATAATCCTATCTACTCCAGAAGTTGAAATCATAGGATTGTGGTTCAGAGTCAGCTCAGGTAGATAAATCTATGAGACTCTTACCTCCAATAAGCTACCAAAAAGCTAGAAGTAGATCTGTGAGTCAAGTGAGAGTACTAGCCTTGAACAAAAAAGCTAAGGGACAGTACCCAGGCCCTGAGTTCAAGCCCTAATATTAGCATTGTACATCTGTATTTATTTATTTATGTGTATTTTATATATTTATTATATATAATTTGTTTAGTCAGTACCAGGTAACAAGACATAAAAAAGAATCCTAGACTAAATAAATAGGCTACCGGCATTTACAAGAGGTCATGGAACAGAGTACAATGTCATGCTATACTCTGCAGAAGGGGAAACTGAGGGCCATGGAGAGGAAGTAGTTTTCTGAGATTGGTAAGCCCTGGTAGTGCCTAGAGACGCCCATCTTCCCACTACACCAGCTGCCTTTCTGTCCCTTGGCAGCACAAAGATAAAGACCTAGAGTGGACCAGAGATGATGGGTTATGCATGAGCCTATGGCATACAGGACCAGGCAGGGCCCCAGAAGGCACCCAAGTCCTTCCCTTCCCTCCCGTGTGTGGGAGCAGTCTCCCTGCAGTCACTGCAGTGCCACTTGGACCCAGCCACAGGCAACTGTGCCCTTTGCTCTTTGGTGTGCCCCTCCTCCTAGGGCATGGAGGAGGTGGCTTTCCTCTCCAAATGAAACAAAGGAGCATTATAGACACCAAAAGGCATCTTGCTGAGAATCTTATAAATAACCCCTGGACATATGAATTGAATTTCCCTCAACTCACCCAGGAATGTAATAAGCCAGAGCTGTGGAGGAAAGCTGCCAGCCCAGGCCCTCTAACCACTTAAAAAGGTTCTCATGTTCTCAAGACCAGAGACTTTGTATCTGGGGAAAATCCTAGCCTTTTCAACTTCCTCGAGAGCCTCTACTCAGCAAGGCTCTGAACCTTGGGCAGCGTGGCCCTGTCCCTGCCAGGCTGGGCCCAGTTGTGTTGGCAGCGACCCAGGCAGCCCAGACCTCATTTCAGAGGAGGAGGTGCTTCAGACTTCCCTCTATAGCAGAGTGGCCTGCACCTGTTCACTAGTTCACTCATTCACCCCTTAACTAAGCTCACAGTCACTGTGTAATGGGTCAAGAACATAGCAATGAGCCAGGAGACACAGTCCCACTTTCAAATCTAGTGGAAGATCTTACTAGCACAAAGCTTTTGGAAAGAGGGTGAATTTCCAACACCATAGGTGTTAAACCAACTACTTGTTGTTAGCAATCCAATGTAAGACAAAAAAGAAAAAGGCGGTTGGCCACCGAGGTCTCTCCAAAGCAAGCTTCTAAGGGCATTTTCAGGCTGTGCAAGCTGCCCTTGCGCCTCCTCCCTGCCTGTGCTGGTCTCCACTGCAGTACCTACAGGTAGACACAAGAGGTCTCAGGAGAAGCAAGGATGGGTGGGTCTGGGAGAAGCAGGTGCCCACATTTCCTGCTTGAGGAAAGCTTCTAACTGTCATTTCTTTCTGTTGTTTTTGATGTTGTTATTGTTGTTTTCTCTTCTCTGTTCCCTCTGAAGAGATCTGAGAGTTTTCTCCTAGGTAACCTTAGATCTGAAGAAAAAGTTGTGAATAGGACATTCTCATGGGGGAAAACTGACCCATGGCGAGATTCTACAGGGCGTCTTTCTATTACTTCTTATTACTGGATGTAAGTCTGCAACAACCTCAGATTAAAAAGCTCAATGATCCACAAGTTCTTGATAATTGTACAATGCTAAAAAAAAAAAAAAATTAAGAGGTTGTACGCATTATGCCCACCTTTCGTCCTCAGCTCCACCCACACCTGACCCCTCCCTGCCCTGGAGTTCCCACCTTATGGCCAGCCCCTCCCTCTCTCCACCTGAACTCCCATCTACCTCACTTCCTACCCCCCAGACTCTGCTGCTACCTAGATAGTGGAGGCTGCCATGTGCTCTCTCTCTCTGGGGAAATATGGCTCCTCTAGTAAACCTTGTAATAATCTTTCTCCTGTGCTTGCCTGCCTCCGCATGGTCCCCTGGCATGGGTGTGAAGGATCCTTTCATTGATCCTTTCAGAGGTCACCACGGCAGGAAGAATGAGGGAATATTAGGGAACTTAATACACATGGTTTTCAAAACTTTTCTACAAATTCAAAATGACTTCACACAAAAAGTTAAAAAATGGTATTTTTGCCAGGCACTGATGGCTCACTCTTATAATCCAAGCTACTCATGAGGATCTCAGTTCAGAGCTTGCCTGAGCAAGAAACTCTGTGAGACTCTTTTTGTTTGTGTTGTTGTTGTTATTATTGTTGTGTTGCTGTTGTTGTTTTTGGTCAGTTGCCACGCCGACCCCAGTAGAGTCTGCTTAGCATGGGAGACCATCTATCAGACCATGATAGGGGCTTCGAGACCTATCTCTGAGTCTTGGGACTTCACCGAAGTCTACCTCAGAGAATGGGGCTTTACAGAAACCTATCTCCAAGTTTTGGGACTTCACCGAAGTCTACCTCGGAGAATAGGGCTTCTAAGAGGCCTACTCCTGGGAAAAGGCTGGAAAAACCCCTGGGAAAAGATGTGTTTCTGCCTTTCTTCACTGCATAAGAGTGCCTATTAATCTTTTACTGCTTCTACTGCTCTTTGTACTTGCTCATTGTCAACGTTCCCTTATTCAAAGCTCTTTCTTAAGAGTGTTGGCGACTCCAATATCTGATGAGTGTCTTAAAAATATGACTAACTCACCAGAGTTAAGTGCTAACCTAAAACCCCTCTTATGGAGGCTAGTAGACAAGTCATAAGTAAATATTGGGGGTTTCATGATGTCATTTCAGCAGAAGGAATTGTTTGTAAGAGATTTACAAGAAGCTGTAGGCGCGGCTAGAATAGAAGGAATGTATGGCAATTGCTGAGATAACTACTTAGGAGAAAGAACTTCTTGTTACTCTCTTTCATTTACTAAAAGACTTGCTAGATGTATGCCTCGGTGACCTTGCTATTGAGGAAAGAACAGGAAAGATCTTATGGGACAGTTAAGGCCTCTATAGAAATAAGGTAATGGTTAGTTGATGACAAAACATCGAAACCCATTATATTTCTTAGAGATAAGCCGGAAACAAGTGCCTATCAGGTGACCAGCTGGTGACCACCCAAGAAAGAAGCCCTGCAGCAAGATTGTGTAACCTTTTGCCCTTTCTCATGGAGACATTTGCTATAAAAGTTTGTTATCCTCTGCATTAAATTGCACTCAGCATCCACTCCTAGTGTGTGTGAGTTGTCTGTTTGCCATCTCCCCACCTATTCCAGGTTCCTCCCTTAGGTGTCCTCCGTCGTCCCGACAGAACCCGGTCCGCGGCAGTCAGTCATGTGGCTTGAACTCTGGGCCTGGGCACTGTCCATGAGCAATTTCACTCAAGGCTACTGGTCTACCACTTTAAGCCACAGTGCCATGTCTGGTTTTCTGATGTTTTATTAGAGATAAGAGTTTCATGGCCTTTCCTGCCTGGCTGACTTCAAACCATGATGCTGAGATCTCAGCCACCCAAGTAGCTGGGATTATAGGCATGAGCCACCAGCACCCAGGTTGTGAGACTCTTATGTCCAATTAACTAGCAGGAACTAAGCAAAGGAGCAACCAAGTGATAGAGTGTTTTGAGTGAACAAGCTAAGGAACAGCCACTGGGCCCGAGTTCAAGCTTCTGTGCCAGCATTTTTTAAGTATTTCTTTTTATTATATTTTTATTATCTTTAAGTAGTTGTACAAAGAAGTTACTAGTCAACATATGAGCTTATGAATACAATGTGTACAATATATCTTGATCATTATCATCCCTTTCGCCATTCCCCATCACCCCTCCCAACACAGCCCCTCTCCTCAATTTTCTTAGTTTTATAGGATATATATATATTGAATATTATGACGGCAATCTCTCCTCTTCCTCTCTTCATTCATCTAAGTCTCCCTTCGATCTCCCTGCCCCTGGCCACAACCTCTCAAGAACTAGTTCCCTAGTGTTCATTTTGTTTGACTGTGAATTCGTTTTTGAAGGAATTACACCATTTGAATTCTTCCCTGTAAATACTATATTTCAATTAATATGTTTGTGTACACTTGCATACAGCCCCGTATGTGTTTACTTGTACATTTATAAATTACTTCTAGCTTGTACATATGAGAAACAACACACATTCTTTGTCTCTCTGCACTCAATTTTTACTTCACTTAAACTAATTTTTTCCAGGTCTGTCCAAGCAATTATTTATAGATACATTGTAGGCAGAGCCCTGGGTTAAGAATTCATCAGCATTGACTTCCCATGTGACCTTGGACACATTCTTCCTCCTTTCTGAACTTTAGCTTCTCCATTTGTTAATACAAAGTACAAGTAAGATATTCTCTCCCTGTCCTTCATGCGTGATCCATCCTCTGTGTTCCAATCTATGATCCTACACTTTTTCCCAAGCCCAATTCTTCAGGTTCCCCACCTATAAATACAAACAGATCATATATACTTTGCAAAATCTACCTCCCCCCTACTGTCCACTTTTTCTGGGCTTGAACTCAGGGCCTGGGCACTGTCCCTGAGCATTTTTACCCAATGCTAGCACTCTGCCACTTGAGTCACAGTGTTACTTCTGGCCTTTTGCAAATCTCACAGGTTTTCCTGCTGAGGCTGACTTTGAAATACAATCCTCAGATCTCATCCTTCTGAGTAGCTAGGATTATCAGAATGATCCATCTGTGCCTGGACAAAGTTCTTTTTTTTTGGTTGGTCATGGGGCTTGAACTCTGGGCCTAGGTGCTGTCCCTTAGCTCAAGGCAAGCTCTCTACCACTTGAGCCACAGCACCACTTCCAGTTTTCTGAGTGGTTTATTGGAGATAAGAGTTTCATGGACTTTCCTGCCTGGGCTGGCTTTGAACTGTGGTCCTCAGATCTCAGCCTCCTGAGTAGATAGGATTACAGGCGTGAGCCACCAGTGCCTGGCTGGACAAAGTTCTTAAAGTAAAATGATAGAAAACAGTAGATAGTAAGGGCCAGGTCCAAAATAATGCCCCTTTTGCCTACAGAGCAACATCAGCCACCTCTACCCTTTTCTGTGTGTCTGGACAGGCACACAGCATTAACAGAAACTTCAAAGTCCACACAGAGCTTGGCAAGAAGCAAAGTGGAATGCTCAGGCTCTCTGCTTATTTTTATGGTATTTTCTTAAAATAGAAGCCTTCAAACTTGTTTGTGTGTATGAGTCCCTGAGGGGCTGGTAAAAACACAAATTGCAGTTGGGTGCTGGTGGCTCATGCCTGTAATCCTGCTACTTAGGAGGCTGTGATCTGAGGACTGCAGTTTGAAACCAGCCCAGACAGACACATCTCTTGAGATTCCTGTCTCCAATTAACCAGCAATAAAGCTGGAAGTAGGAGATATGGCTCAAACACTACAGCATCAGCCTTGAGGAGAAAAAAGAAAACCAAGCAAGAAGTAGAGGCCTTGAGTTCCAGACCCTGAGTTCAAGAGCCAATACTAACACAAAAAATATTATATATATATATATATATATATATATATATAACAGGTTACTAGACCCAGCCGCTGAAGTTCTTCTTCCAGAATAAGATGTGATACTTGCTGAATCTTCATATCCACTAAGTTCCCACATGCTGCTGACATGCTTGAGCCAATTGGACAGTTACCTCCCTGGGGTCTAGAGCAAGTACAGACAGACTTCAGGGAAATGAGGCCCTGGGGACTGAGGCAAAACCTCCACGCAAAGGAGCAGGAGACCCAAAAGCCCAAAGAGAGGGAGCAGAAGTCCTGTAGAAAGAGGGCAGAGGGAAGAGTTGCTCCAGCTTTTGTTCTTTTCATTCTCACTTCTGACACACAGTCTCATCCCATCTTCTAGGAAAGAGAGGTGAGGGGGCAGGGAGACCAGGATGTGGCTCAAATATTGGCTATAGGGGCAGAGGAAGGTGGGAGAATGAAGCAAAGTACCACAACATTTAGGACTCATGAGCAGGGAGGGAAGTGGCAATTTAGACCATTACACTCTGAGTTGTAGGGAGAAATGTTGCTGGGTGGTTTGGAGATCTGCGTAAGTTGGAAGTTGCCCGAGGAAGTGTTTGTCAACACTGTGAGCTGTAGCAGAAAGTGATGTGGAAGGTGGAGAACAACTAACTTTCAATAACATTTGAGTGAGTGCCTCACCCTATGCTACATGTTACACATTCTCCCTTCCTGCATGAAGCAGACTTCACTGCCATTTATACATAGGTATGCTATATAACAGAAGTACTCAGGCTGGCTAAGTCCTGGAATCAGACTCTTGCTCTCCTCACTGAGTTATTTCATAACCTCCTGGGCTCTGTTATTTCCTGCAAGCTGTGTGATTTTCAACAAATCAACTTTTCTGAATGTCTGTATTTCTCTGAATAAAAGAAGTGAGGGTCACTGGTAGCTGGTAGCTCACACCTGTAATCTTAACTATTTAGGATGCTGAGATAGGAAGATCCAGGTTTGAAAAAAATATGTGAGGGCTGGGAAGGTGGCTCAGTGGTAGAGCGTTTGTCTTGTATGCATGAGGCCCTGGGTTCGATTCCTCAGCACCACATAAGCAGGGAAAAAAAGCCAGAAGTGGCGCTGTGGCTCAAGTGTTAGAGCACTAGCCTTGAAGTGAAGAGCTGAGGGACAGCGCCCAGGCCCAAAGTTCAGGCCCACGACCAGACCCCCCCCCAAAAAAAAATCTGTGAATCAAGGAGGAGGAGGGTGAAGGGAAAAGAAGAAAGAAGGAAAAAGAGAAGAAGAAAGAGGAAGAGGAGAAAGAGGAGGAGGAAGGAGGAGAAGAGGAAGAAGAGGAAGAAGAGGAAGAGGAGGAGGAGGAGGAGGAGGAGGAGGAGGAGGAAGAGGAAGAGGAAGAGGAAGAGGAAGAGGAAGAGGAAGAAGAAGAAGAAGAAGAAGAAGTTGTTACTGTTGTTGTGGCAAATAGCTCCCTAAGGGATTTTGAGGCTCAGATAAAATAGCAAGGAAAATCTGCTTGATGGAAAGCAGGATGCTTTCCATGCTCTGAATCTCAAGGACCAAACCTAGTGCTAACTAGGATTACCAGTGATAAGCAAGCCTAGGACTTTCATAATGGTCACCACTTCAAGATTTAACATTAGGTTCTGGGCATCATTGAGTTAACAATTTGCCCTGTTTTAAATAAAACCATCGCTCACAAGTGTAACTAATGTTTTATTATTACTAATTCCAGAACCATTACACCATGGAGCCTAAGTTTAAAAAGAATTCAATTGAAGACCAAAACATGGTCAGTAGCAAATGCTTGTTTTTGTAAATAATTTCCATTCCAAAGTCTAACTTGTTAGAAGAAGTTATTTTGGTATATTTTTCTTTTTTTCAGTACAGTGATACATAATGTTTTCATTGTATCTCTTTGTAGAGTTCTAGAAAAGTCCAGGAGAAAAAAATCACAGTAACAATCCTTCACAGAGTTTAGCTAGAAGATGGCTGGGGTTCTATCATTGTAGACTAGTTACATGGATACTTAGGTACCCAGGAGGACTACAGCATGTGCACTCATTCAGCTTTGTGTTCAGGCTCCGGGGTCTTTGTCTTATACCATACATCTTTCATAGGATATCTGAGAAAAACATATTCCATCAGTCTTGCTTTTGCCCTTGTAAGCACCTCTCATCATATGGGAGTACATTTGTAATAAGCCAGGAAACACTCCCTGACATCCACACCATCTCAGAGCTGTAAAAACACTTGGAAGTATAGAAATTCTGATAAATCTTGAGACAGCATAGCAGTAGGGGCTGAGACCCCTACTTGACTACTTGGTCTGAGAAGAAGCTTTTTCCAGTTAGCCACATAACTACTAACAGATGATGGTACAAGTTAGTGGAGCTGTGGCTCAAGTGGTACAGCGCCAGCCATAGGCAAAAAAAAAAAGCCAAACAAGCGCATGAGGCCCTGAGCACAAGCCCCAGCAACATGAAAGCAAGGAAGAGAAAGGAAGGAAGGGAGGGAGGAAGGAAGGAAGGAAGGGAGGGAGGGAGGAAGGAAGGAAGGAAGGAAGGAAGGAAGGAAGGAAGGAAGGAAGGAAGGAAGGAAGGAAGGAAGGAAAATAAAGAAGGAAATAAGGAAGGAAGGAAGGAAGGAAGGAAGGAAGGAAGGGAAGAAGGACACAACAGTACCAGTATAAAAAGGAAAAAATTCACAGAAGATGCAGAAGCAAAAGACACTCAAGATATAGCTGTTGGGATATTTCTGAACATTAGAAGGTGAATATCTATATAGCTTTTCAGGAGAGTCTCTCCCAATTAAATTATAATTTATGTCTGTGAGTTATCAGTTAATTTGTAGAACTATTAATGGTTGAAGCTGAATGAGATCTTTTTATTTTTTTTGGGGGGGGGGGGGGGTCCGGTCGTAGGGCCTGAACTATGGGCCCGGGCTCTGTCCCTCAGCTCTTCAGCTCAAGGTTAGCACTCTACCACTTGAGCCACAGCGCCACTTCCGGCTTTTTTCTTTTTGCTTATGTGGTGCTGAGGAATCGAACCCAGGGCCTCATGCATGCAAGGCAAGCGCTCTACCACTGAGCCACCTTCCCAGCCCCTTGAATGAGATCTTAATCTACTCATTTATTCAAATGAGAGTTCAAAGACCAAAGTCACACGTCCTTCATCATGACCAAGGCAGTAATTAGTAATACTATTGAAGTACAAAAGGGTAGATACAGTGTCAGGAGATTGTTCCTGTTCTGTCTCCAACAATGCTCACAATAAAGGAGAGTCAGAGACTCAGGGGGTGAAGCCTCCCCAGGGTCAATCGTCTAAGAACTGCTGGAGTCCAGATCCATAACCAGCTCTGTTGGTCTTCAAGTTCATATCTCCAACACAACTCGATCCATTGTCACTTCTTTATCTGTGCTTAAGGGTTGATTGCCAGTGAGGATAGGCAGAGGTGCATTGAAAGGCAAGAGCCTGGAAAAGGGAAAGCCAGTTCAGACATGCTCACAAAGGTCCTGTTGACAGCAAGGGCTTTAGTAAGGGCATAGTAGCATTCACCTCACCTACCTATTAAGACCTGGCATGGACGTGAAGATGAGGGTAAAAGCCGCTGGACATAGGAAAGTCTTTATGGTCTATGGCATATGGCATATATATTCACATATATTCAGGAGGTACTGACTCTGATGGTTAGGAGAGTTCCAGATCTTTCTGAGTGCATTTCTGTTACAAGTGTAACATTCTGTTGCAACAAGACACAGTGAAGCATATTAATAAAAGTGGCTACAAGTTTTTAAAAACCTCAAACCAGGGCAGGGGCTATGACTCATACAGTAGAATGCCTGCCTAGCAAGCACAGGGCTCTGAGTTTAATCCCCTAGTACTGCTAAATAAATAAACGTCCCCAAATCAGCATGAATGGAAATAATAGAAACCCATCAGGATTATAGATCCTTACCTGGGCCCAGTAGTTTCTTACTGAAATATACAAGTCAGTATTATTTATAATATTTGTCACCCTTAGGTGACTCAACACATTCATAGACTGTGAGACAATTCTAACTATGTGAAACATTGTAAGTCACCTTGAAGAATTAGACAAGGAGGTACTTATAGCTGACAGTTCAGTCAAAAGCCTAAGATGTGCCTGTAATGCAAGGTGACTTTTAATAGGTGACCTAGAAGCTCGGAAAGTTTAGAGAACATGTCCCGACCCGCAGGACTTCAACCAGGGCAGTGAACCTAAGCGAGAAGGAATGAAGGGACAAGAGACACGAAGAAGGACAGCAAGACAAGGATTCTGATCAAGCTGCCAATTTTTATTTTTCACACAAGGGTATTTATATGCTTGGACTTAGGGCGTGGTGCAAAGGTGGTCGTTAAGTAGATTTAGGGCAGGGTGAAAAGGTGGTCGTTAGTAGCTGCAGGGTGTTTACTTTAAGGCGTGGTGAAAAGGTGGGATTCTGTAAACTCAGGCTCAGGTTGTTCCAGTGAGATAGTTAAGCCTATCAAGTTTGAGAGACTTAACTTTTGGCTCCCAACATCTCCCCCTTTCTTGTTTAGAAAATTGACCATCAATTGTTGGCTGCTCTTTTTAAGGGGGTGACAGAGGCTCTGTTCCTCTAAGGGCCCAGGGTTTTTCTCCACTCCGAGCGAGCGTCCTCACTCGGGGAGGGGAATTTTACAGACCTTGGCATGTTTTTTGAGGAGACGGCTTGTGGGTATGCATGCCAACCGTCATGCACCAGAGCTTGCCACTCAGGGGTCTTGGGTTTTGGGATCTCGCGGATCCATCCCCCTGCAGTCTTACCTGCACCCTTGATTAGAGCATTTCTTCTTCCTCCCATAGGTGCATCCTCCCCCAAGCGGAGGGGCCTATAGGAGGAGGGGCGAACCTATCCCTTATGGCAATAGGTCTTGCCCGTTGAATGGTCAGGAGTTATGAATAAGGAGGGTTTTCTAAATAAGAAAAAAAAGGGAGGGCTGTTTCCCACTGGAACAAGCTCATGGCAAAACACTAATTAAAAGCCTGGGGTCAATCCTAGATCTCGATGCTGCGGTCTGCCATATCAAGGCGTCTGCCATATCAAGGCGATGGTGATGAACCTGTATGGGCTTAGAAGCCAAGAGATTAATCTGTTATTTAATAAATTTAAACAGGATGGTCCATGTCTGGAGTTCTAGCTGCATCTGCAAGAGAAAAGGCATCATCCTGGGGGGGAAGGCTTCCCCTGGGTTGTGGTAAGCCATTCACCTGTTTTATCAAGCGTTCTGGCAGCCACCTTGGGGCCACTTGTTCTTGATCTAAAAGACAATGAGTGGCAGGGAGTGGTCTACCTGTAGCTTTGGAGGGCACTGCCCCTTGGCTTTGTTTTGCCGAAGGGACATTCACGTGCAAAGTGACCAGGTTGTTTACAATTAAAGCAAGTATGCGAGCTGGGGACTGAACCTTGAAATGCCTTGGTAAAGGCAGCACCTATGGCGAGCCCCATGGTGTGAGCGGTTCCTACTCCAGCACAAAGCCTGACGAACTCAGAGAGGTCACCCTTGTTTTTATGTGGTCGGAGGACATCTTGACATGCCGGATTAGCATTTTCAAAGGCAAGATGTTTAACAAAGGCACTTTCACTTTCACTTGGCCCAAGAAGCCTTTCTACAGCCAAGTTAAGCCGCGAGACAAAGTCACTGTAGGGTTCCTCTGGCCCCTGTCTAACCTTTGCCAGGGAAGTAGTAGCCGATCCCTTTTGAGGGAGACGCTTCCAAGCATAAAGGCCAGCGTTTTGAATTTGTGCCAAAAGTCCAGTAGGAAAGCGCGCCTGTTTAGCATTGGTATCAAAGGGCGCATTACCCAAAAGTTTAGTATAGGTCCAGGTTTTTGAAGATGTTTTAGCCAAATTTTTTTGCGCGGTCTCTCTATATTGTTCCTTAAAGTCCGCATTCCATAAAACAAAATCACCCCCACTAAGGGTGGCGCGGGCCAGGAACTTCCAATCATTAGGGGTGAGCCAGCGCGCACTTTGGTTTTCTAACAAGGCTAATGTATAAGGCGCAGTCGGGCCATATTGGGCACATGCATTTTTAAGCTTTTCAACAAACCCGGAGGCTAAGCCTCTTATACTCTTGTTGGCCTTTTCCCTGGGTGGGTTGTTCCTCTTCATCCCCAGTATCCTGCTCTTCATCCTCCTTTTCCTCCTCTTCTGATTCGTCCTCCTCACCCTCTGAGGTCCTATCTGTCTGGCTCCGAGTTACTGGAAAGGTGAGAACTGATTGATGGCCTGATCTAACCTTAATTTTATCAGGCGTTTTTGGCGTATCGGCCAAGGCCAGTATGCGGAGTTCATAATCAAGGGACCGCAGTTCTTTTAAAAGTTGAAGGTGTTCTCGCCTATGTTGAAGAGTCTCGCGTAAAGGTGCCAGGTTAGGTAAAAGGGGGGGAGAAAAAACATCTGGATCTGGAGGGGTAGTGGGCCCTTGAAGGGCTGGACCACAAAAGGAAGGGATTTTCAGTAAATTGACCAGCAGTCATATCTAATACAACTGATGGGCAAGCCGAGGGGGGCCTAGAGGCATGTTGGAGAACCTCCTCTCCTGTTTTTACAAGTTTTAATATTCCACTATCAAACAGAGAACATTTTAAAATGTCATTAATCAAATTCCAATAGGAAAAGGCCGTAGCAGGAACCTTTTCTGAACCAAAGTTTTCATAATCTGTTAAACAATCTCCTACTCTTTGCCATCTTTTTGCATCTATGATTCCTACAAGTCCTCTATGAATGAGAAAAATAATTCTAAATCCTTTTTCTTAACCCGCGTTCCTCGTGTCTTGAAGGCCTCCCTGAGGTCTGACAGAAATAGATCATGTGACGATATTGCTTGTCCCATAGTGGGCCACTTACCATGCGCCGTCCCCACTCTCCTCCTGGATCTGTCTCTCGGTGGGGTCTGTCGAGGCGATCTCGCGATCTCGGACTGTACTTGGCCAAGTTTTCCCGGAGGACGGCGTTCCTTCCTCAGTCAGAGGCTCGTGCCCCACGTTGGGCGCCAGTTGTCCCGACCCGCAGGACTTCAACCAGGGCAGTGAACCTAAGCGAGAAGGAATGAAGGGACAAGAGACACGAAGAAGGACAGCAAGACAAGGATTCTGATCAAGCTGCCAATTTTTATTTTTCACACAAGGGTATTTATATGCTTGGACTTAGGGCGTGGTGCAAAGGTGGTCGTTAAGTAGATTTAGGGCAGGGTGAAAAGGTGGTCGTTAGTAGCTGCAGGGTGTTTACTTTAAGGCGTGGTGAAAAGGTGGGATTCTGTAAACTCAGGCTCAGGTTGTTCCAGTGAGATAGTTAAGCCTATCAAGTTTGAGAGACTTAACTTTTGGCTCCCAACAAGAACACACTTCTGGGTGGAGAGGTGTGTCAGAGGAAGCAGTTAGGAAGGCTACCTAAAGGAGATGGCAAACAACAACATCAACTTAGAGAATTTTCCCAATGTTCACTCTATACCTTCACAAGGCATAGGGAAAATCTGAAGGGCAGGGTGGGAGGGTACTACAGAGCAAGGGACTGAGATCCACGAAGGTGAATATGTTTGTAAAAGTTCACTGCACTAGAAACAGCACTGGTGACTGAAAATGCAATGCTAAAATCTACATCTCTGATCCTGGTTTTATCAGGGGTGCAATTGTGCCCCTAAAAATATTTGGAAAGCCCTTTTTTGCATGGTCTACGTCTCCCCAACCCCCACAGCTCCTAACCCACAAGAGACCAATTTTGTGGAGCCATTCCTCAGAGCCTGGGAATGACTTTGGGTTGGTGTTGACCAACTAGCTATATGGAAGAGCTTTGTTGATCTCTCTGGGGAGCTATATAGATTCATAGGGCCCCAGGAGTTTCCTGTTAGACCATTGTCCCAGAATGACTATTAAATTACTTGACTATTTCTCAGAAATACAAGCATGAGGCATTTCCTGGAGTCGCCATTGATGTGTCCCTTGACTATTTATCATAATAAGCAATGGGGTAGTGTGGTTAATATCACAGACTCTATCATCACAGGAATGTCGGCAGTTGCTAGATGTATGACTTTGGATAAGAACCTCTAAACCTTGGTCACCCAAGTCTGCACAACCAAAATAATAGTGCTAACTCACAGGGCTTTGGGCCTATACTACATAATTGACGTATGTGACCTCTTTTTTTAATTGTGCTTTTCCTAACTTCCCAAAGTATATAGACTCTTCTACTTCTAGGGCAATATTTTTAAAAATGAACAAATAAAATCTCCTGATATACAAAATGTTGAAAAAATTTATCACCAGCGGACCCACATTAAAAGAAACATTCAAGGAAATGTTTCAGACACTTCCTTGAATAACACCAAATGGAAATCTAGAGCACACAGGAAAGAACACCAGAAACAGTAACTACAAGGGTAAATGTATGAGACTTCCTTCATTACAATCTAAATCTTTCTAAGTATGTTTAAATCTTTTTTTGGGGGGGGGAGGGGTCCGGTCGTGGGCCTGAACTCTGGGCCTGGGCGCTGTCCCTCAGCTCAAGGCGAGCACTCTACCACTTGAGCCACAGCGCCACTTGCGGCTTTTTTTTTCTGCTTATGTGGTGCTGAGGAATCGAACCCAGGGCCTCATGCATGCAAGGCAAGCACTCTACCACTGATCTACCTTCCCAGACCATGTTTAAATCTTTCTAAATATGTTTTCCTGCTTAAATAAAATGAAAACAACACATTGTGAGTGTTGTACATTTAAATTTTATACATTAAAACCAATTATTATAGCAATATAATCATATGAAACAGGAATATTATTGTTCTTAGAGTATGCTTGAACTGGGAGGCTATCCGTTGAAGTTACACAATGGTAAGTTAAACCAGAAAACAAACAAGAAAATAACAAAACAAAGCTAATTATAGCTAATAATGGGAAGTGGCAGAGACTGCTCTATGTATTTATTGTGTGTGTGGCCCTGAGTTTGATCCCTGTACTGAAAGAAAAAAATAAATAAAAAGGAATTATCTAATAAGCTAACAAAGGACATACAAACAAGTCATAACAAATACACAAATTCTAATCTAAATGAACCCAAAATAAAAGTAAGAACAAAGTAGGCAAAAAGAAAACAGGACAAAATAGAATACTAGCAGCTCTGTAATATCGTGATGTGCAATCAATAATCACATAAAATGTTAGGTTTCTGGGTAGTAAGTTGGTCTCTGATTGTATTCCTGCTGCTACAAGAAGCTGATAATCATACATGGACACAAATATCCATGTGGGGACTTTGTGGTCCAGGGCTCCACAGGGAGAGATGGTCCCTTGTACTCCAGGAGATCCCTTGTATTCCAGGAACAAAGGCTCATCTTTGTTCCACAGAAACCCTGTGTTAGCTCCATAGTTTAGCTCTACAAGCTCCCTTCTGTAGTCTGAGAGTTGCCTTGCCTTCCCAGAGGCCCTACCCAGTGACTCAAGGAAAAATTTCCAGGGACCCAGAAGAACCACACCTGTTTACATACAGGTAACAAAAAGATCCAAATAGAGAAGTCTGAAATAGTCCCTCCATGCCAAGCTTTATTGTCCTGCCTCCTCAGTGACCAGAAAAGATCCATGCCCACGCAGACCCCTGGGATTATACTCAGCACCTGCAGACATCCCTGAACACTCAGCAGTAGTCTTGAAACTCAATTCCATGGAGACCTGGAGATCATGGATATCCTGGATACCACCTCCCAGGAAAGCCTCAAAGCCCTCATTGCATAGGTAGGGAATTGATCTTAACAAGGATATCCAGAATGGTGATAAGCATTATGGTGCACACCCATAATACCAGCACTTGAGAGGCTGAGTTAGCAGGATCATGAGCTCTGGCCCATCTAGACTCATGAAGTGATCCAGGACAGCGTGGTAGACATCCTGTCTCAAAACTATAATGAGTTATCATCTCACACTTCTTAAGACAAGTGATAACTAGTATGTTGACAGTGTGAAGAAAACAAAAGCCTGTGCACTGCTCCTGGGCAAGCAAATTGGTGAAGCCATTGTAGAAAATAGAATAAAGATTCAAAGTACTGTAGAACCCAGGCAAGTCCACTTTTTGTGTTATTATTCAAATAATGAAATCAGTATTTCAAAGTGATACTGCACTGTCATTGTCATGTTCATTGAAGAATATTCACAGTAGCCAAAATATGTGTGTGTGTGTGTGTGTGTGTGTGAGAGAGAGAGAGAGAGAGAGAGAGTGAGAGAGAGAGAGAATGGATTCTTCAGCCTTAAAAAATACAAGACTGGGCACTGGTGACTCGCGCTTGTAATCCTGGTTATTCAGGAGGCTGAGATCTGAGGATCATGGTTTGAAGCCAGCCTGGGTAGAAAAGTCCAAGAGATTCTTATCTCCAACTAACCACCAAAAAGTTGGAAGTGGAGCGGTGACTCCAGTAGCAGAGTGTTTGCTTTGAGCAGAAAAAGCTAATGGACTGAGCCCAAGTCTAGAGTTCATGCCACAGGACTGGCAAAAAAAAGAAAAAGAAAACGAAAGGCAACAGGACGTGGTGATGCATGTGTATAATCTTGGTTACTTGGGAAGTAGAGATCATGAAAATTATAGTTTGAGGCCAGTTCAGTTAAAAAAAAAAAAGAAAGCAATATCTCATCTCAACTAACAAACTAGGTATGGTGATACAAACCATGATCTAGCTAAGCAGGAAGCATAGGTAGAAGGATTACTGTTGGAGGCTGGCCCTGAGCAAAAAATACAAGACTTTATCCAAAAACAAAACAACAAAAAAACTAAAGCAAAAAGGGCTGAGGTATAGCTCAAGTTGTAGAAATCCTGTCTAGTTAGTATAAGGTCCTGAGTTCAAATCCTAGTACTGCCAAACTGAATAAATAGAGGAAATCCTGCCATGTGTAGTAACATAAGTGAGCCAAACAGCACTACGTTCAGAGGACTGTTCAGACATAGAAAGTTCTGAATGAACTCACCTGTGTATACAATCTAACATATTCAACTCACAGAAGCAGAAGAGATTTAATTACTAGGGAAAGGGTAGGGAGGAGAGATCTTGGTAAGAGATATAAACAAACCTTTAACTAGACAAGAGAAAAAATTCAAGAGTTCTCTTGTACAATTGGAAAACAGGGCACTGGTGGCTCACACCTATAATCCTAGCTACTCAGGAAGCTGAGATCTGAGGATTGAGATTCAAAGGGTTTGAGATTACCTCCAACTAGTCAGAAAAAAAATAGCTGGAAGTAAAACTATGGCTTAAGTGGTAGAGTACCAACTTTGAGAGGAAAAACTAAGAGATAGCGCCCAAGCCTTGAGTCCAAGCCCC
Organism: Dipodomys spectabilis; assembly: GCF_019054845.1. Taxonomy (NCBI): domain Eukaryota; kingdom Metazoa; phylum Chordata; class Mammalia; order Rodentia; family Heteromyidae; genus Dipodomys; species Dipodomys spectabilis. Next base: position 18,281,982 of record NW_024870694.1, read on the forward strand.
AATACTGGCACTAAAACAACATTTTATATCAAGATATAGATCTAGATATAATATATTCACATGCATACATACATATACATATATGTATATATACAGAAATGTATACATATATGCTTCATTATATATGTATATTTTCTATTATGTGTGTGTGTGTGTGTGTGTGTGTGTGTATTTATGGAAAATGCCTAAGAAATAGCCACTTCCTTAAGATGCTTTTCTGTGACAAAGTATTTTTATTTTTAAAACGTAGCTCTTTTGAAAAGGCCCTTGTCACCCAGGCATGTGGTGTTGTGACAACTGAAAGTGTTTAAATCTGCCCTGTGGTTTGGCGAGCAAACACTGAGGGCCACCAGGCCCACGTGCACCACATGGCCTGGCCCTCAGCCAGAATCTACCCCAGCTTGTCTAGCCTGGAGCGCCTTCCAGTTCTTTCCATATGACTTTTGCTTCCTGACATTCTTCCTGAGTTGCGGGAGCATTGGGAGGGCTGGGAGGCTCGGTACAGAAGAAATGATTAGCTCCCTAATGGGTCCTTTCGGGTTTCACCTCCTTCTCATCTCCCAATCTGCTATCAGTCAGGTTTTTTTTTTTTTAAGATGCATTTATTTATCTTTATTAAGTAATTGTGTAAAGTTTCAATTCCAGAAGTCATTATGAATACACGGTCACACTTTTCATTGCTCTCTCTCATCTCTTCGCTATCCCAACCCTCCCCTCCCTAAGTTACATAGATCACTTTTTACATTGTGTACACTGAATATAGTCATTGCATTTGCCCACCCTTCCTTTCTCCATTCATGTGCCCCCTGTCTTGCTGCTCTCCCCCACAGAACATGTTTCAGCTTCCCTGGTATTCATTTTGTCAAACGTTTTATTAGTTGTTCAAAGGAGTTACACCCCTGGACCCCTCCCCTAAGTATACTTTCCTTTAGTCAATTTGCACATGTATGCATAAAACCTGCATATGTAATCGCATATGTTTGTATATTAGATCTAACTTGCACATGAGAGAAAACGTGTACTGTTTGTTTCTCTGAGTTTGATTTACCTCATGATTTGTTTTAGATCTACCTATTTCCCTATAAATGACATAAAATTATTTATTCTAATAAGTAAAATTCCATTATGTATATATACCACATTTTGCTTGACCCGTTCATCCATCCATTCCTCTATCATGGGCTGATTCCATAATTTGGCTATGGTAAATAGTGCAGCAGTGAACATGAATGTACAAGTGTTTTTACTGTATCCTGACTTGTAATATTCTGGGAAGATGCTCAGGAGTGAGATGGATGCTTGGGAGGACAGTTCTATGTTTAGTTTTTGAGGAATCTCCAAACCACCTTCTGGAGTGGTTGCACTAGTTTACATTCCCACCAACAGTGTAATAGGGTTCCTTTTTCCACACATCCCCGCCAGCGTTTGTTATTGTACAAATTCCCAATGTTGGCCAATCTTACTGAGGTGAGATGGAATCTCAATGTTGTTTTGCTTTGCATTTCCTTTATGGCCAGGGATGTTGAGCATTTCCTTATGTGTTTATTGGCCATTCTTACTTCTGAGAAGTCTCTATTTAGTTCCTTTGCCCATTTATTAATTGAGTTATTGATTTGAGGGGGGAGAGAGCTCCTTTTGTATTCTGGATATGAGGCCTTTGTCAATTGTACAGTGGTAAAGATCCTCTCCCATTCTGCAGGCTGCCATTTTAGCTTAGTAACTAGTTCCTTAGCTGTGCAGACACTTTTTAGTTGATGCAATCTCATTTGTCATTTCTCTCTCCAATTTGCACTGGAACTGCACTCAGAAAGTTGCTACCTATACCAATAAGTTCTCTGTTTCTCCTACTTCAATTTTTTTTCCCTGTTAGATATGAGGTTGAGTTCTTTTCTTTATTGTAAAAATGTTGTACAGAGGGGTTATACATGAGCAAGGTAATGAGTACATTCCTATTGAGCATTGTTGCCTCCTCCTTTGTTTTCCCCCTCAAATTTTTAAAATACCATCTAGTCATATAATTTCCATTTTAAAACATTTTCCTTTTTCTCTGTTGCATAATAGTCCTCCATTCTAGTCCACTGTCTCAAGATTCTAGGTCAGTTAGATGGAGGTTGCTGCATAAATTTGTTTTTATTTTTTAATTCTGTAATGCTAAAATTTGAACTCAGGACCTCCTGCTTGCTAGGTAGGAATTCTATCACTTGAGCCATGCTTTTAACCTTTCTATTTTAGTTACATTTTGAATAGTCTTATGTTCTTTCCTAGCTGGCCTTGATTTAAAAAAAAATCCTATTATATGCTTCCTGAGTAGGTAGAATTAAAGTCATATGTCCTTGTGTTCAAACGGGTCCTGCTAGCTTTTTGACCAAGCAAGTTTTGGACTATGATCCACTCAATCTCTGCTTTCCCAAGAAATTGGGATTGTAGGTGTACACTACTTGGCCCAGCCAGAAGTGTGTATTTGTAAAGTTCCCCCATAGGGCTCTAATGTTCAGTCTGAGCTGATAATCATTGTCCTACCTAGTAAGCTTTTGGGTGCAGCCCACCACTGAAGGATTCCTATTCTCTGACCCCTACCTGCCCCTCCCACACATACACCAAAAGTCAGAATTCTGAGTATTGTCATTGGTTTCACCCTGTTCTTTATAGCCACATTCAGGCTATTCTTGTGACAGATAGATTGTGCCTCTCCCTTCTTGCCCCTGCACATGCTTTCGCTGTGCTGGCCCATCCATTCTTGTTACCCAGGGGTGCTTCATAAGCTCCTTCATAGATTAAAATAATATGAAAAATGATGTTAGTGCTACACACTAACAAATGCAATATAAGATCAGTTCACTAATAATTTTTATTCAGATTTTAAAATAAATTAAAATTAAACATTGTCATGGACCCAAACTCTGTGTCCATTATGCCTAATGCCCAAGTGGGCCTGGACCCTAGCTCCTACCACAGCCTCCTAACTCCTCCTCCTGCCTCCCACACTACAAACTGTCTTCCCCATCACACTCAGAGGAAACTTTTTTCTTATTTATTTTATTTGCTTATTTACTTATTTTAATTTTTTTTGTTAGTACTGAAGCTTGAATTCAGGGTCTTCTGCTTGCTTAGCTGGTACTCTATCATTTGAACCACATCTCCAGTCAGTGTTTTGCTAGTTACTTTGGAGATAGAGTCTCACAAAGTTTTTTTCTCTGGGATAACATTGAACTGTGGTTCTCCAGGTCTCAGCCTCCTGAGTAGCTAGGATTTGGAGGTGCAAGCCACCAGCACCCAGCAGCACCAGTGGGGCCTTTTGTAAATATACAAGTCACCTCAACCTGATGAAAAGACATCAATGAGTGTCTGTTGTACTGAGAATACAACCAAACTTCTGACTGGGACCTTTGACAAAGCTTAGCCCTAAAGGCTTTGTAGTCTTACAGATAAGAACCAAATCATATAAGGTATATGTGGTGATACCTGCTTACAACCCTAGTTCATGGAAAGGCTGAAGCAGAATGATCTCAAGTCCAACCAGAATAGGCTATACAATAAGACCTTGTCTCAAAAAGTCAATAAGTAAACAAATAAGTTATTTATAGATAACACTACTAACTCACAGTAAATAATTATAAATAGGTAAAAAAATCCTGTAAATAAGTACATAAGCCTATCTACTGGAAGATTAAATGAAAGATTATTAGACTTTGCCAGAAAACCACACAGACATCCAGGTACAGAGAACAAAAAAGACGTTGCCGGGAAAGGGGCAGCAAGACTCCTTCTCACAAAGGAGAAGTGAGAAGAAGCACGGGATATTGTCTGAGGTGACCTATCTAACCTAGAAGGCTTAGGAGGGGCGAGGAGGGGCTAGGAGGCAGAGACCTTGGTGTGGACCTGTGGGCCAGAGGCTTCATCATGGCGGACTAGGATTTATGGCTGCCATCCAAATAGTAGATAAGGGGCCCTGCAGCTGCTCAGAACTGAAGGTCACTCTAAGGGGCTCTTGTTGCCTTATATGGTGGCAGCTGCCCCAGAGAAGTGCCATCCCAAGGCAAAGAGGGCCGGAAGTTGATTAGTTACTGCCTTTACTACATGGGTTTAATGTTGCCTAGGAAGGGAGCATGCTAAGCTGTGGAGAAGGGAAGGAGTGGACTAAGCTATGGGAAGGGACTCATTTCACTAACATCTTTTTTTTTGGGGGGGGGTGGGGGGGGGGAGTCCGGTCGTGGGGCCTGAACTCTGGGTCTGGGCGCTGTCCCTCAGCTCTTCAGCTCAAGGCTAGTGCTCTATCACTTGAGCCACAACACCACTTCTGGCTTTTTTCTTTTTGCTTATGTGGTGCTGAGGAATCGAACCCAGGGCCTCATGCATGCAAGGCAAGTGCTCTACCACTGAGCCACCTTCCCAGCCCTAAATCTTTTTTTTTTGGTCAATCATGGGGCTTGAACTCTGGGCTTGGGCGCTGTCCCTGCGCTCTTAAGCTCAAGGCAAGCGCTCTACCGCTTGAGCCACAGCGCCACTTCCTCACTAACATCTATACTTGAAAAAAAATGAATAAAATATCCTTTACACATTTTGGTTGTGCATGTTTGATATCTCTTTCCTCATTTTTTCTATTATATCTATCTATCTATCTATCTATCTATCTATCTATCTATCTATCTATATATATCACGTACCTATCATAGGTGTATACAAAACCTGTATTGTTCAGAAAGCCTATTGATTTTTTCATTAAATAAATGGTATCTTATTGTATGTATCATTATGCAACCTGCCCTTTTTATTCAACAAAAGGACTAAGTGGGGTTAAATCCATGTTAATCCTTGTAGATCTCTATCGTGACTTATAGCTATAGCTTAGTATTTTAAGTTATGGCTATGCTATAGTATATTAGTCACTCTTCACCAAAGCCTACTTTATCCTTAAAAAGTAATGCTACAATAAAAATACATATACAAATGAGAGTGTTTCTAAGACGGAGATCTTTATTGTCAAGACAAATGTGTTTTAATTTCACTAATACCCCCAGGTTACTTTGTCTTCCCACATACATTGTATGTGTGTATCCATTGTTCCACACACTGCCAACATTAATCATCCCCCTCTTGGAATACATGCTCCTGTAATGACTTCTGTAAGGGGCCCAAAAAGGTTAAATTTTACAGTCTGAATATGTCCTTACTCCAGCTACATTCCTGCATACTTTGTCTTTTATTTGTTTCTAGAAATTGTACCTTTTGGTCAAACAAATGCAGCAGTGGTAGTCACTAGACACTACTTTGAAAATGAACTATATAACTTGAGGGTGGGCATGGGAGGGAGAAACAGGGGAGGGGGGGAAAGGGTGATCATTATCTAACTTATGTAATTGTAACCCCTCAATACATCATCTTTATAATAACAATATGGAAAAAATTTTTAAAGAAAATGTGCCTTTTTTGCCTCTGTTAATTTTTTTTTTGGGGGTCCGGTCATGGGGCCTGAGCTCTGGGCCTGGGCGCTGTCCCTCAGCTCTTCAGCTCAAGGCTAGCGCTCTACCACTTGAGCCACAGCGCCACTTCCAGCTTTTTTCTTTTTGCTTATGTGGTGCTGAGGAATCGAACCCAGGCCCTCAGGCATGCAAGGCAAGCGCTCTACTACTGAGCGACCTTCCCAGCCCTGCCGCTGTTAATTTTTAAGGTTTTTTTGTTCCCATGATTTTGCTGAACTGTTAGCACAAGAAGTCCAGGTGCAGCATCTCCACTGTGTCCCACTTGGGGCCTTAGTGGATCCTTTCAGTCTGAGAATTTAGGGTTGTTTTAATTTTTGGAAAAGCAAAACCAATATTTCTTCATCAATGAGGTTCTGAGAGCCCCAAGTCATCCAGAGCATCAGGAGGAACAAAGGAGAGACAGACAAACATTGGTTACAGGTACCTGCATGGGTGCCTCTTTGAGAGGAGAGAAGTAGGTGACCATGACAGAAGGGAGGAGAAGGCGAAGGAACAGCCCAAGTGAGAAAAGGGCAGGGAGCTTGGAAGGAGGGGGTGGTAGTTAAGAAACAGTCGTGGGTCATTAGGGAAGCATGGGCCCCAGCTTCTACCTGACCAGAATTCTGTCTCCCACACAATATGACCTGGTCTGAATGCCTGCTTCCTGCAGCCTTCTTCCTCCTGCCCTGGGGAAAACCCTCTTGGCCAAGTGGCTTAGCATCTGGGAACTTCTGGGAGGCAACACTATCAGTAGGCATTACTGTAATTGGTATGATTGGTATAGAATGGACATAGATGTACAAAGGTAAGGGAAGTGTAAACGTATGTTATTTGTTCAGGGTGTTGTAATATCACAGACTTTGAGTGGGGCAAGTGTGTGTTTAAACCACAGAAATCTACTCTCATGTAGTTCCAGGTAGTGGAAGTCCAAGATCAAAGTTCTGGTAAGTTTTGCTTCTTTAGAAGAGTCCATCCGGGATCTGCAGATGTTTGCTTTTTCCCTGTGTCTCCATGTGATCTCCCCTTCATGTCTGTGTCTTCATTTGCTTTTATAAAGATGCTCATCATATTAAACTGGAGCCCATGCCAAACACCACATTTTAACTGAGTCACCTCTTCAAAAGACAAATATATGGCCAGAGAATAAACGGAACTAGAGCTTGTTATGTGAGGTGAAATATGTCCAATGGAGTAAGACAACTATCTATTCCAGGTTCTCTCTCAGATGTAGAATTTAGTCTTTAAAAATGAATGACAAGAATGTAAATCTAGGACAGCAGGAGGGATGATAAAAGGAAGAGGGCAAAAGTAAAAGGGTGGAGGGTGAATATGGTCCAAGTACTTTACATACATGTATGAAAATAGAATAATGAAGCCTATTTAAATTATATTTAAAAGGGGACAGAGTGAAAAAGAATATTAGAGGCAGAGAATTTGATCAAAAGATGAGGTATACACATATGGAAATACAATGAAACCTCTTTGTGCAACTAGTATATGCTAATAAAAATATAAAAAGAATTTAAAAGCCCAACATTTATATGCTGAGATACTAGGAGTTAAAAGTTCAGTATTTGATTGGAGGAGAGCATAAAAATTCAACCTGCATTGTTGCCAAATAGCTTACTTCTTTAATATAAGTGGCTTTTTCCTTTGTGTGTGTGGGGAGGGGGAATCTTGTAGTCACATCATGCCATGGCTCATGAATATTCAAAGTCTACTGGAAGAATCAGAAGTCTGCTGATGAGAGCAATGAGAAGGATTTGGGCTTTAGTTCACATAATCATGCCAGGGAGATTTCAAAATTATAAGTTCAAGTGCCCTACCTGGATTCATTGAGTTGAGTTTTCTGGGATGAAGCTCAGGGAATTATTATTTTTTTAATATCATACATTATTCTGAGAATCTGGTAAACTCAGCAACTGTAGCTTCCAAGATCCTAGTTATTAGTAAATGGAGCTCTTTATCAAATTCTTAAATATTCATTAGCAAGCCTGGATTTGAGATCTTGCTAAAATAAAATAAAGAAAAATACCACTGATGGAATTCTTGGCATTTTCTGACACATTCACAGAGTTCCAGACACTCTCACTCAGGAGTTGTAAACTAAATGCTGTGGGAGAACATGTAAACCAAAGTGCTCCAGTGACAGGAAAGCTGTAGCATCTCTCTACTTGATAGCTAGAGTTACTGTGGCTTTTGTGACTATTATCCGGGAATGAGGAGCCCACCTGGGTCTTTCTACACTTTGATGATTCTAAATAACCTATTACTCCCTCCTATGAATTTCCAGCCATTTTTGCTCAACTTGTGAGTCCTTTTCTTCTAAGTATTACTTTTGTGTATATCTACGACTGAATTATGAACAAGGATGACACTAAGGACAAAAAAGCAAGTGTCGAGATTTTAAGGGACTCTCCCACCTCCTTGGCTCTTCACAGATCTGGCAAGGCAACCCATCTGCCTATCTTCTCTGTATTTCCCCTCATTCTTCTCATCCCGCTTAATATGCTTAGGGAACTCAAAGGAGCCCATCTTCATATTTTACAAAATAATCAACCGATTCCTTCCCCTCCAGAAAAGTCTGGCTTGCTGGGGAGGGGGAAGGGGTGTCTTGTACACTCTGGAGCCCAGTGACCCTCCTTCCAGATCAGCACCCTCTCTCCATCCTTCCCAGCCCCTGGGCTATATTAACAAAGCACAGGATAATGTCACCAATGTCTGCCTTTGTGAATCAACCCAAAGGGAAACTGTCCCTGAGCGCAGATTGTTCGGGAAGGGAGCAGGAGCTGCAACTGTTACTGTTTTCATGCATATTTGTCTGAGCTTTGGCTGAGGCCCAGGGAAACCGCACATCCCAGATCTGCTGTATATTGGCAGAACTTTGGCTTAAAACATATTTCACATGCCTCCCATCGAACATTGGCAGCCTTGAGAAAACATGGCTAGGAAATTATTCCAGGAGGTCTAATTGCTCTGTGACACTTTACAAGAGAAGCTGATGGCTGTCTCTCTCCCAAGCTCTTCCCCACTGCTCCCAGAGCCAGGACAAAGCACTTCCTAGTGTGAGCCCTAAATCTAGGGAGAACTCAGAGGCTGTGGGAATCTAGGGGACATCTCCACCGGGCAGGGCTGTGTGTGTACAGTGCTGGGTGCATTTTGCCAAGTTCTTTTCTCCTTTGGTTTTAAAACCCTTGAGTATTGCAAGAGAAATGTAGTCCATGTGTTTCTGATTCGTTTACACTTAAATCATTAAAATGTTGTTTTGCCAGACTTATTTGATGTCTGAGGAGCCTAAGAATCTTCTTAATGGGAATTTTAAAGGCCTTTCCTCTGACCCTGCTTGAAACACAAAGCAACATTTTGCTGAAGTGATGCTTTGGTTCAAATATTAAGTTCTCATCTCAGACACTGGCACCCACATTGTTAACCAACAGTGAAGGTCAACTAACAATGCAACTAAGAATGCAAACTGACCTTCATAATCTTAAGCTTCCAGTCTGCAAAATGAGGATCAGAGATGTTAAGTTTTGTACCCAAAGTACACAGCCAACTTGTGTAGAAAGGAATGGTTATAGCTATGTTCTGACTTTGAGTCTCAAGCTCTTTTCAAAACGATTCAAACTGAATTTCAATGGGGTGTTGTGGTGTGGTGTGAAATTCCACATGCATTAGGATATATTAGTAAGAAGCAATGTCATAAAATGCGTAAGAGCTCAAAAACAAAAGAGAAAAAAAGGTCATGGCTAAGTTGCTTAACCTCTCTGGGCAGTTTCCTCATCTAGCGACCAAATAGAGATGATGTTACTACCACTTAGATAAGCTAGAAATGTGTTGAAGATAATTAATATGCAAAGTGGCTGCCCAGGTAACTTAGCAGGGAGTAATAAATAAATAGCTAGTGTTTGTATGCCTCAATTTCTTCATTTATAAAAGAAAAATAGCAGTAAGTCCTTAAAAAGTGCACAAAAGTAGGGCTGGGAAGGTGGCCCAGTGGTAGAGTGCTTGCCTTGTATGCATGAGGCCCTGGGTTCGATTCCTCAGTACCACATAAGCGGAACAAACAAGAAGTGGCACTTTGGCTCAAGCCGTAGAGCTTTAGCCTTGAGCTGAAGAGCTAAGGGACAGTGCCTAGGCCCAGAGTTCAGGCCCCATGACTGACAAAAAAAAAAAGTATAGTATTATTTAACCATAAAGAATGAAATAATGTCATTGAAAATGGGAAGCATGTTGAGTGAAATATGCCAAGCTCAAAAAGCCAAATATGATATGGGTCATGTGTGTGTGGGGGGGGGGTGTGTGATAATGAAACCCACCAAATACTGTTTGAAAAACGGAAAAGAGGAGGAGCCTAAGGAAATATAGTGGAGGGGGTGAACATGTTTAAAGTACATTGTATGCCTCTGTGGAATTAGCACAATGAAGCCCCATTATACTATTAATTCAAAAAAGTTTGGGAAAGCTATTTAGATGGCATTTATACCTAGTATGGTGTCTAACTCTGCAAGAACAAAGTGCTCAGTAAAACATATTTCTAAACTCAGATAGGTTTCTCCCTATTCTGTGTAGACCACCCAGGGGAGAAGGGGTTAGGGTTCAGCCTGATCCAATGTTGATTCTCCATAAACCATGTGCATTGACACAGGCACAAAGCTCATGTCTTATGAGACCGGGTGGTTCCTGGTCTTCTGGCTGCAACAGCCCCTTTCTAGGCTGGCTTGGATCTCTATGTACTGAACTGATAAACAGAGTCACAAGTCTTGCTTCTAAGTAGAAACAAAATCTACAGATCTCGAGGTTCCCTCACTGTGGGGGCCAGCAGCATTGTTCGCAGGAAAATATGTAGCTGTCTACAGTTAGAATGAGGTCTTAAAATTTCCATCTTTTCCCCCTCCAAGGATAGTTGTTAGAATTGCCTTCTTACTTAGTTGTTTCTGTTTAAAGGGTGTTCTTTTTCTGGTGCTCTGAAGGAGAGCAAAAATTATAACCCATCAGGCAAAATAGACTTTGCCTGCCTTCTTTCCCCCCATCCCACTTTCCTCTCTCTCCCCCCTACAACACACACACACACATACACACACACACACACACACACACACACACAGATACAAATACCTATATGCTATGGAGCCTCTCTGGTATTTTCTCTCAGGACTGTATTCTCTCCCAGAGAGGGAACTGGTGAGCAGAGCAGATCTTCCAAGGAAGGAGACAGATTTTGTTCTGTCAGGTCCCTCTGAGCTTGTGGAAGAGCAGTCAGAGAGGAGAGAGGAAAAGCCAGAGGCTGAGAGGGGGAGAGGGGATCCGTTGCAGGCAGGGGAAGGCGTGACCTGAATGGAGAATGCCAGCCAATTCCAGAGACACACAGGGACCTCAGAACAAAGATAAGGCTTTGCCGACACACCGAGGGACCAGCTCCCAGACAAGTCAGACAGAGGGGATCAGAGGCCAGGCACCCAGACACACGCAGAGGCAGGAAAATGAGGTGAGTGTCAGGGCAGGAGAGGGCACTGTGCCCTTTTTTGGGGGGGTGGGGTGGGGTGGGAATCAAGTGTCAAACAGTCCGGAGAGTCTGACCTTGTGTCTGGGTAGACTCACCTGCTTGTCCTGGAAGAGGCTGTGGGGTTCAAAAGCTTTCGGGGGGGGGTCTCATGGACCTTTGAAATCTGCAAAGGGAGCCCTGGACATTGGTGGGCGGACGTCTTTCCTGCGGAGACTTGCAACTTAAAACGGGAGTTTGTGCCAACCTTCCTCCAGGCTGCCAGGCGCTGTGGGAGCTCAGATTTCTCCCTCTGCCAGGGCAGGGTGCTGCCCACTGGCCAATGTGACTCTTCCTCTTGCCCACAAAGCTGATTTTTTTTCCCTTTTTCTCTTCATCCATGAGCAGTGATTTCTTTCCCTCCCTCCCTCTCTCTCCCCCCTCCCTCTCTCTCTCAGCACTTTTGAGAGTTAGATATGTGTTTGTGTATTTATTTGTTCTAACTGGAAAAGAAACCGGTTTCCCCCCCCCTCCCCCCACCCCCAGCCCCATAGCTCTGCATTGTGGTTTTTGACATCTTTAGAAGTTTGCCAGTTAAACCTCAATTTAGAAAACTAAAAACCTGTCCCCATTTTACAGTTCCCTATAAATTCTGTGTCGCTCACTGAAATCAGAGGCAGCTGGTGACATGAGTCAGGCTATGAATTGCATCAAATGGCTCTTAAAGAGATAGCACTTTTTTTTTAAGGGGCGTTTGGAATTCTAGGGAGTTTAAATTCTGCTTGGACTGATGCTCATCAATCTTTCCTATTTCTCATCCTGCTTCAATGTTCTGACTAGAAATTCCTTACCAGGTTTATTTTGGCAGTTCTGAAAACTCAACCACTCTGATTATTTTTGTTACTTGTAAGTGTGAACATTGCTAAAAACTCTCTCACATACACAAAAGGTGAAAAACACGTGCTACAGATGTGTTAAGTTCTGCATACCTTTTCCCCCATTGTTTTTCCTTAAAATCAGGAGTTTCTGTTTGTGTCTTTTCTACAAAGTCACTGCGAACTTTGCTTTGTGAAGCCAGCTAGGGGCTTTTAGCCAAGTGACTCACTGATTTTCTATTACCTATGGCTCCAAAGGGATAACCAAGTCCTTAAAGTGTTAATTCAATCAATCTTTTCCTTTAAATTCATTGCTTTTTAAAAATTGTTGTTGTTTTGTTTCGTTTGTTGAGACAGCCTGTCAGCTATGTAGTCCAGGCTATCCTCCAACTCAAGATCCTCCTCAGCCTGGGTGGGGAAGGTGGGGGAGGTGGGTAGAAATTACGATGTGTGTGTGTGTGTGTGTGTGTGTGTGTGTGTGTGTGTGTGTGTGAGAGAGAGAGAGAGAGAGAGAGAGAGAGAGAGAGAGTATGTGTCTGTGTGTATGTGTTTGTCACCACTCCAGGCTTTGTTGTCATTTTGAGCCTGTCATCAAACTTCATTTTCCTTCCTCCTAAGAAAGCAGAATGATATCTCACCCAGTACCTCACTCAATACCTCAACTGTGTAACTGAGTGATGGTCATGTGTCTTTACCTAGGCTTATCTTCAATGTGCAACAGCCCTTCCACTTATTTTCCACTTAGATGACCAGATTATTTGAGCAGGATCAAATGTCACTTCCTCTTCCCCAGTGGGAGATTGCATCTCCTCCTTTGTGCTTCAGAGGGACACTTCTTTCGTTAGACTAATTCCTTCATTAAAGGTCCACCTGTTTTCACAAGGTATGTGATCGAAGTCCTCTTCTTTGTACAATGACTTCATCGTTGATCCACCAGTAGCTAATATAATGCCTGTTTTCTGCTGGGTATTGATCAACATTTGTTCCATTGAATTGAATTCCTGAATAGCAAAGTGACTACTAGACAAAAATTTCACTAGAAATGTTACCAGTGGGCCTGGCTTCATCTATACAGGGCACTTAAGAGTTATAAAGCCCTTTCCTTGGCATTGTCTTGTCTAATTTTCATGTTTGGGATGAAATAAGGATTAATGGATACATGAGGATAAAAGCAGTTGAGAACTTGTTCAATGTTTGAAAAAGCCCAGACTTAAAAGTTGGTGTTTGGATTCCAATACCAGCACACACACACACACACACACAAACACACACACATACACACTATATTCTGCTAGACTCAATCTGAGCTGCACATTAGAATGGCTTCTGGTACTCAAAAAAAAAAAAAAAATGACAATGCCCAGGCCTCACCCCAGACCAATTAAGCCAGAATCTCATGGGGACCAGCTCAGGCATTAGTGAGGGTTGTTTTTTGTTTTTTGTTTTTTGGGGTTTTTTTGATGTCCACATAAAGCCATGGGTTTTTAAATTATTTTTCACAGGATTAATTACTTTGGCCATATGCCTGGGCATGATATGGGCATAGTCCCAATTTTTTTTTCTGTGAGCTTTTGTTATTTCCTTCTTCTGTTGAAGTTAATTCAACATATGGTCTCAGACATGATGTGACATCTCTTGGGGGTCTCCTTTTTATCATCTGTTAAATGACTGTGGTGTGTAAAAGACCTTTACAGTCGATTCCAACTCTTAAACCAAACATGGAGTCTTGGCATTGTGTAGGTTAAAATGAGGAGAGTGAATGGAGAGGTTCAAAAGTGCTATTCATTCCAGAACCATAGATACAGCAGAGTCCTTCATGCATCTCCCACAGACTGCTTCCTCACTGAAGCCTGGAAGATCCCAGCTTTCCTTATAACTTTTGACAGTTTAAACAAAAGAAGCTCAACTTTTTTGATTAATGGGTGTCAGGAATTGTACAGCCAGTGCCTGGGTAGATAAGAAGCCAAAAAGAATCAGAGAGTGTGACAGGGAATGAAAGGTGCCACTTAGATTCTTCACTTCATAGCCTTTAAGGCAAACCAGCAAGCATATGCTCAAGCCCATTTCGTGAGCAGAGATATTTGCTTCATATGTTTCCAGCTGCCTCAAGATGCGCAAGAGAACAGATCACGTCACAGGCTTTCCTCCCACGCTCATCAGTTGCCTTCCACACATGGCCCTGGGTCCCGGGGCGACCTGGGTTGATGAGCTGCCAGCCCTTGACAGAACTGAACTGAGGAGACTCAGTTTCCTCCATGTGATCTGGATAAAGCAGACATGGAAAAAAGTCGACCTTTCAGCCTTACAAAATCTGGTTTGTCACTATTGCTGGAATGCCGAGTGTGGGAGTCAAAGCTCATGGCTGATACCTGTTTTTCGGGAAGCGGTGTGATGGAGTCATCACTGATAATGTTTGCACAGGGCTGGACACTTAACAAAGTACTTTCCAATCTTCCCGTGGATAGCAGGAGTGTGATCGTGTAAGAGATGAAGAAGCGAATGAAAAACTTCCATCACTTTCCTAAAATGAGGGAGGCAGACAAAGTCAAGGTCTGGGAGTTGAATGTGCTCTCTCCTCCTCAGTAAAACTGAACCTAAGCAAGGAGCCAGTGGCTCCTCTCTGTAACCCTAGCTACTCAGCAGATACATCTAAGGATCATGGTTCAAAGCCAGCTCAGGCAGGAAAGTCCAATGAGACTCTTATTCCTAAATTAACCATCAAAAAGCCAGAAGTGGAGCTGTGGCTCAAGTTGTAGAACACTAGCTTTGAGGGGGAAAAAATGCTCAGGCATAGCACAAGCAACTGGTAGCAAGCCCAGAATCAGAAAGGAAAAAAAATTGAACCCCAGCCTTGGTAATAACAATTCATTTCCTCCCTTTGACATGGGGGTACCTGGACCCTTTAAATTTGAGTTTCTGGACTCCATTTTCCTCCTCATTGACTGGACATCTTGAATCCAAGCCTTCCTTCCCTTTGTCCTTTGTCTTCATAAATTTTTAATTATTAAGGAGTTGTACAAAAGGGTTCCAATTCCATGAGTCAGGGTATGAGTACAATGCTCCTTGGGCATTTCCATCCCTTCCTTTGCTTTCCCCCCATTTTCCCCCTCCCATCCCTACCCACAAGTTACATAGTTAGTTTTTTACATAGGGTATATTGAGTACAATGACTACAATGATTGCTCACCCGTCTGCCCTCCATTCCTGTGCCCCTCTTGCCTGCCTCCAAGAAAAGAAAAGCAAAATAAATTAAAACAAAAAACAATCCCTCCCACGTTTCCATTGCCTGAAATTCATTTTGATGAATAGTACTTTAGATGGTCAGAGGAGTTACGCCTTTGGCTTCCTCCCCTTCATAGGCCCTCTTTTAGTCAGTTTGTTGTGTGTAAATGCACAAAGCCCCAGGTAAGTGACCATATTTAGTTTTATTTTAGATCTCGCTTCCACATATGAGAGAAAACATGTGTCCTTTATTTCTCTGAGCTTGGCTTACTTCACTTAACATGATTTGTTCTCTTTGCCCTTTCTTGACAGATTGATTTAGAAAAATATTGACATTACCAATTGGATTCAAACATTTTTGTTTTTCTTAATAGCATCCCACAAATTACTATTGTAGAACCCTTGGAAAAAACAAATAACCATGTTTTCCTTTTAATTGAAAAACTGTATGTGTCTTTTTAGACCAATTTTAGCTTTTTTAAAATTTTTGGTCAGTTATAGGGCTTGAATTTAGGTGCTGTCCCTGAGATTTTTCACTCAAGGCTAGCATTTTTTTTATCACTTTGAACCACAGCTCCACTTCTGGTTATCTGGTGGTTAATTGAAATAAGAGTCTCACAGACTTTCTTACCTGGGCTGGCTTCAAACCTTAATCCTCAGACCTCAGACTCCTGAGTAGCTGGGGTTACAGGTATGAGCTAGCTACCAGCACCCAGCTAAATATGTGTGTGTGTTTTTTTAAACTAAATATAATCATGTTCCCATTTCACAGACAACCTCTGTTAATGCCTTTGTGTCTAGCCTTCAAGATTTTTTAGATTGCTTTATTCATCTTTTTTGTAAAGATTATATAAAACAGACAAAGTATGTATGCATGTAGCTCTCTGGCTGTATTTACACACCCCAAAACTCATGTGTATGCACATATATACCTGAATACATGAGAAGAAGAATTTTCAGAGAAACAACTTCCTGACTGGTGAAGACATGGATGTTAATCCCAAAGTCTGGTATCATTTTCCAGCTTTGACTTTGTAGGCTAAGACTCTGGCCTCAACTTCTTTCTTTCTTTTATTTATTCGTTCATAATGTATTACATACCATGATCTGTACTTGGTCCTTTACATATATTTTCTCTAATGCTCATATGATCCCCATAAATTAGGGTTTATAGTCCTAATTTTTTTTTTGGTTGGTCGTGGGGCCTGAACTCTGGGCCTGAGTGCTGTCCCTCAGCTCTTCAGCTCAAGGCTAGCACTGTACCACTTGAGCCATAGCGCCACTTCCAACTTTTTCTGCTTATGTGGTACTGAGGAATCGAACCCAGGGCCTCGTGCTTGCAAGGCAAGCACTCTACCACTGAGCCACCTTCCCAGCCCTATAGTCCTAATTTTATATATAAGATATATGGAGAAGGAGACTGTTGCCAGGAAAACTAGTTTCCTAAGTTTATAAATACGTATATATAATATATATGTATGTATGTATATATATGTATATATATATATATATATGTATATAATCAATGTGAAGAACAGGGATATGAACTTATGTACCTTGCACTTCAAAGGCTAATCCTGAAGCAGGGCAGTATGATAACTGCTTGAATAGAGCCATACACAAGGAGCTGTGGAATTTGGAGAAAAGAAGAAATAGTTTGTAGTCTGGGAATAAACTGGATAGCAGAGATCTACGTAAGATGTCAATAGTTAGCAGTGGGTGGGGCAGCTACCATGGGGCTGAACCATGGGAAGGAATGGCCTGCATAGCACTGACAGGGAGGTAGACAGGATGAAACAAAAAGGGCCTTATAGGACATCCTAAGGCCAGGGGTGTGTTTTGCTGCTGGTATAGTGGAGAAACAAGGTCCTACTTGTGCTTAGAAATCAAGAAGATTGTTATAATGGTATAAAATGGAGCATGGGACAGGAAGGTCCATTAGGATGCTATAACAATAGTCCAGGTAAGAGGGCTGTGAAATTAAGTAATTGGCTAGAAAGGAAGATAGATGAATTCCCCAAACATAAAAAGCCAAATCAGTAAACTGGTGACTATTTCGTGTTGTATAAAGGGAAAGAGAAATGGTAACATTTCAGATTTGGGGGCTATTAAAGGAAATCAGAAATAAGAGCAAGTGTTTTGGGGAGACTGCGACCTGAACGCAGCACCTTAGACCGCTCGGCCATCCTGACGGTGATAGAGCAAGTGTTTTGGAAGAGAGAAGCTGGTAGGCAGAGTTTGGGACATTTGAGTTCCAGGTCCCTGGAGTTCGCACAAGAAAAGTGATCTGCTCCACAGGTACCTGGCCTGGTGTGTGTACTGACCAGTAGGGCTTTGTCAGCATTGGTTATTCTGCACATTCTTGCATCATCCCCAGTTGGTGTGCTCTGGACATTTTAGCAGGCTTTCCTTGCCCATTCTTGCAACACCGTTTAACAGTTTGTTAGCTCTTATTCCTACAGAAACCATTTATAGACCTCTGTGTGTATGTGCACGTGTGTGTGTGTGTGTGTGTGTGTGTGTGTGTGTGTGTGTGTGTGTGTGTATGCCGGTATTGGGGCTTGAATCCGGGGCCTTGAACTCTCACTTGGCTATTCTCCTCAAGGCTGGCATTCTATGCCCACTTATGCCACACCTCTACTTCTAGCTTTGTGCTGATTAATTGAAGATAAGAGCCTCATAGACTTTGCTGCTCAGATTGGCTTTGAATCAGATCCTCAGATTCAGACTCTTGAGTAGCTAGAATTAGAGACATGAGCCACTCTATAGGCATTTGACCCTTGTATTAGAACACTTACCAAGAAGAAGAAGAAACACCTTTATTCTGTCTTAATTCAAAACACAGCATACTTTATTTCATTTTTGTGGTTGAAATGTTTCTATCAACTTGTTTGAAGTCTGCAGATTTCTTCTCCGAATAATACGCTCATCTTAATATTGCCATGTTCTTATTACTTATGTCATAGAAAAATGCATACAATTATGATTCTTAACTGAAGCTGAAGTGAGGAAATAATACCAATGATAGTTATGAAAGCAATTTTTGAGAGTAAAAGAATGTATCTACGGGGCCCAAATATAATACTTTTTGGAAAAGTTAATGCTCATAGCTAATTCTACAATGTGCAAAACTCAAACAAATCCTTAGAAGACATCCAGCTCTTTCCTCCCCTATTGCAGACTGGATGGCATGGCCAAATGGGTACAGCGTTACAGCACGAATCCTGACTCTAATTATATGACTGCCAATTCAGGTCAGTATTGAGGACCTGTGTCCATTAATGTAAACAGAATCATTCATGTCTTTCAGGTGGCTTCTTTTCTACCATGCCCTGTGCCTCTCCCTGTTGAAGGCTTCTACCCACGTCGTAGAGCTAAATGATATGTTTGGCCAGATCCAATCACCTGGCTATCCAGACTCCTATCCAAGTGACTCAGAAGTGACTTGGAATATCACTGTCCCAGAGGGGTTTCGGATCAAGCTTTACTTCATGCACTTCAACTTGGAATCTTCCTACCTTTGTGAATACGACTACGTGAAGGTGAGGAATCCCCCACAACCCAAAGTTTCCTAACAGGGACGTGTGTTCTCTGCTAGTAGTGCAAGATAGTTCCATGAATATATACCAGCTGATGAGTTAAATATGGCTTTACCCTCCCTCCTAGAGTTGCTTTCACCTCAAGAGGGAAATACACAAGGTGACAATGCAACGAATGAAAGCCAGGGGGCGCTATGCCAAGGTTAAACCAAAGTAGGATGATGAGCATACAGGCTGATGGGATGTGTCTTAGCCAAACACATTATTATTATTATTATTATTATTATTTTCACTTATTGAAGGTTATAATGTGTCCACTAACCTTTGCTCCGAGATTCCCAAGCAGAGTAAGCAGTAATCATCCAAAAACAAATCAGTAATTATGTCCAAAATTGAGCTATAAGAAAGTATTGCCTAACTCTGCCAAATCATGCACTTGCAAGCATTGTAAGATGTGAGGTTGGAAGGGAGATGAGGGTGCAATGCTGAATGGAGGGGAATGGCATGCTAAGAAGTTTGCACTTTGTCAGCAACGGGAATAGGGCCCAAAGGGGAGTCACTGTTAGCAGGGTATATAAAAACACATGAGAGGTGCAGAGAGAAGAAAAGGACCATAATATGTGAACTTATTTACTGTAATTGCTATGGATGAGAATTTATCATTTTAAGGTAGGACCAAGAAAGGGGATCAGGATGTGCTTTTGGTTTTTCTGCTTTGTTTTTGTTTGCTTTGTGCTAATACTGGGGCTTGAACTCAGAGCCTTGTGCTGTCGCTTAGCTTTTTTACCTAAGAATGATGCTCTACCACCTGAGCCACACCTCCATTTCTGTTTTTTTGCTAGTTAATCAGATATAAGAATCTCATGATCTTTCCTGCCTGGGCTGGCTTCAAACCATGTTCCTCAGTGGGATTGAGGTTATTAAGATGGTACCTATCAAAACACATAGAGACCTAAGAACCTATTTTCTATGCTCTCTCTAGATGCCTGGAAATGGTTTTTATCGAATAATTCTAGTGCTGGTGTTGTGATTACTGTAATCTTATTTTCCCAAAGCTAGTAATTCAGCAAGAGTTAACTTTGTATTAACCAGAATACTTGATCAATAACAAAGTAGTGAATTTATACATGCTTGTACACTTAAAATATTCAATCCTTACAATTCTCTATGAAACAAGAACTACTATTCCATTTCACAGCTAAGAACCCAGCCTAAAAGTTACTGGCTCTGAGCACCCAGTTGGCAGCAAGTCAAGGTTCCAATCCCACACCTTGTGGCCTCTCCATGGTTTGTTTTTTGCCAACATCAAACTACTCACAAGCTATGTCCCCACTGAGCTAGGGAACATTGCAGTGCTTTTAAGAGCCATAGGAGAGGGAGAATGGCTGCTAAGAGGGGCTGTGACCCCCTCCTGCTTCCAGCTCTTTTTATTTGTAGGGTGCTGCCATTCAATCTGTGGGGTCCATGTGAAGTAGCCAGGGTGCCCTGTCAGAGTTCTAAATCTTTGCACTACTGACAGTTCTTTCTGAGGGAGAGGTTAACGCTTTAGCGTAATCTTTAGTGTAACCTTCAGCCTTGTAGGAATCCTAGCAACATTCATAACTTCTCCTTGTTAAATGTCAGTGAATGGCAGCTCACTTCCCATTACGACACCAAAAAAAGTCTCCAGATGTTGACAGTATCCCAGAATGACTGCTTTAGAGGAAGCTGCCCCCAGAGTCTCCTAAGGACCATGGAATTGTTAAGAGAAAAAGACTTGGTCCCCTGTAGAGAAACAGGCTTAGAAAACATAACCTCTGGGCACTGCAAAGACACAGTCTACTTGAGGCATCTCACTGACTGATCCTTCTACTTGAAATGCCCTAGAGTCCTTGAATCTCTGAATCAGTCACATTTTTCTAATTCCTTTGGGGGGGGGGGGAAGGATTTCTACAAAGGAGGTAGCTTGTACTACCAGAGCACCTTCCTCGTGTTCTCATTCACTTCTCTGCAGAGGTTCTGGCAGCCATAAGACATGAGCAAGCCTCTCCTTACAAAGATGCTGTACCCACATCCATCAACAACTGGGGTTTACACAGAGACAGGGCTCTTGTGCACACATGTCCCACAGAGTTTCACTCCAGGAGTCAAGACTTTCTGAATGGCAGGATACAGGCCCTCTGGAGACTCGTCTAATCCTCATTTATAGGATTGTCCTAAATGTTGTTGTTATTGTTTTTTTTTTTTTAAAGTGATTTCTTCTGAATGAACACATTCATTTAACAATCCTTCAGTTAGGTCCAATAGAGAAAAGAAAGCAAAGTGGAATTATTCAGATTGATGTGACTCTAGCGCTCACTGCTTGCCCAGCCTTGGCTTTGCAGCACCCGCCTCATGGCTTGAATTTTGCCACTCTGATCAACTTCCCACAGGAAAGAAGAAGGGACTAAAGGTCAGAGTGTAAAAAGAGGGCTGGAACTTCTGAACTCTCAAACAGAGAAGCCTTACCCACATAGTTAAAACCTTTTTATTGCCTTCCCAACTCAGAATATGAACTTCTCCTGGCTTTGAATGAGAAAGGAGCTCTTTTCTTTCCATATATAAATAAAAGCAGAGCATGCCATGTGCTTCCAGGGTAAGCCAACAGCTCTCTCCAGAATTCTGTTTGTTCATCTGTTCAAGGAGAAGGTGGGATAAGATGATTGATTCCTAAGGTACCTTAAATTCCAGAATTCTCATCGGAATCTTCCTTACCAGAATTTCCCAGATGACTCTATCACACCTTCATTATCTTAGTTAGGATAACCCCAGAAAACCATGTAGTATGTTTATAATAGCCAATAGAGCTTGTAGTCTTGGAATCCCAGTGAAAGGTTATGGTCTGCTGAAGATGCCTTGGTGGCAAGTTATTTGAGTAGAGATGATGAACATATCACATACCACCACTGTCGTTCACCAGGGCACTTTAAACATCATAGACTTGCCTTTGACAGAATAACTTCTCCAGTTTTAAGCCTATTTTATTTTATTGTTTTGTTGGTGGTGGGGCTTGAACTCTGGATTTGGGCACTATCCCTGCACTCTTCAGCTCAAGGCGAGTGCTCTACCACTTGAGCCACAGCACCACTTCTGGCTTTCTAGTGGTTAATTGGAGATAAGAGTCTCATGGACTTTTCTGCCAGGGCTGGCTTTGAACCGTGATCCTCAGATTTCAGCCTCCTCAGTAGCTAGGATTATAGACGTGAGCCACTGACGCCCAGTTTAAGCCTATTTTAATCCATGAGTGAGTTCCTATAGGATCCAAGGAGTGTGTTTGAGGGACTTCCTGGTCCACAAGAACCCTTTCCAGCCCTACCCAAGCCCCAGACTGCCCTTCCGGCCCATTAGGGAGCCATCTCAGGAACTACTGACACTGTGCATCGGTAAGAGGAGAAAGAAGCAGAAGTGCAAGGCTGTGGACCCGATGCTCACATTTATGAGAATTCCTCTCCAGCCTGACTTCTCTCAGTCCTTGCGTTTCAAGGCATGTGCACATCTGCAGCATCTGCTTCCTTGGAATGTGGCTGCAACTGTGGATTCCTGCAGTGCACAGATGGGACATAGGAATCTAGGCTGGTTGGTGCTACAGGGGAAGGGCAGAGCTTAGACACTGGAAAGTTCAGAGGCCTCAGTACTGGTTATCATTCTATCCTAACCTTAGACTGCTTTGACAGGGGACATTGGCTCTTCTCTATAAAATACAAAGAGTTCAACTAGATGATCTATAAGATCCACTGAATCCTTGTATTCTCATATCGAGTTCTACTTTCATCATTGTTTCCAAAGATTAATAAAGGATAATTATTTGGCCAACATCACCCTTGGACCAGAATTTATGTATTGAGTCTCTCAGTCTTTTCTTCGTTTAAATTAATTAAACTATGCTGGGTCAGAAGACTGAGATGTGAGGATATGTTTTGAAGTCTGCTTGAGCAGGAAAGTCCATGAGACTCTTATCTCCAGTTAACCACTAAAAAGCAGGAAGTGGAGCTATGGCTCAAGTGATAGACTGCTAGCTAGCCTTGAGTAAAAAGCTCAGAATAATACCAAGGCTCTGAGTTCAAGCCCAAGGACTGGCACATGCACACTCACGTGCACACACACATGTGCACGCACACACATACACACACACACACACACAGAAATAACATTTATTAAACTACGGTTTATCCCCATTTTGTGAATGTTTTGGTTTTAAGTTGTGATATAAGACATATATTGCCTATAGTCAAACTTACCCTTAACCATCTCTTAAGTAAAGCCAGTCATTGTGATGTGCATCTATAATCCTAGCACTAAGGAGGCTGAAACAGGAAGATTATGAGTTCCAGGTCAGCCAGAGCTACATAGTAAGAATGCTACCTCAAAACCTCAAAAGAGGGGCTGGAAAGTTGGCTCAGTGGTAGAGTGTTTGCCTTGCATGCATGAGGCCCTGGGTTCTATTCCTCAGCATTAGATAAGCAGAAAAAGCTGGAAGTGGCCCTGTGGCTCAAGTGGTAGAGCTCTAGCCTTGAGCTAAAGAGCTGAGGGACATTGCCCAGGCCCAGAGTTCAGGCCCCTCAACCAACAATACACACACACACAGACACACACACATATTTAGCTGGGTGCCAGTAGCTCACATCTGTAATACCAACAAAACACACACACACACACACACACACACACACACACACAT
Source organism: Dipodomys spectabilis (assembly GCF_019054845.1). Classification (NCBI taxonomy): domain Eukaryota; kingdom Metazoa; phylum Chordata; class Mammalia; order Rodentia; family Heteromyidae; genus Dipodomys; species Dipodomys spectabilis. The sequence goes on from NW_024870694.1 coordinate 18,305,252, forward strand.
ACATATTTAGCTGGGTGCTGGTAGCTCACACTGTAATATGAGCTACTCAGGAGGCTGAAATCTGAGAATTAAGGTTTGAAGCTAGCCCAGGTAAGAAAGTCTGTGAGAGTTCAGGTCACATGACTGACAAAAAAAACTCTCTTAAATATATTAGAACATTATCTTTTGTTATGCCCATAAAAGACATTGGTTTTTCTTTTTTCCTAGAAACACAGCAATTTATGTTTCCTTTCATGGAACACCAGCTGAAGTGGCTGGTTTAGAGGGGAGCCAAGAGGAACAGTTATGGACAGAGGTATAATTACTGAGACCTCAGAACCCTCAAGAGAAAATCAGATTCACACTTCCCATTTTCAAGTTCATTTCATGGCATCTGTTCACTTAAAAAGAAGACACAAATGGCCTACGATTATTTTCTATTGTTTATTCTCTCTCTTTTTTCTCTTATTATGTGTAAAACTTTAATTGGCAACTTTGAAAAGTTTATATGATGCAATACTACAGTTCTTTTGTTAATCCTACATCTCTGAGACCTCCACAACTTCCTACATCCTTTCCACATTACCTCTAAGCTTTATCTAGTTTCTATTCACCTGTTAGAAGACTATTCTATTGCAATAGTCTTCTAAAGGTCTTCTAGGTAAACGGCTCCCAAAAGTTCACCCTCTCTATATATTCAGAGAGACCTTCTTAAAACATTGCTTTGATTTATATTCTCAAAATCTTTTGGTGGCTTCCCATCTTCTTTTCAGTGAAGTCCAAGAATTCTATTAAAAAATTTTCTGAAGCTGAATATTATATCCAAACTGGGTCCTGTTAGGTTTATTAAAGAGGTAGGTTTAATTAGATAGCATTCAGGCAGGAAGATAAGTTGATTGTTTTATGGAACTGCTACACACACACACACACACACACACACACACACACACACACACACACAGCACCACTATGCATGGTGGAGACCACATGGCCAAGGAGGTGGGCTGAGGTCCAGCTTGGGTTTAAGAAGGGGCGGGGAGAAGGTGGGGCCAGATGAGGGAAGATGTGGCCACACTGGATGCGGATGTCACCTCAGGGTCCAGTCCATGGGTAGGAGTTACCAGGATGTGACTCAGGATGTGACTTCAGAGGAGGAGGAGGAGGTGACTGCCTCCAAAAGTGCCATTTACCTAGGTGACACAGGTACTGGGCCAAGACTTAGCCAAGAGGAGGGAGGAGTCTGTCTTGCCTTCCCAGGGCGGACCTTGCAGGTCCCTCATGATGAATGTGGTCAATGCGGCCTCCAAGGAGCCACCATTTGAAGACATATAAGGAAACAATTGCTTGATTAGTAAGTTAAAGGCAACATAATAGTATAAGGCAATATTATGTGCTTGGAAGTAGTCGTATAGCCAGGAAAGTTCTTAGAAATGATGTTTGAATTGCTTCTTAAAGGATAATAGAGAATTCAACACTGTAGTTCATTAAGTAGGATGTGTCAGCAGAGCTCCAGGACAGGGGAGGTTGAGAGGGAGGTGCTGCGGAAGGCAGTGAAAAGTCAATGTTAGCATGTTTGAGGAGATAGAAAACAAAAGCGTAGTGCTCGCTTCAACAGCACATATCCTACAACAAAAGTATAGAGAGAACCCGTGGGGAGGAGACGGCAAAAACGTTGTGTAAACATGGCTTACACATGTGTACCCAAAGTTACAGTCAACGGGTTGAATTAATTCTGTAGACGTATTTTGTTGGCCAGCTCAGTGTTAGCTCATTCTGAGCTTTGGAGAAAAAAAAACCCACAAAAATGAGAATGAATTAAAATCAACATAAAACTTCTGATTTCCCCCAGAAAACCCCACAGCTCCAAATTTGCTTAGAAAATCAGGCAATCCAGCAGCTTCCTGTGTGCCAACAATAGCTGGTACCCAGTGGAGATAATACTGTCCATGGCTGGCACCACTCCCTACTGCTCCTCCAATAAAAGCTTTCTTGTGGTTTCCAGGCACCAGTGGCTCACACCTGTAATCCTAGCTACTCAGGAGGCTGAGATCTAAGGTTAAGGTTTGAATCTACCTGGAGGGGACAAATCCAAGAGATGCTTATCTCCAATCAACAAGTTGGAAGTGGAGGTGTGACTCAAGTGATAGAGCACCATTCTTGAGTGGAAAGAGCTAAGCAAGAGTGCAAAGCACTGAGTTCAAGGCACCAGTACACACATATACATGTATAAGTATTTATATGTATGTATTTGTATACATATATGATATATATGTATATATAATGTATATCATGAAGCTCCTCTCTCTCACACATCATTTTCTTTCAAAAGTAGTAATGATGTAAGTGCCTAAGAAGGATGTATATTTCAAGAAAAGTCATTCTCAGACAATTTTTGTGATGTGAGGAATATTTTCCTGATTTTAACGTGCAATGTATGTTTCTGTCTAAAGAAAGCTTCACGCTTCATGCTTTCTGCCTGGCATCTTTTAGCATTTCAGTCTAGGTTATCCAGTTAGCAGCTATAAAATATTTGGAAGAAGGGAAGAGGGTGTAGGAGGTAACATAACCAGGATATGTTTGACAGTTAAGCAGTGGAGCCAAAAGAAACAAGATTCATTAAATGAGGCTATGTAGAGGGCTGTACTGAGAAGACTGAATATGGCTATTGGATATAATACTTGTCTCAGGGAAACCCCACAGGCCTCTAGGGGAGCAATGGAAACCTAGGTAGAGATATGTGAAGGTTGATGCCACATGAGAGGACTCCATGAGATTATAATGGCATTGTGGCTACTTTCTCAGAGATTATAGATTTAGACATGTTTGGAGTGATTGAGAATGGTTAAACACACTTGTAAGCCAGGCTACTCAGGAAATGTAGATAGGAGGATCATAGTCTGAGGCCAGTCTAAACGAAAGCAGGAGAGCCTGTGTAAAAAACAAACTAAAAGAAAAATGACTAGGGATATAGAACAAGTGGTAAAGGACCTGAGTCCAATACCAAGTACCATTAAAAAACAGAAAGGGAAGAGAAACGAAAAGAAAAGAAAGGAAAGGAAGAGAAGGAAAAGAAAAAGTAAATATATAGCATGTGCTGATGTGCATTGAGTTTGGAATCTAGTTGCAAATGCTAGTCCAGATGTTGAGACAGGAGGTAAAGAGCCATAGGAGTAAACTCTTAACTCTGTCACTATCTAAGTTAAAAACTATCAGTTTAAAAAATAAAGTTCACAATTGATGAAGTGTGCCACTCAGATCGCGGGAGGGCTTAAATAAACAGTGGCCTCAGGTGACTCAGTGATCTGGGCCCAGCATTCGGAAAGACAGACCCAGGACCAGGTCCTATCTCTGTCTGACTGATGCCAATGTTTTCAGCTTTGCCTCTCTCCATTGTAACATGAGGATAGTTATAATTCCCTTCTCATGAGCTTATTGTGAATGCCAAATGAGGTAGATCCTGAAGAGCATCTGCTCAACACATACGTAACTAGCCTGGGAATAGTGGCAACAGTGGTGACAGTACAAGCAAGATTGCCTGCCTGGCCTCTGCAGATGCTCTGTGCAAGTGGGCTCTCTCCTCTCCTGACTCTACCACTGCCAAAAAAGCTATAGAGGCCCTTGTTTATGTTACGCCATATCTTCAGCTTATTAGTGTAATGACTTCAAAGAACTCTTCACACTGACAGGAGGCTGGTCATTGTTCCCACGTGTTCATCTTATAGCATCTCACATTCTGGGAGTATCTACCCTATCATCTCATTTGATTCTCATGGAACAGGAAGAGCAGAGATGGTTATATCAAACTCACAGAAAAGGTCACTGAGGCACAAATAGATTTGTCCCCGTTTCTCTAGAAAAGCCAGGTCTCAACTCCCAAGTCATAGTTCTGTTTCTCCATGGGGCCCCTCTCTGGCTGGCTCTATTCTGGAAGTGTTCTGCACTGGCTTTTCCTGTGCCTTCTTTTGGACAACAACACTTTGCCTGTCGTCATAATATTTAACAAGCTTGGTAAAAAAAGGATCTTCATGATTCCCATGGGTTCCTATGTTATATGGATTTTGTTAAAGAACTTTCTCTTTTTTCCTGACTTTGAGAGAAAAGTCATTTTTGGAAATTGGAATCTGGGCAACCTAGCATGGAAAGATACTCAATGGATCTGTCTGTGGTACATAAGTTCTAGGGGTGAGTTCAAGGCCCCTGTCCATAGTTTCTCAGTAGCGAACAGTCTCAGGGACAAAAAGGAAAAGGCATGCATCCTCTAACAGTGTGTGTAAAGAAAAGGATTCTGGCCTAGAAGTCAGCCTCTGACTTCCGATGAGACTTGAGCAAGTCACCAGTCATTCTGGGCCTCAGTTTTCCCCCATGAGGGAATTGGATTAGCCTCTCTACAAGCCCTTCCCATTCTGACTGTCACCCTTCCTCCTCCTGCCCCCAAGTGCAGTTCAGGGCCTTGGCCCCAGGCCACGGGGGTCAGTCTGCATCCTGCTATATAATTGAGAGATAAGTACCTCTGACCTCAGCTCCTAATTTCTGTGCAGAGCTCTGTGTTTACTTTAGAACATGCCCTCAACCTTCAGACCACTCTGACCTCAGCTGCAACAACTGCTCTGTTCATTCTCTGGGAGCAGACAAGAGGCCTCAGCCTCAGAAGGAAATGAGAAGTGGATCAACATTTCTCATGAATTTCAATTGTAGTCCCCAGTGGGATGCTGCCCTCAGAGACACCCATTTAAACTAATGCAGAAGAATCAGCATTTGAAAATAAGCTTCAGAAAAGTGTGATCAGAGCTCATTTTATGCAGGAAACCAAACATTTCCTGTGGGGTGGGGGAGGAGAAAAAGGGGGTCGTGAAACATAGAAAGAAGCTTCCAGGACTGGAGCAAAGAATGCAAGTGAACTCGCATCAGTGAGGGATGGATGTCCTTTGGGAGGAGGAGGGGCCAGGGTGCACATCTGTGTGTTTATGTGTACATGACTCTCTAGTATAAAGTAGATCTTGAATTTACTTTCCCTACAGAGAGCAATAGTAGGGAAGGAAAGATGCTCATTTATTCAACAAATATGTGTACAGTCCCTATAATTTACTTATTAGAGCTTTAGGTTGAGCAGTATTGGCACACACAGAAATCTCTGCCATGTGGTGCTCACACCACAACGAGGCAAGAAGACAATAAACACGAAACCCAATCCATAGCATGTTGTGCCATAGCGAGTTCAAAAGCAAAGGAATGAAATAGAGAGGGTCAAGAAGCTCTATATGAGTTGTGGTGGGTTTTATGATTTCAATATGGTGTCCTGGGTCTCACTGAGAGAGTTACATTTGAGCAGAGACATGGTGAAGATGAAGCAATTAGCCTTATGCTTCAAGAAGCCAAGTCTTTTAATCAGAGAACTGGAAGTGTAGTCTGGAAATGGAGAAGTACCTGCTGCACTTGAAGAATGCAAGGGAAAGGAGAGGAGTGGAGGAGAAGCTGGGAATTCAGGTGGGAAAGTGGGAGGGAGGTTGAGAAAGAGTTCCTACAAATTGTTACCAGGTGATGGCAGACTTTACAAGGTATTTCCATATCCATGTCTCTTTTGATCTCATTCTTGGAGAACAATATTTATATTCACAATTTTATTTGTGTGTGTGTGTGTGTGTGTGTGTGTGTGTGTGTGTGTGCAGGTGCAACAGCTTGAACTCAAGGCCTGGACACTGTTCCTTTGCTTTTTGTTCAAGGCTGGTGCTTTCCCACTTGAGCCACAGCTGTACTCTCAGCTTTTTGCTGAAGATAAAAATCTGACCGACTCTTTTGCTCAGGCTGGCTTTGAACCTTGATCCTCAGATCTCAGCCTCCTGAGTAGCTAGGATGACAGGCATGAACCATTGGTGCCTAGCAAATGTCATGTTTGGGACAATCAAGCCTGGAAAACAATGGTGTGTATACTTGTAAATGATGATCAACTAGACTGGGAGTGGGGAAAAGAAATGGGAGGGAAGATATAGACTCTAGCACATCATTCACCATTGAGATACAATAGACACCAATAGCCTGCAGGACATAAGTAAGAGGACAGCATTAACATACTTGGGAAGCAATGGTTTTATATAATTTATTGGTGTCTAATGTAATTGTAAATTTATGAAACTTAATCTTCTAAGAATGCCAGTGTTTAACAACAGAGTAGCAACCTTTCTGAAAAGCTGACAACTGGCTCTTGTAAACTAGAAGAAATCTTCCCACCCCCACCCACCAAGTTCCAACACAGAACTGGCGGGAGATTGAAGTAACTCATGAGGAACAGAGTGGTGACCAGAACCTAGAGTCCTTTGGTCTCTATTCTAGTGCTTTCAAAGGATTTATGGGCCAAGATTTGAAGGTAGAGTGAGACATGGTGGAGGAACACACATATTCATATAGTGTGGGAAGCTACCACACCACTCTGCCTTCGGGGTTGGTGTCTGGTGCTCAGTACTGGCTCATCACTGCCTTCCCACCCATCCTAAGTGTGACATACCTTGAACCAGGCAGCTCTGGCTGGCTGCAAAGGAACACAGAGGAAACTTTTGTTATTGTTGTTGTTTTATCATCCTCAAGCAATTTTCCTGAACTGAACCATTTGGGGCCCAGCCTCAAACAGCTGAAGAGATTTGCATGTGAATGAACAGTCCCAAAGTCCCAGAAGGGGTGGGACTTGGGAGTCTGAGCCTTTCACAGGCCCGAGGTTAACTCCTCCAGGGCCTTCCTCCCCTGCTAGAATTCCCAGACTTTCTCTGCCTGCTGGGCAGACCCCAGGCCTCTCTGAGATGGTGGGCACTCCTGGTTTCCCACCTGCGGGATGCCATTTCCCAGGCTCTGGCCGAGACCTCTTCCCTGCCAGCTCTTTCTTCCCTCCCTGCTTACACTGCCCTTTTCTGTTTGATGCCCTTCCTGAGAATGGGCCATCCCGCTTGGCACCAGTGGATTTTTGTGCTCTCAGTGGCTGGGAGCACTTTCTCAGGCCCCCTTATTCTTTCTGGTATCTGGCCTTTGCATGTACATAATACTGTCTTATGGGCTCACACGGATCGGTTAGCTGGGTTTTTTTCCCCCCTGTGATTAAGAAACAATGAATAAGCATAATGGGTCCTAGTCTTGGCTGTGCCACTAACTGGCCATGATTTTGAGTGAGTTTCCATTCCTCCATCTAAAAAAGAAAAGAGTATACATTTGTGAGCTTTGAATGCCTTTCCCAGCTCTGACCACCTATGTAATAGTCGTCTGATAATAATTACTGAACCAGCCCATCAGTCCTATCTCAGATCTGCTACTCCTGGGTTGTACATCTTTGAGGAATTCACATACAATCTCTGTGGGCTCAGAATTATAATGTCGGCATAGTTTCATGACGTGACTGCTGATAGGAGCAAATACAATAAATGATAACGCTCCATCCACTGGAAAGAGAGAGAAGTTATTATTGTTTTTATCATCACCACCATCATCATCATTTAGTTTTCATGGCCAAGATTGGAGCATCAGCCTCCAGCACTTCTTGTCTAAAGTCAACTATGCTCCTAGATCTGCTGACTGTGGTGTTTTTATATGTATGACTTTCAAGAACCTGTCTTGTGTGTGTGTATGTGTGCACTCATGTGCACACGCATATGCACGCGTGCACCAATATTGGGCACTGTCCCTTACCTGTTTTGCTTAAGTCTACACTCTACCACTAGAGCCACAGCTCCATTTTTGGCTTTTGGATGGTTAAAGATAAGAGTCTCTTGTACTTTCTTACTAGGCTGGCTGTGAATCAAAGTTCCCAAATCTCAGCCTTCTGAGTAAGTAGAATTACAGGCATGAGCCTCCAATGAGGTGTCTCTTTATTCTTATCTTGTGTCTGACACCTTCCACCATGCTTTAATTGAAATTTGGGGCCATTTGTAAAGATTGTATGATTGTATAGTTGAGCCACCAGCCACTGGCTCATCCCTTGGAGGTGGACTATCAGTGACAGTAAAGCAAGAGAACAAAGGTCCTACTTGAGGGTAGGAGCGCTGGGCACAGAGCTATCACTAGATTAATAGGACATGCACACATACACATCACACACACACATCGCACACACAACACACACCTAGAAATATTCTTGGAAGCCTAGCAAAGTAAAAACAGTGGTTCTTCAACTTGAAACTATCTTCTTGTGGATCAAGGTCTTTAGATTCCCTATTTTAAATCCTTGATTTTCTCTTGCTTAATAAGCCTAATGGGCCTTTCTGTGGTACTCTCACTATGATGAGTGGGCAGTTTTGTGAAGTACGCAGAGCCAAACAATTCTAAAAAGGCACCTGTCAAATCAGGAGGATGGGCTGCAGAGGCTATAAGTTGTTTGCTAATGCTGATAGCTTCAGTGAAGTTAATAATGAAGGAACAAAGTCTCAAAAATGCACACAGGAACTGCCCAGACCCCAGCTGGAAGCCCAGGAGGGCATCATCTTTGTGGCTGGGTCCAGCAGTCCTGTTTTCTTCAGTGACTTGCTGAGTGATGGCTGTATGTTCCAGTGATTGCCTATACGAACTCACTTTCATAGGCACCAGTCCTGAGACACAAATAACATTATTCTCACTGTTTTCCATACGTGAAACACTACAGACAGAATGTATTATTCATTTCTTTGGGGCACGAACACAAACTAGATGTCTTTAAAAACAGTACGAATTTATTGTCCAATTCTAAAGGTTACAACTCTAAAAAGGTGTAGCAGGACCATGATCCCTTTGAAGGCACTGGGGAGAATCCTTCTTTGCCTGTTCTGGTTCTGGTGGCTGAGGGGAATCCTTGGTACTCATTGTTTTAGGGCAGCCAAACCTACAATCCCTTTCTCTGTCATTGTTTCTTTTCTGTGATCTCTCTCTATTCCAATGTCCATCTTCTTATAAAAATATCAATTCTTGGATTAGGGGCCACCCAAACTCAGTATGATGTCATTTTAGCTTGCTTACATCTCCAAAGACCAATTTCCATATAAGTTCACATTCAGAGACCCCAGGGATTAGGACATATTTGGGGAGAACACAGTTAAATCGAAATACAGAGAGTTTAATTTTCCCAATGTCCAGCAGTTGGTGAAGACCATGTACAGCCCACACACAAATGAGTTCCACATGGTACAGTCCCTGTTGAATCCCAAATTGCATATTAGGAAACAGAAAACTAAAGAAACAAAGCAATTCACAATTTCACTCACTCTCACTGTTTGGAGAAACAAGACAAAAAAGATAGAGGTGTTATTATTTCAAACTTCCTTATGATTCTCCTTCCCTCTCTTCTCCCTCTCTCTCTCTCCTCTTCCCCCTTTTACCCCCCTCCTTTCTCTGACCTCTAGGCTAAGAAACTCTTCTATCTTTAATCTTTGTACCTACCCACTCACTCCTTGAATTTTATATGACTCAATAGGAGACAGAGTAAAATATCTTTTGAATCAAGTTTATTTTTAAATATAAATGCAAAGGAATAAAAAAACCTACCTTTAATTCCAATAATTATTGCTAACAGTTTATACTAATTCTTCCTGTTTTCTATTTTCAATGCATTCTTTCAACGTAAGTTTAACTATACAATTATACAATTAAATTGTATAAAATTATACAATTATAATATTGTATGAAATTTTATATAAATTGTATGTAATTATAAAATTGTACAAAATTATACAATTTTTTCTGCTGTTTTACTTACTAAGAATCTTTGTCAGGTGCCAGTATCTCAACCCTATGATCCTAGCTCCTCAGGAGAATGAGTTCTGACAATCATGATTCAGAGCCAGCCCAAGTAAGAAAGTCCATGAGACTCTTATCTCCAATTAACCACCAAAAAGCAGGAAGCAGAGCTGTGGCTCAAGTGGTAGAGTGCTAGCCTTGAGCAAAAATTAAAAAAAACCTAAAGGACAATGCCTAGGTTCTGAGTCCAAGCCCCAATACACACACACACACACACACACACACACACACACACACACACACACACACACACACACCTCCTACTAAAAATATTTTCAGATTATTATATAATCTCCATTAATATCTGCCAAGTATTTACTGTTACTATTAATTTAACAATCATGAAATTACATATTTACATTATTTCTAATTTTCTATTATAGATAACTATTATAAATACCTTTGTTCATAAAAGATTTTCCTGTTTGTAATATTTTTCTGTAAATTATATTTCCAGGTACAAAATCAAGACACATCGTGTTTTTATTTTCCCTCTTTTATTGTGTGCTAGTATTGGAGTTTGAACTCAAGGACTCTTGCTGTCATTTGGCCATTTCATTTAAGGCTGGTGCTCTACCACTTAAACCATACCTCTACTTCCAACAGTCTGCTGGTTAATTGGAGATAAGAGTCTCACAGACTATTCTGCCTGGATTGGCTTTGAACTTCATATTCTGATCTCAGCCTCCTGAGAAGCTAGGATTACAGAAATGAGCCACCAGCACCTAGCAAAGATATGGCTTTTGTGCCAACTCTTCTTTGTCTGGAGTTCTCTGAACCTAAGGGAAGTGATTTGTGATCCATCTACACATTATCTTCTTTTCTTCTTCATGAGATAAGAGTAAGATAACCACAAAGAACTCCCTCTAATGAGTGACTTGGAAGGCCTACAATTATTTCCTCCAGAGTAATTCTAAAATTGGTCCAAGTATATGTTGTCTACTCCAGAAACTAGGGATATTCCTTGGTGAGAACCTAGTTCTGTCCCTTGGGAATGGCTTCCAATCTACTGCTTTCTATGGCTCTGGACTTTTGCTTTGGTTCTGCCTATGGCTTCTTAGCTTCATCTTGTAAGACATTCTCTTCCATGAAGTGGCTCATGTTTGTAAGTGAATGATCCTTTCATCCCTCTTGCTACACGTAGGCCCAGAGGCCACCTCTCGTTCTGAACTGTTTCAGTTTTTCCTAGTTCACACATTTCTTTTAAAAACCCTATTCAATATGTAACAATATGATTCTCTTCTTTAGAGCAAATTATGACAAAAGAAAGACCATTCAGTTCTTTTCTAACCAGGGACTGTTTCTAGAGGGTATGTCCGGGCCCTGAAAATTCTTAAATGCTTTTTGGTCCCACTGACAGGGAGTACTAGGCACTGTCTTGAATCTTCTGGATTTTAACAAATGTTACAGCCACACTTTTGATTTGAAATTTTCCCTGAAGCTGAGTAGCTTAGATTATAGGTGTGAGCCACTGATGCCCAACCATTTTTTTTTCCTTTTAGTCATTTGAGAAGACCACTTTTCAACCAAACCTCTGTATGTCCTTTAAGTTCTGCTTGCACAGAGAAGTCTGGAAATGTTGTTACACACAGCTAGCAGAATATGCTATCCCCCTTGGCCTTCTGTCTAGAGGTCTTCTTAGCCCTATCCACAAGTCCATTGTGGACATTTGTTTAATTTCCAAGTTGCCATAGGCCAGTTTGTGAATTGTCTCACCATTACAGAATTCCACTGGCTTTCTCCCAAGAATTTCTTCACTGATGTACTACCACCCACTTGTTGGCCCACCCAACACCAAGGCCTCAGGTTCTTGTCTTTGATTATGGCAGCATCTATTCTGGTACCAATCACTCTATCAATTCAATCAGGAAAATCAGTCTCTAAAGTGTTATTAGATAATAGATATTTATAAGATTAGGACTCATAAAATTATAGAAAGAGCTGACGAAGCTCAAGTTAGAGGTGAGAAGTTAATGAAGCACGGAAAAGATCATCTACCAGTTCTCCTTGAGCCCAAGCATGGGTGGGAACGTTGACATTTTCAAGAGAGTATGTTAAGTTTTGAAGGGGCTTGAGAGGGTCTATAAAATACTTGGAAAGAGGTCCCTGGAAGCTGTTGATTGAAACTCTACCACCTCTGCACAGTAGTTGGAGGAAAAAACTGGATACAGAGTAGAAGAATAAGAACACAAGTTATTGCCTATATCTGCCTAAAACAACTTTCAGACAGTAATGACTATTCCCTTCCTCACTTCCACAAATTCCTCTTAGAACTGTATGTGGAAAATAAATTCTGGTGAATATACTTCCCAAATTAACAAAATTATAGGTAAAATAATGCATCACTCTTCCTGAATGTCTGCTTAAGTCAAATCTAAAAACATTCTTCACAGGCCCAAAGTACATTGCAAAAGGGCTCCAGGGTATAGCTTGTGAGCATTCACAAGCCAAGCTGATATATCTCAACTACAGAAGAGCCTTTGTTTGTCCAATGTCTTAAAAGAGTTCTGGCCAGGGAGTCTGGAGCACTTGAAGAAGCTTTGGCCAGGGATTCTGGATGCTGCAAATTGTAGACCTAGATCCACCACTTATTACATTCTTATATTACTAGATTATTCATCACTTGGTTCATTTAAATTATCTGGGCTTTGCCTTCTTCATCTACTAAATGAGAACTATCACTCTTGGACTACTTTCTCCTTACATTTGTTGGAGAAACTGATTGGTAACCTGGCAGCAGCCACAAATCTGTGCATTGAAACTCCTGCTTACAACCTTACAGTCCGTTTATTTAATGTATAGCAATAATGGTGTTTTAGAATACACTAATATGTTTCTGGGTGCTGGCGGGTCATGCTTGTAATAGTAGTTTCTCAGGATGCTGAAATATGAAGATCAAGGTTCAAAGCCAGTCTAAGCAGAAAAATCTGAGTCCCTTATTTCCAATGAATTCCCCAAAAGCTGTAAGTAGAGCTGTGGCTCAACAGGTAGAGTTCTAACCTTGAGCAAAATGATAAGGGACAATGCCCAGACCCTGAGTTAAAGCCCTAGTACCAGTATACAACACACACACACACATACACACACACACACACACACACACACAAAGGGAAAGGAAGGGAAGAAAAAGGAAGGGATTAGTATGTTAGGCTTGCAAGGGACTCAAGGCTCAGCAAGTTCAAATTCCTGTTTTGCTATTAATCAATGCAGTTTTGCAACTGCGTTAGTCAATCTACGCACAACTGGAGAGCAGCCTGGGCTAACTTTCCACGGAAATGTAGCCAACTTCTTGCTGCCCAGCCTTAGGTTTCTCTAGGATATTTGTGTTTGAAAAAACAAAACAAAACAAACAGACTCTGGACTCTCTTCCTGAGGTCCACTTCCCAAATCACTTATCCTCACAAAACTTTTTCCTACACCAGCTAGTTGAACGTTGGGTGATGTGGAACTTGGTTGAACAGCCCATGCCTTCACCATCCCCTTGCCTAGATGCTCTTTCTACTCTCCACCTTTCCGTTCTACCTACCTAGATCCTATTCAAATGCCATTCCTCAGCTCAAAGATATTCCTGAATGCTGGAAATCAAGCTCAAGGCACAAGCTAGGTGAGTGCCTAACCACTGAACTATATTCCCAACCCCTAAATGTTTTCTGATCCCTCTTAACTGCATGAGATGCTTTCTTCCTTTAAGCCCCCAATGTTGACTATCTTTCATTGCATTTACCATATTCTGACAACACCCCAACGTACACATTGGAGAACTTACTTTGTTCTCCTAGTGAACATCACATTCCCAGAGGCAAAGGACATGTGTATTAAGTTCATGCCACCAAATAAGTTATATTTGGAATCCTCTATATTGTGGTAGAGACAGAACTTGATGCATAAAGATTTGTGGAATTGAATTAAAGCATATTGATTACATGTGACCACTTGTTAGTACCTTAAATAGCAATAGTTTGCACAGAGATGTCCACAATTAGAAATAGAGGAGCCAAGAGTAAGTATATGAAGGGTCATATATGACCCTTCATATACTTACTCTACTGTTAAAGAAGTTTTATGTTTTCGCTTGACAAGTTCACTACACCATGCTGATATGATGGCCCCAGAGATGGAACTTTCCAGACAGCAGCCAGAACTCAATCCTTCTATTCCAGGAGACAAATGATCTCTGTAGAATTTTATAACCCAACTTAGGGGATGCAAAGTATCCACCAGGGCTGGTGACCCTTCTGTTTAGGTTATGACTGGAGCTGTCACTGAGCCACATCCTCTCTGGGAGAAAATCCAGGCACTCAAGATAAGGTTTCAACAAGCTCTTGAGGCAGGAAACTTGTTTGGCCAAGTGTCTGTGTCTTTTGTCATGTACTTACTTTCTGGGCCTATAGTTCCCTTCTGCAGTCTCAGAAGAGTTCCCAAAGCTGATATCCAAAAGTTATCACTCTACCCTTGTGCAAGTCACTTCCCCTTTCTGAAGCTGTTTCCTCTAGAATAAGGGAGATTGAAATAACTCTCAAAGGTCCTTCCCAGCCCTGATATTCAAAGATTCTATTCTAGGCTACATGCTGAGTTCCCAGGGCTCCAAGCAACTCTCCTCTTCTCCAGTTCTAAAAGTGTATATGACTCACTTTTGCCATGCCTCTCACCTGGGCATGCTTTCCTGATCTCTGGAACAGTGTGTCTCTGCAGATAATGACTATATATCTGTTATCATGAGAAGGTCCATAAGCCTACAAGTTGTAAGGAGGGAAGAAACTTACCACATAACCACAGGAGGGCCTCTCTCCAGTCAAAGTGATCTCTAGTTGATTTCACTTTAAAGTCTCTCTGTTTCAGGTGCTACAAAACTCATTGCCCAGGAGAGAGGTTATAGGATGGAAGTTGCTGTGGATGGAACTGTTAACGCTCCGGGCATGAAAATTCCATCCGTCACTGGTTTTTGTTTTTTTTTTAAATCATAAAGCTATGGGTCACAAGCTGAAGTTCATCAAGTTCATCAACAAGCCAGCCAAAATCCATGTGTTGAAACTTCAGTTCACCATGTTATAGATTCGTTTATTTAGCATATGACAATTGTGGCTCATTAGACCACTAGTATGTTAGGCTTGGAAGGAAATCTGGAGCTCAGCAAGTTCAAACACCTGTTTTACAGATGGAGTAGGGATAGCTGAGAGGGGATTGGTAATATAGCAGTTTGTGGTAGAATAAAGAATAGGACCCTGGACCTCTACCTACCAGCTCTGTACACTTTACACCAAAGCAGAGGTCAACAGGATAGAGCTCTCAGTTCATATGATTATGAACATAGGAATCTCAAGTTCTCACTCTAAATCTATTTAGCTAGCCTCTTTCTTTCTCTCTCTCTGTTTCTCTGTCTCTCTCTGTCTCTGTCTCTCTCTGGCTCTCTCTCACACACACTGGCTTGCTTCAGTGCTGAGAATTAGACTCAAGGCCTCTACCACTTGCTTTTGTGCTTTTGCTTTTAGGGTGTGTGTGTGTGTGTGTGTGTGTGTGTATGTGTGTGTTGTTTTTCAGATAGAGTCTTGTGCTTTTGCCTGGGCTGTCCTAAGACTGCTATTATCCTACTTTTTCCTCCAAACTAGCTGGGACCATTGGCATGTGCTGCCATGCTTACCTTGTTTTTGAGATAAGATCTCAAGAACTTTTGCCTGGGCTGGCCTTGAACCACAGGCCTCACAATCTCTGCCTCCTGAGTTGCTGGGACTATAGGTATGTGAAAACACTCTTGGTTTGGTTTCCTTTTCATTAAGTTTCCAGGTTAAGTAGTTTTAAACTCATGACACAAAAATAAACAGAAAAGAGAAGTTATAAGACTGATGAAAGACAGAAGAAAACAGAACAGTCTATCAAGGAGACTTAAGAACTGCAAAGGCATATTAGCCTGACAACACTGCATGCGGAACTAAATATCCCCCCAGGGTCTCACTTGAATATAGTACTTCAAAAATTGAAATTCATAATGATGCCCTGGATCACAAAGAAAAGGTTGAATGAGCTTCATTTAAGAAAACAGGGATTTGCATTAAGCACTTCTTCAACAGAAGCATTATACCTAAAGGGAAAAAAAAAATGTTTTAAAGATTACCGTTAGATAAACGTTCAGTGATCTGGGAAACTCAGCCAACGAAAATAACATTGCAGCTGAGATGCTGGAGAAAGTGGCATGTTAGAAAGGCACATTGTACAGTAAGGAACTGATGTGAGCTCCCTGGGATCTGCAAGAGAAGAACAAATAGCAAAGCCCTGACCTCATCTTCTGTTTACACTTCAATTCCCAGCGTTAGTGATTAATTGTCCTTGTGTGTTGTTGCCAGGGCGAATTGTTTTTCTTTAAAAACGCCTTCTTATTTTAAATAAATAAACCATTAGTTTCAAAACAGAAGTGTCAAATGTCAAGATATTCTGACATACTAAGCTAATGAACTGAACAATGAATTTTAGAGGCTACAAGGGATCCAGCCTTTGAGAATTTTCCTTTAATCACTTTGAAGGGCAGTAGAAACCATTCTTGGTAAGATTTTTCTCATGTGTCTAGGGTAAAACAGCACTCCAGAGATGACAAACCGAAACACAAGCTGGAAAGAATTGAATGGGGAGTCAGAAGATAGATTGAGTGGTGGGCAGATCATATTTGTAGTCGAAGGTTCTCCAACCCACTTCCTAAGCCAGACAGAACTCCAGCTGAGGTGACCAAGTCTCCTCTCTGGTTTGCACTCACAATTCACACAGGACTTGTGGCTCTTTCAAAATGGAGAATTATTTTAGCAAGTGGAAATTTTGTTTTGCATCTAGTCTCAGCACATATATAATTTTCAGATGTTCCCAATATTTTCTGTGTTGTTGTTGTTGTTTTTCTTTCTGACAGTCCTGGGGCTTGAAGTCAAGGCCAGGAAACTGTCCTTGAGCTTTTTTGCTCCAGGTTAGCACTCTACCACTTGAATCACAGCTTCACTTCTGGCTTTTTTTTTTTTTTTTTGGGTCGGGTCATGGGGCCTGAACTCTGGGCCTGGGTGCTGTCCCTCAGCTCTTCAGCTCAAGGCTAGCGCTCTACCACTTGAGCCACAGCACCACTCCCGGCTTTTTTCTTTTTGCTTATGTGGTGCTGAGGAATCGAACCCAGGGCTTCAGGTATGCAAGGCAAGCACGCTACCACTGAGCCACCTTTCTAGCCCGACTTCTGGCTTTTTTGATGCCTAATTGGAGATAAGAATCTTATTCACTATCCCACAATACTGTGAAATTTGTGAAATTTAAAAAATAGTCAAAAATTAAAAAAAAAAAAAAGAATCTATGGACTTTTCTGCCCAGGCTGGCTTCAAACTGAAACCTCAGATCTCAGCCTCCTAAGTTGCTAGGATTATAGGCATGAGCCACCAGCACCCAGCTAATTTCTTTATTTTCTTATTCTTATTTTGCCAGTCCTGGGGCTTGATCCATGGGCCTGGGCTCTGTCCCTGAGCTGCTTTTGCTCAAGGCTATTGCTTCTACCACTTGAACCACGGCACCATTTCTGGCTTTTTCTGAGTAGTTAAGTGAAGATATGAGTCTCTATGAGTTTCCTGCCCCAGGCTGGCCTCGAACCCCAATCCTCATATCTCAGCCTTCTGAGTAGCTAGGATTACACGTGTGAGCCACCGCCTAATTTCTTTATTTTTAAGACTACCTATTAGAGTCACGATTATATGACTTCCTGTATAAAAGTGTTCAGTATTTTCCACTTGCAGAATTAATGACATTATCTACTTTCCACATAGCTTCCAAGCATATCTCCTCCTGCAATCTTCTCAGACTTTCTGGCTTCTCCTAGCTCTGAGCTGGGCCTTGTACTTTTAGTTCTCATTAACAAATATTTATAAGTAACTATTCCATGCTGGGTCCTATTCTATGTCTATGAAGAACATTCCTACTTTCCTGGACCTTTGGTTCTGGTGCAGAGCTTCACCTCAAGTGATTCTATTGAAGCACTTGTTGGCTGTATAATAGCTCTGTCTGTGTCTGCTTCTCAAGCTGAACACTACCTTCCCGCCCACAGTACTGTATTAACATCTCCCACTGCCCCATCACATACTGTATTCAGTGGCAAGCACAACACTGGATGCTCTTTGAATGGCCTATATTGTGTCTGCACTCTCTTTTCTTTAGAAATGTGGTAAGTGGCTATTACATATAGAATTCACCTGCAAGATTATTTTGCTCTTTTGTGATTAAACTTTGTTTTTGATGATTAAGTCACTTGGTTGGCAACAGGAATGACAGGTATCAAGCTACTTCTGATGGAACTATACAAAATGAAACAAATCAGAGGGTCCCATTGGCGTACTTACAATGTGTCTTCCTCAATTAGGAGTCCCTAATCCCCTTTCTTTGAATTTCTCTAGCCTACTTAGTCTAATTTATGGGCATGCCCTTCCTTTTGCTTCCTGGAGATTACAAGAGAAGCTATGAAAGGAAACCACTCATCTTCTTCCCTTTCACTTTGACCTCAAAGGTAGAAGCTGAAGACCAGGTGCTGGCAACCTTCTGTGGCCGGGAGACTACAGACACAGAGCAGACTCCTGGCCAGGAAGTGGTTCTCTCCCCTGGCTTTTTCATGTCTGTCACTTTCCGATCAGATTTCTCCAATGAGGAGCGATTCACTGGCTTTGATGCCCACTACATGGCTGTGGGTAAGTTGGGAAACTGGGTGGCTCTTCCTCAGGCCTCTTTCTCTCTAAAGATGAAACTGCCTTACGTCTTCTCCTTTACAGAGAACACCTGCATTCTTGCCACATTAAGCTCCACTTTGTTGCCTTACTACACTTGCTCCATTGTTTCTCTACCCATATATCTATTATCTACCCATCTATCCATCTTTTTTTGAGACATTTCAATGCAATGGCAAATGTTAGAATCCTTCTTCTTAAATACTTCAGAATGTACATAAAATATTTAAAGTTCAATATTGACTCACGGTTCTTTTTCTTTAAGTGTGAAGTTTACATACAATAAGTTGTAAGCATACATTTGTTGAATTTCGAAAATTTGATGTCTGCATGTAAGCCAAAATCCTAACAAGATTGGAACTTTACCACTAGCCCATAAAAATACCCTCATACTCCTTCCTAAACAATTTCTGCTCCCAATTTCATAGAAAACAATCATTCTGATTTTCTTTTTGTTTTGTTTTTCGGTCGTGGGGCTTGAACTCTGGGCTTGGGCGCTGTCCTTGCACTCTTCAGCTCAAGGCAAGCACTCTACCACTTGAGCCACAGCACCACTTCCTTTTCTAGTGGTTTATTGGAGATAAGAGTCTCACGGACTTTCCTCAGATCTCAGCCTCCTGAGTAGCTAGGATTATAGGCGTGAACCACTGGCGCCCAGCTCATTCTGATTTTCTTTTGCTTTTTTTCTTTTTTGGCCAGTCGTGGGGCCTGAACTCGGGGCCTGGGCGCTGTCCCTCAGCTCTTCAGCTCAAGGCTAGCGCTCTACCACTTGAGCCACAGCGCCACTTCCGGCTTTTTTCTTTTTGCTTATGTGGTGCTGAGGAATCGAACCCAGGGCCTCAGGCATGCAAGGCAAGCGCTCTACCACTGAGCCACCTTCCCAGCCCCTCATTCTGATTTTCTTATGCCATAGGTTTAGCTTTACCTTTTCTAACTCTTTACATGAATGAGCACAGTGGAAATATATTTGGGAAGTGAAGATTCTTTTATTTAGCATGATGTTTCTGAGATGCATTTATGCTGATTTATACATCAGGAATTTACTACTTTTTTCATGGGGCAATGTTCCATTGTATGAATATACTATAATTTCTTTTTATCCATTGCTCATTGAGGGAAATCTGGGCTCTCTCAATTTCTTATTCTCATTCATACTTTCAATGAACATTCTGCCACAAGTCTTTCTATGAACATATACTTCCATTTCTATTGGGAAACTATCTAGGAATCATATTTTTGGGTAAGGGAGTAGATATGCCATCTAAGAAATGTTAGTTGTATAAGGAATTTTCAAACTTTTCTGAAGCAATTACGTCACTTTACATTTTCCCACTAGTGTGTGAGAGTTTTGCGTGCTCCATATCCTCACCAATGCTAGATATTGTCAATTAAAAAAACATTAACCTCTCTGGAGGGTATGTATGGTACTACCGCATATGGCTTAAATTATATTCCCCTGATGAGCAGGGATGGTGAGCATCTTTTCAAGTGTTTCTTGGCTATTCATGTGCCTCTTTAAGAGAAATGTATATTCATATGCCTAGGATAGGGCCTGAGCCATATTAGATGCGTGGGAAGGAAGAAAGGCAACATGGAGTAGAAGTTAGCGCACACACTCTGGAGCCATCCCACCTAGGGCCTCTAGGTCTTAGTTTTACCATCTCCAATTAGACGATGGTAATAACCTTGCTTTCTAAGAATATTGCCTGGCTTGGTAATTATTGCAACTGTCAAAGGATTGTGTTTCTACCAGAACCTTGTTTTCTATAACCTTGGATAAGTTACCTAACTTCTCTGAGTCCTAGTTTCTCCCCTCATAAAATGGAAATAAAGGCTGTCTTTAGGCTTTATATAAATGAAAGAATGTATGAGTCTTGCAGCCCAGTGGGTGGCTCCAACAAAGTGGGCTATGCATACACGCATGCATTACTTGACCAAGAGGTTCTACCTGCCCTGCAGATGTGGACGAATGCAAGGAGAGGGAGGATGAGGAGTTGTCCTGTGACCACTACTGCCACAACTACATTGGCGGCTACTACTGTTCCTGTCGCTTCGGCTACATCCTCCACACAGACAACAGGACCTGCCGAGGTAGGGCCCCAGGATAATTCTGTCAAGCACTATGATGTACCACCTCTAGCTATAAGATTAGAAGAAGGCTTGGAGGAAACACAGATATAGTGTAGAGATGAAGTCAAAGATCTGTTGCAGATGTGTATGGATAAAGATGTTAAAATGCTTGCCTTATCTAGAAGTATGGAATCCAGTTCTCAGAAGAACACAGGTGAAAAGCTCAGACTCTCAGGTCATTTTTCCAACTGAAGGTTACTACCTTGACCAAATTAAGGGAAGGCTGGGTTTCCCAGTCCTTTCTGAGCCAGAAACTATACCTCACCCAGAGGTTCCCTTCCCTTTAGTCCCTCTTTAACAGACAGAACCTCATTCTAAAGGACAAAGTCAGGAGAGAGAAAAAAGGCAAAGATAGAGACAACAAGAAAGCTTCCTATCCCTTCTATCTCACCTTGTTTCCATTTTCCACCAACTTGTTTCCTTTTTGTAGTCTCAGGCTGGGTCAGGGATGGAGAAATGAAAGGACTTAGTTTCTTTCTAGGCATAATGCCCCCTGTTGGTGGGTTAACAGCCACACAAACAAATGATTAGATGACATCAATGCTAGTTACTACATGGATGTAAAGGAAATCTGATCACAGCACAATCAGACCTGAGCCGTCCTAGAGAAGTGGACAAGTGCTTGCCAGATATGATAATCCTTGACAGAGATGAACTAAGCAGGGGAAAGAAGACACTGCACACAGGAAGAACAGCTTCTGCAAATATTCATAGGTGTTATACAACTTGGGATATTTGGGGAACTAATAGTAGATGAGTGTGACCCAGGGTTAAAGAGCTTGCCTACAGACTGACTGGAAACTGGGTGAAGGGTCATTTGAGGAGGGCAAGACTGGAGACAAGAGGTCTTTGTTTTCTTTCTTCAAAAATCTTCTGCTTTTAATATAGGTATCCCTATATTACCCTTCAATATAAAGTAGTAGATTAGTGTAATTGTGACTAAATCATACCTGACAGAAACAACTTAAGGAGGAAAGATTTGTTTTGCTCATGGTTTCAGTCCATCATGGCAAAGACAGCGGAGATGGTAGAGCCGAGCAGCTCACATCATGGCAGACATGAAGCAAAGCAGAGATTTAACAGGAAGTGGCCATAGCAAGATACAGCCTCCGAGGACACGCCCCCCCCCCCCAAGTGACCTACTTCCTCCACCAGGACTCCACTTTCCACAGTTCTATCACCTCCCAACAGTCTATTCCAACTTTGATTTTATCCATGGATTAAGCAATTGATTAGATCAGAACCTTTACTAACTAATCATTTCTGGAAACCCCTTCAGGACACACTCAGAGATGTGGTTTACTAATCTCCCAAGCATTTTTCAAACCAGTCAAGTTGATCATCAAGGTTAACCATCAAGAACATTATAAAACAGAACAGACACATTAGCAATTTTCCTAGGCTGTAGCTGTGGCTCCACTGAGTAAGAGTGACTGCATGACAAGTGTGAGGCCCTGAGTTCAAACTCCAGTGCTGAAGAAAAAAGAAGGAATTGGCTTGAAGAAGGTTATTTACATTCAGTATGTAGATATTAGTATTGACTATCTCTTGTGTACTAAAAGAAATCTCAGGCAGGTTATAAACAAGAATCCTTGCTTGATCTTTGGCTTCATACCCATCCCTCAGGAGCTTTTTAAATCTTTTATTTTTAGATACCATAGACATATGTGCTTATGGATTATATATCTATCTGTGCATTGTGCAAGAACCAATTTTAGTCCTTTGGGGTGAGAGTAACCCCATGAGAATGCTTGGGGTAGAAAATGAAAACAGATGGGGATTCAAGAGACCTTGACCTAAACCTCAGTTAGTCACAGCCGCCTTTCTGGACTACAGTTTTCTCATTTGCAAATGAGCAAGAGGAACAAAAGGCTTAGGAAGTATGGACTTGCCAGCACTAGAATGGGTCAGCCCAAGGCCAAAAGTTCAACAGCAAATAAAGGCACAGTAGGGCTAAGTAATAGACAAGCTCCCATGACACTGGGTCTTTGGTGATGGTAAACACAGTGGGGAACACAGCAGAATTCCATATATCATAGAATTTATTTAGTGGGGACAGAAAAAAATCAACAAATGAGTATGTGACTTAGTGTCAGGTGGTGGATAACATTATGAAGCACAGAAGGTCAACAACCTGAGAATGCATTACATTTGAATCAAGAAAAACTTTGAAGTAGAGCACTGGGCACTCTTACCTATATTTCTAGCCACTCAGGAGACTAAGATCTCAGCTAGAAGCCAGCCAGAGCAGAAAAGTCTGTGAGATTCTTATCTCCAATTAACCAGCAAAAAGTGGCTCAAGTGGTTGAGCAACAGCCTTAAGTGAAAAAGCCAAGCAGGAGGCCTTCATGATTATACCATCTCAAAACCCTCTCTTCTCAGAGTCCCTGCCCAGTCCCCCAGTACCAGAAAAAAGGAAAGAAAGGTAAACAGCTCTGGCCAGAGACATAGACTTAGTTGGAGTCTTGACAGAAAAATTACTTGGTTTGTGACTTTCCATAAATCACTTGTCTTCACGGAGCTTCCGTTTTTCACCTGTGAAATGGGGATGATTCCTTCCCTGCCTACCTGGTGGGGACAGAGGAAGAGATGATGAGCAAGGGCTTGCTGTGGCTGTGATGGTGGCATGCCATTTTCTCTGCTGTTTCCCCACAGTGGAGTGCAGCGATAACCTCTTTACCCAGATGACCGGCATGATCACCAGCCCTGACTATCCCAACCCTTACCCCAAGAGCTCTGAATGTCTTTACACCATCGGGCTAGAGGAAGGTTTCGTAATCAGCCTACAATTCGAGGACACTTTTGACATTGAGGACCATCCTGAGGTGCCCTGCCCCTATGACTACATCAAGGTGAGCTTGCAATGAACATTTGTCCTAGGGATGCTAGATCCTGGCTGAGCTAGGAATGCTGATATCCTGGCTTTTTCAACTTCTCATAGGACAGAGAACTAAACCAATAGCTTTCTAACAACTCATTATTTAAATTAGCATCTTGATCAGATCTACTACAAGGATCTTCCCCACGTTAGTTCCCTGGCTACCTCCCTGCTTGTTGGGAAGGTGCATGGGGGTGGGGGTGGGGTGTCAGACTCACCTTCATGGATCTGCACCCCATGTAGCCAGGTGGGGCTCTGTTCTCTAACCTATATTTGGTTTATTTGCTGCTGTTACCTTCTTGAACTTCTTAATATGTTTTGACCAAGGAGCCCACATTTTCATGACAAACTGGACCTCACAAATTATGCAGCTGATTCTTCTCAGAGGAAGAAATTGTTCAACAGGCAAATAAAGAGGAGGAAGGATGATGCAACCAATCACCACTGAATTTCAAATTATTTCAACAGTATAGGTGTGATGCAAAGGCAATGTGAATTTCAGCCATGACTAGAACAGTGGAGGAAATAGTTCTTTGAAGTATAAGAAGGAAAATCAGCAATTCTTAGTGACTGGCTGAAGCACCTAAGTGGAGTTGTCTACTGGGGTCTGCTCTCAGGAGAAATGCTGAGCTGGTGAGAAAGCGGGGTGCCATCAAGTGTACAAGCCATGTAGACAGTGAGCTCTTCTAGAGAGAGAAAAAAAAGCAGAAGCTAGATCACAGTAAGTTCTGAGAACTATACAAAGGAAGAAGAACCATGAATGAGATCAGAAAGAGCCATAAACTGAGTTGCCCACAAAGGGAGCTAACATTAGTAGTAGGAGAAACAGGGAAATCAAAATCTCTAGAAAGAGATGTGACTCTTCTCTGTATCTATATTGCTTTTCTTAGATTAAAGCTGGTCCAAACATTTGGGGGCCCTTCTGTGGAGAGAAAGCCCCAGAACTCATCAATACCCAGAGCCATAAGGTTCAGATCATGTTCCACAGTGACAACTCTGGAGAGAACCAGGGCTGGAGACTCTCGTACACAGCTTCAGGTAACATCTCCCCCTCTGGTCTCAGCTACTGCGGTGTTCAGTGCTCACCAGGAGGGTGGCTGAGGGAGGAGAAAGTGTGTGCCTAGGACTTTTCTGGAGACTACTGGGATTTGGGGCTGAGGAAAACTTAAAATTGAGGTACATGTTCCCTTGTGACTCAGTTTCCCAGGAGCAAGAGTGGTGGTGAGGTTGGCTCAAACTGGTTGGTCTCAAACTGCCTTGTTGGAGATGGAAAAATGAAATCTTGTTTTCTGAGCCCCACTCTTCACACAGCTATTCATTAGACCTCAATAGGACCCTTTCTGCTTTCTCTAAGTCAGGGACTGAAATTTGGGTGTGTCTGAAGCTTTAAATGCTTCATTATGGTGTCTTGCATCCATGTGAGCTCCCAGATTGGCAAAGTCCACAGGTCCCATTTTTTTGATGCCCAAGACAGCCAACTCTGGCCCAAAACCTGACAAAGCTACTCTGTAATCACTCAAGGAAGAAAAATGTGGACATCACAAAGGAGTGACTAATCCACTTCCTAGCCCTTGAAGCCCTGGCTTCCAGTGCCCAGTCTGGGAAGAAGCATGGACCGGAAATTTACGAAAGAGTTTGTTCTGGAAAAAGTGTCAGGGCTTGAGGAGCTCATCAGAATTAACCTTTAGAAGAGTGGACTCAGAAGCATATGATTGCAGTTGCTTACTTTGAAACAGGATCTTAGGAAGAAAAAGGAAACTAGGGCCATCCTGGGTGGCCCAGTGAGTCAAATTCCCAAGGACATCAATTTTAGCTAAATGAGAAAACATTGTTCACTTCATCAGAGACATCTCTGTGTGGAAGGCATCGACTTGAGAGGAATTGAGAGCCTTGTCCCTACAGGAGTGCAAACATGTTGGGAATACTGTAAAGCAAGGCTTGGACAGGGTTGAATTCATTAAAACTCAGAGTTTTAATGAAATCATCTGGCCAACTACCTCAACTTACAAATGAGGACATGGAGAGCTGAGTTAGAAAGTGACTGGTTTCTGGCTGCAGAGTCATTTTCCTGAAAGAGCCTACTAGAAGGTTCAGATCTCTGATAGTCAGTCCTGTTGTTTGATCCTCCTTCAGGCCTTGCTTCCTAGGGTCCTTTATGCACACACTTCATTTTCTCACATGCTGCTGTTTCATTTGCTTCCCACTAGGAAACGAATGCCCAGAACTACATCCTCCTGTCCACGGGAACATTGAACCTTTGCAAGCCACATATTCCTTCAAAGACCAAGTGATCGTCACCTGTGACACAGGCTACAAAGTGCTAAAGGTAGAGGCTCCTGCCTGCAAGGAGGAGGGAGTGATCAAGAGAAAATTTCTAGAGCCTTCCAGAACAGATGGGCTGCTGCAACTTGCCACAGTGCCAGACCAGTTTCTCTCACCTGCCCCAAAGCCTCCCTCCCAAAGGCTCCAGAAATTCTAAAGCATGTATCCCAGACTCTCTCATGCCTTACCAGTGGTACTTTCATTAGAGCATGGATCCTAATAAAAATCTAGGTCCAAATGGCTCTATAATCAGGACTAATAATGTTAACAGAAGGTGGTAGACGGGTACCCCTTTGTCTCCCATCTCCTGAAACAATGGTTTTCAATGACAACCAGTATCTTTAAGGCTGAAATCAGTGTAATATTTCTTTAAATGTTCTCCAGGTAAGCCAAATGTTCAGTAAAGCTAGAGGGCTGTTGCTGTCAATGAATTGTTCTTAAGGAAGGGTCTCTGGACCAGCAGTATCAGCATCATCTGGAAATTTGTTTGCTATTTTAATTCTTGGGTGGATCCAACCCAAGAATCAGAAATTCTGGGAGGAGGGCCCAACAGTCTGGCATGACAAGCCCTCCAGATGAGGCTGACCGCCTGCCCAATGTTGAGAGCCACTTGTCAGAAAAAAGAAGTCAAGGCTAAGTTTCTCCCTTCAGAGACTATGATTTAAGCTCCTCTTGTACACAGCCCTAGCCAGTCTAGAGTAAAAACCAGGGACTATGAATTCAGCATCTGTCTTTCCCCTAGCTGCACACTTGCCCTCAGAATCCATATGGGTGGAAAATGCCAGTACAAATGAGCCAGGTTTGGAGTTCAAATTAGTTTTGCAGGTCAACCACCACTGGACCCCACTCTCTTCTTCTTTTTCTCATTCCTTTCTGGTTTCTGCTCAGGATTATATGGTGCTAGACGTATTACAGATGGAGTGTCTGAAGGATGGGACCTGGAGTCATGCGATGCCCACCTGTGAAAGTAAGAAAACCACATAGATTAATTATAACTTTAATTAATTGTAACTTTAACTCATTAAAGTTATCCCATGCTGGTGGGAAAGGAGCAGAGACTATGTAAGTGGGAAAACTCAGCCAGAGGTGATATGTATGTATAGGACAGGAAGTCAATAGACATAGGAGAGCTGGACAGAAAGAGTTAAAGTCTCTTTTAACAAACAGACTATCAGATCCAGAGAGAAACATTTTATGGGCCTCAGTTTACTTTCTAAATACTAATTTTTTGAAGTCAAATTGTCAAGCTTTGTAAAGAAATAGCATGTCTCCAGATTTGAAAGGAGCTTTGGCATTTGCTAATGCAGGAATGTAGCTTGGCACTGGTGTCCAGGGCTGGATGACATCTTACATACAGCCATTATCCACACCCACTATGTCTTCCAGGTTAGTTCACAATTCCAGAAAGGCTGCTGTGTCAGCACAGCAAGCACATATGAAAGAAGGGACCCAGCTCGTCACAAGCTCTTGGGATCCAGAGATCTTACCTTGTGTGCCCTTAATCCACTCAGTACCTGGGGACATGATCCTTTGCCTCAGTTATCAACTGAAGAGCCTACATTCATTTTAATATTCTACAATCTATGCCAGTGATTCTAAAATAATATAATTCATAAGAATCATCTGTTATGCCTAGAAAATTACAGATTTCTAGCAACTAACCTTCTTCCCCCTCATACTCAGATAATTCCAAAGTGGGTTTGCAAAGATCATAATTGTACATACTTACATATAACAACAGTGATGAGAAGAGGCATATATAATTACAGAGTCAGGGAAGGAAAAAGAGTAGAGGGAAGGAAGGAGGGAGGGAAGGAAGGAAGGAAGGAAGGAAGGAAGGAAGGAAGGAAGGAAGGAAGGAAGGAAGGAAGGGAGGGAGGGAGGGGAGAGAAGCAAAAGGAAATGAAGGGAAGGGAAGGGAAGGAAGGGGAGGGGATGAGAGGGGAGGGGAAAGATTTGCTATAAAACCAAGGTTTGAGAACTCAAGAATGAGGACTGGTCCCACCAATCTCATTGCATACTTTTCCCGTGAGCTTTTGAAGCTCTCTCTCTCCCTTTCTACTGAATGGCTCCCATCTTGCAGGCAGACAAATCCCCTCTGCCATCCCTTGGGGCACTCTCAGAGGGGAGGGGGCTCTGAGGCAAACACCAGGACACATTTGGCAGCATAACGTGCTTGTTTACATTTTTAATATGATGATATACCTTATATGAAGAAGAGTATTGTATAGGTTTAGCAGAAAATCTCAGTACTTACTGATGCCTATGAAGAATACCACAGAGAATTCAGATTCCAGACAGGAGGAGCTCAACTGTTCCTCTAGTAGGTGGCCTAGTGGGTAGTATGGTAACTGGATCCTAAGCCAGACCCTTTGCAGGATGAAGCAAGGGTCACCCTGAAGAAGGGAAAGGAGGGTTTCAGGCACTCAGGACAAACCTGGCTCTAGATTGGGGAAGCTTCACATTCAAATGCAGTTTCTAGCAATTGAGTTCCTCTAAGCAATTTACTTCTGTTCAGTTTGGATTTAGTCTCCTATCCTCAAGATTATTGTGAGGACTGGGTTAGTCTATATATCATACCTATAGAGTGCCAGGAAACAGTGAACATTTAATAAAAGCTTCATTCCTCACAGTCTAGTCCCTTCACTAGAAGATTTGATTCTCATTCACACTTTTGGAAAGTAAGAAACATTATGAATTATTTTCTCCTGATTATACACACACACTTTTATTATAGTGGACACATTGACAGAGCAAAGCAGTTCTGTAGTACTGGCTTATGTGATTTAAGTTATTTGCAACAGAACATACTATCATTTTGTACAAAGACAATACAGCCTGATTTTGGATTATGGCTATTATAACCCCCATGTAGACACACCCACATCTCCCAATTGTATGTGTTATTCTAAGACCTAGGGAAGGTACACAGACCAAACTGAGGAGTTGAGAGTCCTGGGGATTGTGGAAAGAGGCTGATAATAGAAATGTGCACCAGAATAGGAAGTGGGAATCATTGGTTGTTATTTAGCCTCTGCCTTCAAACTATTGTGGTAAGAGAACCTGTTGTATTCTGAATTCTATGTGTCAAATGAGGGTCTAAACCAGATGAATGTAAATCTCCTTGCAAAGAAAAAAAAAAAATCTTACAATCTCAGGAGCCAGGATGTAAGGTAGTGCAAACTTTCCTAATGGTACAAATTCGACCATTCCAAACTGTCCTTCGCACTGGCTTTACCTAAACTGTGCATTCTTAATCAATTCTGATGGAGTATTTCTGTATTTCCTGCAGGAACTATTTCTGCCTTTTGCTAATTTTTCTTTCTCTCCTTTCTCTCTTTTTCTATCTCTCCCTTCCTGTCTCTGCTTCCTTTCTCTTTGTCTCCGATCCCAATTTGACTTTATAGTGACAGAAAGCGAGATCGATTTGGAGAGCGAATTGGAGTCAGATCAAGTGACAGAGTGAAGGATGGGAACCCCACACAATTCAGACATCCAGGAATGGATCACGCACAAAGATCCCCAAGTCCCAGCTACTCTGCCCCTCCCCACCTACCAACACTCCCATTGTCCATTTCAGTGTGGATTAGGATGAAGGCCAAGGAAACCACACAGCCTCTGCAGTTAAAGCTGTTGTGTGTGCGTGAGAACAAAATCATGCCTTTGAGGATTCGATCATCATTCAACATTAATCCAAAAAGCCATGAAAAGACAATGGGGGATTTTTTTTTTTTAGGACCCTTAAGTGGACAGTACTCTTCTCAAAGTAAAAATGCCCTCAGTTCTGGAACCATAAGATTTGATATACAATCATACTGCCTTAGGCTGAATAGACCAACACTGGCCCTGGCTCCTGGTCCAAACAACCCAAAATACTCCCAAGTTTAACTGTGCCAGAATGCCAGTGACTTTATGAGTATAAAAGTTTTTTTATTGGTCACTAATGTCTTAAGAACCATAAGTAGGTAATGTGAACAATAATTTATAGTGTGGATTTTTGAGAATTTGGATATTTTCTCATTCACAAAATGTCCCTTCTATCATTATTTAACACAGGGCTGAAATTCTATCATTAGAAATTTCTTTCTTCTGAATTTACAAGTTTTGTGTTTCTTCAGCTTTACTGATTAAAAACTTTAAAAAAAGATAGGCATCACATGAACACTGTGGTCCTCCATTCCAGGGCCGTGGACACCACTGAGTCATAAGGAATGGTGAAGAAGGGCCTGAAGAACAACTGCCTATATTGCAGAATCTTGGCTTCTGCCTAAACAAGGCCTTGACACACACCAGGGAACCCAGTGACTGTGACTAAACCTGTTTCAGGACTCCATGTCCACTTGATGAGGGCAGACCCCTGCACACGCAGACACTGATCAATCTAGAGCTGAGGTAACAGATGTGCCACCAAGAAAGGAGACAGACAAACAGATGATTGCAAGTCGACAAGCTAGGCACAGACTTATTCCCAGTATAACTGACAATATAATTTCAAATGAAGATTTCATGGGCATCCAAATAATTGCAGGACCAGGCAACATAAGATGGTATTTACCATCAGAAAGACATGAATAAAAAGTTCCAGAATCAGGAAACTACCCTGTCCAGGTAGAAGGAATAGATAAAGCTTTTAAGAAGGACTAGTGTTTGATCAAGATCTCAGAGGAGGCCACGTGGACATAGTGTCCCAGGCACAAGAAGGCACAAAACCAGGAAAGGAGGCAGCAGAAGAGATCCTGGTGATGTTAGAGTTTATGATCTACTAAGGAGAGGAAAGAAGATGAGTTTTGGAAGGGGTGCTCTGGCCCAATTCTTGGTCTTCCATTCTAGGAAGAACTGCTTACCTGTGGTTTCTCAGAAGCCACTGGATTATAGTATGCTCAGTATTGCATGCCAAAGAAAGATGGGTCTGAAGTAAACATAAATTGCAGAAAGAGATAAATAGGAGATAGGGTGGGGATAGTACAGTCAACACTAAAGAGTGGTAAGCAAGGGAGGCCAAGGGAGGCCAAGGGAGGCCAAGGGAAGGGGAAAGATGTAGGTGTGTGTGTGTGTGTGTGTGTGTGTGTGTGTGTGTGTGTGTGTGTGTGTGTGTCTGTCTGTCTGTCTGTCCTGGGGCTTGAATTTAGGGCTTGGGCTCTATCCCCTAACTTTTTTGCTCAAGGATGGTGCTCTACTGCTTGAGACACAACTCCACTTTCAACTTTTAATCTGCTAGTTAATAAGAGAATAAGAGATTCACGGACTTTCCTGCCCCGGCTGGCTTTGAACAACAATCTTCAGAACCCAAGCCTCCTGAGTAGCTATGATTATAGGCTTAAGCCACTGGTGCCCAATGAAAAAGGCCTTTTGATACTAGGGCGTAGATGGCACATCTCCTAAAGAAACAATGGACTAAATAAGGACCCAAGATCTAACACACGGTGATTGTACAGCAGGGCCCTCTTGAGAGGAAGTAGTTGCCACTGATTTGGATTCAGTTGTCTCCCAACGCTTTTTGATTAATATGGATGGAGGTTCACCCGTTCCTTACTCACTGTAACTGAGACAAAATGGCCTTCTATTTTCCAATATTTTCATCTCTCTGGTTGTGAGACCCACTGTGTTCATGGACAAAATTACTTTTCTGGAGCAATGCAAAAGCAAGCTTTATATCCAGATAATGTCTCTTAAGTCTAAGTCCAGCCCTGAAATTCTTCTAGGAAAGAGCAAAAGGTAGTTAAGGAACCAGCTATCTGTATCTCAAGGATATTTTAAATCAAAGCAACTGCTAACTGTTAATGGAAGCAAGTAATATCGATATTAAGACCAGTCAAGTACATTTCCCAGAGGGAAGGAAAAATCTGCTGAGTCTCAGCAAAAAAATAAGTTGAATATTATTCACAACTTCAAAAAACCAATATTATTTCCTCTTACTATCTTGTATTATCCCGGGATTAACCTTTACATATCTCCCAAACTGGAAGAGTGTTTATACTTTGACATGATCAAAACAAATGGAAACAATTTGTCTAGGGATATCAGAGGCCAAAACAAAACAAGCCCTTCTGATTTTTGCCTTCTTTGTTGACAAGTACTCATATTCATTCCCTTCTTTCATCCATCTCCTTCAACCTGAAGAGCCTTGGAATTACACATATTTTAACTTACATAACCCTCTAGCAGTCAAATGTGAAGCCCTAAATTGAAAATCACAGTGTCTGGCTAGCAATCAAAGATAAGTTTTTCCTCTCTGTTTCTCAAAGTACTCAAGTAAAATTCTGAAGGAAGTAGAACTTTGAAAATTCTGCTGGACCTCTGGAAAGATTGACTACTAAGGTCCACTATTAGCCAGCCAATACCTACTGTAAGTCATTTAACTGAGGAGAAATAAAAAGATCCTTAGGAACTACTGGTACTATTCACTGAAATACAACGGAGATCAAGGTCACATTCAGTTCTCACTCTGACAATAACTTTGGATGAGTCAAATCTCCTATCTGAGTGCATTATATAGAAGACATTCTTGATGTCTTAGGTCAGGTTTCTAACTAGAAAATTCTGCATTCCCTCTGTGATTCTCCAGCTCTGTCACAAACTGTTACATCTAACGTTAGGATTTTCTTAGAAATAAGCGCCATCATCTCCTAAAGGAGACCCATGAAAAGACATTGATAAGTTGAGTCATCAGCTTCTGATTTGGTCATGAAAAGTTGACCTAAGTCTGGATCCCTGTCCATATCAGCAACACCCTTAAGACCTGTATAGCCTACCAAGCTCCCCACAGACCGTCTCTGGGGTGCAGCATCTTTGGTCATATCTGTGACTACAGTCATCCGCAGTGTCTAGCCACCAGTGAATGGAGAAAACGAGCAGGTGAACACTGAAAGTTGGCCCACTCCTGACCCTCTACTGCCTCTATGACCAAATGAGCTCTGAGTAGAAAGCCAACAGGGTGGAACTGTGTACTTTTGGAGGAGCCTGGTTTTTGTTTGGGGTAATTTTTTTTTTAATTTTGTTTGGTTTGGGGGATTTTTTTGGTGCCAAACTCCAATATGGACATATTCACTGTTGTTATTCATCCTGTGGTTGGAACTGGAAAAAAATGGAACCTTCTTTGGTTCAGGTCAGCCAGAATTTTCTCATAGCCATTTGCTTCGTGATTTGGCAGAAGGAACAGAGAAGATTGCATAATAGAACTAAAAAAAAATCAAAGAAAGACACTATGGTGATAATGTGACTGGGGCTTCTTAAATCTCAACAGATCTGCCCCTGTAAAACTTGGCACTAGGCCAGGTGAGTTGACCATACAGTATTAATATCATAGTGGAGAAACCTCCAAAGCAGGAACACTATCAGCTGCACAGGTTGGACACTATGCAATTCTTTGGGGGAAACTATAACATGGTTCTCTGCGGTTGTGTGCAGTGTGTAAGCTGCACATCTGCAGAAGATGGACTCATCCTATTTCCTCACAAGGAAGAATACAAGGCAGCTAAAGGGTCTCACTTCTTCTCTCTCAGTTATAGACTGTGGAGTCCCAGCAGGGCTGGAACATGGGCTGATCACCTTCTCCACAAGGAACAACCTTACCACATACAATTCTGAGATCAGATATTCCTGCCAGCAACCCTTTTACAAGATACTTCAAAATACCACAGGTAAGCCCTCCATGCTAAACTATCTCATTCTCAAAGTGCACACTCTGGGCCTCAGGGTTCAATTGAGGCTGCAAGAGCTCTATAAGGAGTCGCTGCCTACAAGTGTGTGGAATTCATAATGCATAAAGCACCCACACATTGTATTATCTGGGTCTCACATTCTATGTGTTATCGTGTCCATTTAGAGATGCAGAAGTTGAGTGTCAGAACCAAATCCCAGGGTTGTTCTTTTAGCTTTTAAATTCAGCACTGATTCTACTAATGAATGTAGACCTTGAAGCCTGGAGTCTTTCATGACAAAATTAAGGAAGAAATAGAGACCTCAAAGAAGTCCAAAATCTCCCAAAATATATTTCCTTAAGTTGTCTGAGGACAACCTAGGATTTCCAGAATGTAGCAAGTGTTGCTACTTTAGCCAATTTTTGCCTTGGCTTCTGGCTAACCAGATCAGTCATTCAACAGGCCTGCGAAGTAGGAGCTCTTCCTTCAAAATCATGCCCTTAGTGTGTGGCAGTGGAGTTCAAATGGAATGGAAAAGTGAAGAGCAGACAAAAGAAAATTCTGTCTATTTTGCTAAATAGCTTATCCCCAGAAAAAGATTCAAATTCAGCTGCAGCTGATCATTACTTTCTATCCCTCTGATAGGAAGACCCTGGGTTCATGCCAGGATTGGGTAGAGGCACCCAGGCCTGAAAGGTAAAGGACCAGCATTAGCCTTGTTTGAGAGGAGGAGAAATACTTGAAGATATGTGCTGCCTCTCACCAGAATGAGTCACTCTGATACCCTTACATAAACACTCAAAATGCCTGGCCAGAAAAAGAGCTCTCAGGAAGATGTAAAGGCCCATCTCTGTGTCAAGTGATTCTAAGCAAACTCCTCTAGTTTCTTAAAGACTCCACATCATCATTTTTCAATAAGGCAATGAGATATCATTGCAGAACTATTATGAGACTCAAATGAAGCAGGTCACACATGCATGGCTTATTAAAGAGAGTGGTATTAACCAAGGTCATTACAACCAATGGAAGGACACCTGCCAGAGAATGGTAACACGAGGCCGGGAGCGGCTCTCAGACTAGCAGGAATCAGATTCCACAGAGCTGTGGGCACTGGACTGGAGAGTATTGTATTTATTTTAGGAGGGTGAGGGTCCATTGATCATTCTAAGCTCAGAAGGCACATGGTTAGATTTCCATCTTAGAAAGTTCCCTTGTATTAAGAGAGGTCTGGCTCAGAGGACCAGACTATTTGGAGGACCTTTTCCATGGTCGGTACTGGAGGAATTAAGAAGTCAAACCTATGTTCTATGTGCTCCACAGCATTCATTTTCTTCTTTTCCTCCCACTTTTATTTTCACTCACCCAGGTATATATACCTGTTCTGCCCTTGGGACCTGGGTGAATGAAGCACTGGGGACAAGCCTGCCCACCTGCCATCCAGGTACCTCACACACCAAATCTTCTGCTTGAAACTCTTTCATCCAAGTCCTGGGGGGCCTCAGGTGCTTTGGCTATAAATAGGGAGTTACGAGGAAAGAGGCTGTGGTTGTTTTTTTAAGAGATATAAGAAATGTCTTTTGAAGGTCAAAGATTAGAGAAGCTTACCCTCACACTTTCTCAAACTAACTGGACTCTATCCTCTATTCTCCATTGTACAAGGACCACTCTTCCCTCCTCTCTCTACAGCTCCAGTCACTTCCCTCCAGGTTTTTCTTTCAACCCAGTGAGTGTAGACACCTGTTGTTGCTCAGGAAAATCAAGAAAGTAGGCCTTCCTTGTCTTTGAGCACTTTGAGCTATAAAGAAGATGACAACAGAAGACAAATAACAAATACTCTGAAGGATGGAGTAAGAACTTCAAGAGCAATATGTACAAGTTTTTCTGATTATGGCCTCCTGCATGTTTTATCTACTGATTCCAACTTAAAATGGTTGTATCTGTGCATCTAGACTTAGGGGATATTTGCTTTAGCATTAAAACTATAGATGATTTGCTTTGAAATCACAACACACACACACACACACACACACACACACACACACACATTCAGATCAGGTTAGAAAAGTATAGCCCCAACACACATACACATTGTAAAGTTAAAGAACCCACAAAACCTTATTCTCTTAAGAAAAATATCCAGAATAGTGACAATGAAAGGAAACAACCATTCAAGATAGCATGGAGGAAGACTGAAAAATACTATCCTTCTTGGTTTCATATGCATTTTTGCTTGAATAACAAGAGCTTTACAATATGGCTATGCATTGGGTGGCTTTGTATTTTACTGAACTACAAGGTATTACATGAAGGGCATTTTACTAATTCTCACTATTCACTCAGTAAACATTAGGCTAAATGTTAGAATGAAAAACCTAAGGAGTTTTCTAACATTAAACCTTACGCGGTGAAGAACAGAATAACATTTGAGAGTCAGTACACAACCATCACATGTGTGATAGGACCCCAGAGGAGGCTGTAACTGCACATGTGTGTTCCAGAGTGGAAGATGTGTACCAGGAAGGAAAACTTGACATAGAAGATATTTATCCCCAAGAAAGCATGAAGATAAAGGGAATTAAAAATATAAAGGTCTTCTCATCTACATTCTGCTGATCCTACTCACCTCAAATTGGCTTGACCATAACCACCCCCATGAAATGTGGGTGGTAAAGTCTCAAAGAAGAGGAGACTGGTGACGCTGAAGGTCTATATGGGACAAAGAAAACTATGGGTGATTCTATTCTGGGAAGCCACATTGCTACCTCTGAGAGAGGAAGATGCACTTGGCTATGAACCTGAGCCTGGTGCAACTGCCTCCAAACTGGAATGTTTACTGGGTAATCTCAGTTCTCCGGCAGCTGGGAGTCCATGCCACAGAGAAAAAGGAAGCAAGATCAGGAAATCCATAGCATCCTATGATTCTGAATGTTGATTATCTTAGACAATGTACAAAGCATCTTGGATATTGTGAACCATGAAATTCTTATAATACTCAGGGTTGGACAGAACCCAGATTTCTGAATTCTTCCTTTTTGAAAGGCTGACCTGGAACCAGGATGTAAACTGAATGGAAAATCTGCTTCATCTAGTATCGTAGAGGTCTGCTAAGAGTATTATTTTCCCAGTAAAAACTTGTATAGTGATTGGTGCAAATCTACTTCCAGAAAGAGGCAGTCAGAAAATGAACCCAAGACTTCTGATGCCAACACAGTAGTGTTGAGCCTTCTCTGACTGCGGTTATGTTTTATGTCATCCTCATGAACTCAGAATCCTGGAGTATGGATGGTTTGTTTTAAGGACCTTCCTTCTATATCCACCATCTACTAGAGCCCAAATCTGACTTTAGCACAGACCACATTGTAACATTTCAAGAATAATCCTTTCTGAGGAGACACTGGGAGTTGAATATCAGCAACCAAGAAGGATGATCTCAAATTTGGATGTGTGATCATCTTGAACAGCTGCTTTATTTTAGCTAAGTATCGTGTTTCATGCCTATTGTCATAACTACTTATGAGTCTGAAGCAGAAGGATCTTTTGAGCCTAAGAGTTTGAGGCCTTTCTACGCAACATCATTCAAGACTTCAACCTCCCTACCCCCCTCAAAAAAGAAAAATAAGGAGCTGGAAACCCGTGGTGCACACCTATAATCCTAGCTAGTCAGAAGGCTGAGATCTGAGGAGTGCAGTTCAAAGCCAGTCTAGGCAGACACATTCAAAGAGATTCTTATAGCCAACAAACCGGCAAAAATTCAGAAGTGGAAGTGTGGCTTTTAAATACTAGTATGCCAGCCTTGAGCAAAAAAAGTTAAAAAAGAAAGTAAGGCCCTGAGTTCAAGCCCCAGTACCAGCACACACACACACACACACACACACACACACACACACACACACACACACACACCAATTACCCCATTTCAATGATCTCTCACGACAAAGAATTGTTACTGTTTTTAACTTCTTCAAAAGACAAGAACACATCAAAGTGGAAATCAAATGTTAGCAGAGAAATTAAGCTGGCATCAGGGAAAATGGGTTTCACTTCATCAGGCACTGACATTGAGTGAGTCACTGGTCTTTTCCATCTGTAAATTAGCTATTCCCTGAGCTTCCCTTGGCACTGACCTTCTGTGATCTGAAATAGGTCACTGGCATCTTGTGCTGGCATGGGCTTTGTTGTGACCATGAACTGAATCATAAATATGTCCCTCACCTCTGTATAAATTCATATGCACAGACCTGCCTTGAGGTTCCCTCTTATAGACTGCTGATAATAACTGGAGGCTCACCCTCAACTTTGATAAAACAGGCTACCAACAGTTACAAAGGCCCTTTCACATCCTCCCTGCGGTGAATGGCATTGTGCCCCCAGAATCATGGAAGAAGCACCTGGCATCATGAAGAAGAACATCCAAAGCCATCATGTGGTAGAAAACCCGTCCTCCCACAATTACCAAGAAAATACAAAGGTTCCTTGGTCTCTAAAGGGCTGATGAAAGCATCTAAGGACAAGGATGGCTGTCTTCCCATTGCAACCTGAAGGAGAGTCACAACACCTCAGGCTAACCTACCAGGCTCACATAGCCTGCATGGGAAGGGCCCGTGTGAGCTTGTGTTTTAGCCAGGGGGCCCAGTACGGAAGACCTTCTGGCTCATGAGTCAGAGGCATTTGGCTACAGGAGGCTGGTGGTGCATGTGCATGCTCGGGGTGCAACTCAGTGGAATGAAGTTTCCTCAGACCTTTCTCCTTCCCTTGAAGGTACTACAGGGCTCCAGGGTGCAATGATGAGCGGCCCTGAGGAAGGCCCATACATCATTGCGTGTGGATTATGCCACCTTTCCCCTACTTTGTCTGTCCAGGGCTTAATCCACAAGTCAGAGGAGAAAGGGTTAGAAGGCTATGACCATCATCTTAATATATCCCAAGGCAGAATGGAATACAGAATTAGACAACAATCTTAGAATCTAGAATCTTCTAACCAACTTGATAGTTATATTACCTCGAGCTGATCTTGTAACCTCTAAAAAATATTTTTTGTCTATAAAGAGAGAGTGGCAAATGAAGTAATAAAGAAAATTGAAATTTTGAGATTATCTTGTCCAAAATTGAAGTGAAACAAATTGAAAGCAGCCAGGCATCAATAGCTAATGCTTCTAATCCTAATGACTCAGGAGGCTCATCTGAAGATCACAGTTCAAAGCCAGCCTAGGCAGACAAGTCCAGTTGGTAGAGCATCAGCCTTGAATGACAAAGCCAAGCAAGAGCACAAGGCCCTAAATTTAAGCCCTAATAACACATACACACACACACACACACACACACACACACACACACACACACACAAAGTATTGAAATCCACAGAGGAAATTCACAGAGGAAAAGTACTGCCTTAGAGTCACATAGGAAATGAAAAAGTCAGACCCCAGGCCCCAGGTGCGTTGGTTCCCAGTTTAGTATAGACTAGAAACTGATGGATAGTCTTTTAGGCTCCTTCCATTTCTCTGTGCCTGTGGACATGGAGAGAAAATTTTGAATTCTCTGAGTGCCCACAGTATGGATGACTTCTAAGATATTAGAGTCATTTCTAGGAGAAACAAAAGAAGTGAGGTGACCACTGTTAGTGATAGGCCAGGCTGAAGATGGTTGAGGCAAAAAGTAGTCTTTGACAGATCGATTCAGCTTGGACAAGGCCCAAGCCTGAATTAACTGGTTCCGTACATTAGCTCAGCTACAGTGGAACCAGTCACAGAAATTTAGACCCAGAGAGTCCCAGGGAAACGTTCTTCATAGTTTTTGCAGATTAGAAATTCCAGAGTGGCATAATCTACACTGGGGTAAGAGACAAATTGCTCCTAGTAGCTCTTTCAATATGGCTGACCTAACTGAGCTCTGTTTCTTGTCCCTACCCCATTCACCTCCTCACAGAGTGTGGCCAGCCTTCCCGCTCCCTGCCAAACCTAGTCAAGCGGATTATTGGAGGCCGGATTGCTGAGCCTGGGCTCTTCCCATGGCAGGCCTTGATAGTGGTGGAGGACACTTCAAGGATACCAAGTGACAAATGGTTTGGGAGTGGGGCCCTGCTCTCAGAGTCCTGGATCCTCACAGCGGCGCATGTGCTACGCTCTCAGCGCAGAGACAACACCGTGATACCCGTCTCCAAGGAGCACATCACCGTCTACCTGGGCTTGTATGATGTACGTGACAAATCAGGAGCTGTCAACAGGTCAGCTGCTCGTGTGGTACTCTACCCTGACTTCAACATCCAGAACTACAACCATGACATAGCTCTGGTACAGCTGCAGGAGCCTGTGCCCCTAGGACCCCATGTCAGGCCTGTCTGCCTTCCAACGTCTGAGCCCGAAGGCCTGATCCCACACATGCTGGGCCTGGTGGCCGGCTGGGGCATCTCCAATCCCAATGTATCCGTGGATGATGTCCTCGGGAGTGGCATGCGAACGTCCACAGATATCCTGCAGTACGTCAAGTTACCCGTGGTGCCTCACACGGAGTGCAAAGCCAGCTATGAATCCCGCTCTGGCAACTACAGTGTCACAGAGAACATGTTCTGTGCTGGCTACTATGAAGGTGGCAAGGACACATGCCTTGGCGATAGCGGTGGGGCCTTTGTCATCCTTGATGAAGTGAGCCAGCACTGGGTGGCCCAAGGCCTGGTATCCTGGGGAGGGCCCGAAGAATGTGGCAGCAAGCAGGTATATGGAGTATACACAAAGGTCTCCAACTATGTGGACTGGCTGTGGGAGGAGATGAACTCCCCACAAGACGTGAGGGAGCTCCAGGTAGAGCGGTGAGCTGACTAACTTCCTTGGGGCCTGCCTGTGCTGACCCGTATCAAGTGAAACTGCACCACACACTTCCGGCTACACACTCCATGTTACTTACCAGACCAAATAGACTGAATTTACTGACTGACCTAGCAGGGCATTCATCCTCCTGAGACAGCCCTAGGACCCAGGGAGGCAGCATTGTGGTACAGGGGCAAGATATGAGGCAGGAGGCCTGGTCCATGACTTGGACCAAGTCCTTTCCCCTTCCTGAGCTACATCTTCCCTACAACATAATGAAGGAACTGAGCTAGAGGGCCTCTAGCTCTCCTCTCCAGGGCAAGCTTTAGCCTGTTGGCCTTTATTCACTCCTAACCATTTTTTAAACCCATTGGGGCCACTATTGGTGTAAAGGATCTTAGACCTGATAGGAAATGATTCCTTATATTGAACTGAAGTCTATATCCAGATATTTTCCCAGTTTTGCTCTCTGGTCTTACACCAAGTTAAGTCCCTCCTCTTAACCATTCAGTTTAAAGAAAGGAGATCAGAGGCCCTCTCTCATGGTGTAACAGACAGGCCTTTCCACAAAGCTCCCTGTAGTACAAGTATTATTCTTTATATTCCCCACTAAAGGAATTTCAAAGGGAGATGGAAAAGGTTTGTGGTAACTGTGGAAGGAGAACAGCAGCGGGCAGCTCTCCACGCCCCTTAAATTCACATCGTCCACTGAAAACACATCACTGGGGCCCATGTGCCACTCTTAAATACCAGCTGACCCCACAGTGTTTCAACACTTGCCACTCCAAACACAAAGCAACACTCCAGCTCTGGGACGCATCATCTAAAAAGACTGCATGCCCAACCCCACGTATGGAGACTTAGCTGTTACTTAGGAAACAGTGGGATCTACACTGAATCCCACCAGGATGGAAGAAAAATAGAAGAAAGAGTTGACTCAGCATCTAAGAAGTCAATCAAATCCCACCAGGCTACCCCATAACCCTGGGACCTGAGCTCAGTGGAGAATAACACCCAGCACGATGGTGAGAAGCCTCTACTCCTCTGCTTTTCAGTGCTCAAGGTCACGGCAGTGAAAAGAGACGGAGCATCTTAGGTCATAAACCTAACTGGCTATATAACCATTGACAAATCATTTTCTTCTCTGGGCCTTAGGGTCTCCATAAAAGGAAGTCCTGAAACCCACTTCACCATCTCTCCAGCTCTTGTTGTCAGCACCCAGTGATGGCCAGCAGCCTCTCTTGGGCGCTCATAGATGGATTGTATTCCTAACTCTCTCCTGGGAATCCCCATCCTATAAAGGTACCTGGTAGAGCTTCCTGAAAGGTATTCCAAGAGAATAATTAGGAAATATCCGATTCTTTTTTCAAGTGATTCATCAAAACACACTCCTGTATCTATGAATTGTACATGTAGAGGATGCTATATTTTGTATATTTAAATATCACATGCTTTGCTACTCTGTAGGGGGCCTTTGCATTTTGTTTCTCCTGGTGGGGGTCTAATGTGGAAATAAACCCTCTGAGGATAATCAGTGGCCTTGTTTTGGGAGTTTGGTTATTGTGGATGAAGGATGTTCATTATTTTGACACTTTACTGGGAAATTAGCCCTTTGTGAAGCCAAAATCTTTTCCTGTCTAGAAACAGCTTTTGGCAGCTGGACGTCATCTCAAAAAGAAGTACTAATGCCAGGCACTGGTGGCTCACACTCTTACCCTGACTACTCAGGAAGCAAAAGCCAGCCCAGGCAGGAAAATCCATTAGATTTATATCTCCAATTAACCAGCAAAAGATCAGAAGCAGAGGTGTGTCAGGAGTGGTAGAGCACCAGCCTTGCATGAAAAAGCTAAGCAAGAGTGTGAGGTCTTGAGTTCAAACTCTAGTCTTGACACAGAAGAAGAGGGAGGAGGAAGAAGAGGAGAAAAAGAAGAAGAAGAAATTGGTCGGTTATTGATATATTTCCTTATCAAAAGCTTTGTTTCCTCATTTAAATTCCTGTCATTTAATTCCTTTGCTTCAAAAAGCTCACCCTAGCAAGCAAGATAAGGTTAAGTGCATGTAGGTCTTACATAGGCAAAAGGAGTTGAATGTTATTGAAAGAAGATTTAAGTATTATTGGAACTTAATTAAATGAAGGCATGATTTCATACAGCTGAAAGGGATCAAAATGACTCGGAAGAAGTAAGGGATACTGGAAAGCCAAAATTAAGAGATGCTCTTAGCAGAGTGATGATGAACTAGTAATTCAGGGAATAGACAAGACAGAGCCCAGAGTGTGATCTGTTCCTTCCTCCTTGGCTGCAGTGTGTGGTGTCCCCAAGTTCTCCCGGAAGATGATGGCTAAGATCTTCAATGGACACCAAAGCCAGAGGGGCACCACTCCCTGGATGGCCATGATGGTAGAGCAGAATGGACAGCCCTTCTGTGGGGGTTCCCTTCTAGGTAAGGAGAAGGTGAGAAATGGAAGGTCCCCTGGTGGGGAAGAATAGAAGCTGAAAAACTCAATCCTCATCCTGGAGACTGACCAGAGTTTCTGTTATTCTTTTTTCTTTCTTTCTTTCTTTTTTTTTTTTTGAGAATCATTGACCACTCAGTGGGGAAGAAAGGGCCTTAACTGGAACCAGATGTACTAGTTGTGGTATTCCTCCTAAAACCGGTCAGTGTCCAACCTTGTGAAGGATTAATTCATGAGTGATAATAAATATGGTGTGTACCTGTGTGTACATGCACAGGTGTGTACATGTGACAAAGGCAGTGCCACCTGAGCTCTGGGATCAGGTAGATTGTCACCTTTGGGAAGTGAGAGAAGGAAGATTTACAAAATCTTTTAAAACCAGGCCTAAGAACTTAGATCTTTATTCTATACTCAGCTGCAGAAGATAAGCATATCCTGAGAAGTTCTTTCCACATGGAGCAGGAGACACAAGGAAGAGAATCTAGAGGCCACTTCAGTAGATACCTGTTGCAATAATGAAAAGTCATTAGCCACCCCACCCTAGAAAAGAAAAGGGACATAAGAGATGAAAATAAAGTATGCAGGTTCATAAATACTAGAAAATGAAATTATTAACTTTGTAAGTAGAAGGGAATGGGAAGAAGAATAGGAAAGAACAGATTTATATGAACTAAGTTTCACTCAAAGTCTGAGATCTTTAGAAGAAAAGGGTCTAGAGTTCTGAGCCCATTCCAGGTGAAGAAAACTCTGATTGTTCCACCTCTATCTGGGTAGCTTCCAGGCTGTAGGCCATGTCTCTCCCTTAGCCTCATCTACTGCCTGACTATAGTCAGGGTTGGACAAATGTAGGCCAGGGATCCTTTAAGGCTTGGGCTAGGGCTATATTTAAGAATATAGGGAGGGTAGGGGAGAGAGATGGGAGGGCAGGGATGGTAAGGGGAAACAAAGGAGGAAGCAACAATGCTTGATAAGAAATGTACTCATTACCTTGCTCATGTAATTGTAACCCCTCTGTATGGTATTTTCACAATAAAAAACTTATTAATAAAAAAAAGAATATAGGGAGGTGGGAAATGGCAATAGCAACTGTAAAACTTCCCTTCAAGGAACTAATCCTTATGTTCCTATGAGAACAAAGATGAACTGTCTGCCTCAGTCAACGAGCCTTTGTAAGAGGTAAGGAGAGTGAGTAAAGGTATAAAAGGGAAGGTGCCAGGCACTGGTGGTTCACACCTGTAATCCTAGCTACTCAGGAGACAGAGATCTGAGTATCATTTGTCAAAACCAGCCCAGACAGAAAGGCTGTGAGATTCTTATCTCTAATTAACCAAAAAGCCAAAAGTGGATCTGTGGCTTAAGTGATGGAGCACTAGCCTTGAATGAAAAAGCTAAGGGACAACACTCAGGCCCTGAGTTCAAGCCTCAGTATTAATACACACACTCAAAAGAAAAATGTTTGCAAGGAAGGTAAGGCTGGAGCTGAAAGCAATCCAGTGGGGAGAAGGACAGGGGAGAGAACCAAGAAAGAAAGAGAAGGAAGGGAAATACATAGAGGTTGAGAATCAATGGCAGAATGAAAGACAAAACAATGAGACCTAAAAAAAGGCAGAGGGAACTGAAGGGAGAATGACAGGGAAATGAAAGAGGTAACAGAAGAGAAAATAGAGCCTAAGATGCCAAAGGGAGAGAAGAAATCAGGAAACAAGAAAGGAACTCTATACAAAGACAGAAAGGATGGAAGAAGAAAAGAGTGGGAAAGAGCCAAAGGGTGGGTAAAAGGAAGGGAAGGCTTCTTCAGCAGACTTTTCCAATGTTGCTGGAAGCCAAGTTGAAGATGGGTTACATGCATTGTTTTAAGACTTAAATTCACTTGAGTTCATAATTTTGAATCTGTATTGGTATGCATTGCATGCTTATTCCCTATGATCTGTGCTTTAAAGTTGCTTGAAGTTCACTTCTCTATACCCTGTCCAGCTGAAAGATCCTTCACACT
This sequence comes from Dipodomys spectabilis, assembly GCF_019054845.1. Taxonomy (NCBI): domain Eukaryota; kingdom Metazoa; phylum Chordata; class Mammalia; order Rodentia; family Heteromyidae; genus Dipodomys; species Dipodomys spectabilis. Next base: position 18,349,919 of record NW_024870694.1, read on the forward strand.
TGATCCTCCTCAAAGCTCTGCAGATCTATAATCCTTTCCCTGCTGTGCTCCTCCGGCCTTGTGGAGGGAGGAAAGGAAAGAAGAGGGCAGAGGGAACTAGAAAGCAGATAAAAGAAAAAGGAAGGGGTAAAGTGTATTCTCCTTGGCCACATGAGGCCTGGGTGGAGGAATTGGCAGAGCTTGGGGTCTGGACTGACCAGTGCCCTCTCTGGGGCTCCTCTAGAGATCCCTGCTCTGAGGAAGATCTCTTCACCTGGGTACCTCAGCCCACTTTATCCACCCAAGAAACCAACTCAGTAAACCCTGGTCATGGCCAGAATAAAAAATACCTCAGGGGAAAGATGGTGCCTTGTGTGAAGCTCCATCCACAATGAGAAGCTGGAGCCCCTAGTTGCTTATGAGAAGCCAAGTGGAGCCTGGAACCTGCTTGAGAAAGCGTCTGTGCCCTTGATGCCAAACTATGCCATCTGTGCCTCTGAATCTTACCCCTACTCCCTTACCCTACAGCCTTTTTGTCTGCTTGGCTCCTCCTAGGTCTCTGCCACCTATGCATTTATGATCTGCTCCATTGAAAAGCTAGTCAGAAGCCCACCTTACACAAGGTACAGGTATATATCCATCCAAGGGAAGAAGACAAGACCCAAGAAATACACTAGGCTACATCAGGAGACTCAGGGCCAACCTCCCCTCCATGAGAGGTCTGGATCAGAGCAATGGTGCTCAGCCCTGGTGGCAACCAATTTCCTCCAGAAACATTGAACCCGTGCCGGTGCTGAGCTCCACCCTCTTAACTTCTCTGATCTAATGCGGGCCTTCTTACTGACTTTTCTAATTCCCCAGGCAATTTCATGTGCAGCCACATCACTCCCTCTGTACTTGTCAAACTAAAATATGCATGGGAGCTATTTGGGTATGTTTCAGGCTCTAATTGTATAATCTGAGGTGGGCCCTGATATTCTTTATCTCTAAGTTATTCTCGGGTGATGTTGCTGCTGGTGGTCTTACTATCACATCAGAGAGGCAGCCAGTGAGTATTTTTTTTTTTTTTGGTGGTGGTGGTGGTAGATCTTGAACGCTGGGCCTGAGTGCTGTCCCTCAGATCTTCAGCTCAGGGCTAGCACTCTACCACTGAGCCACCTTCCCAGCCCTGAGCATGGGGTTTTTATGGATCTGGTTTGGGTTGTCTGGTACTCATCCATACTTTAAGGGTTTCTAGGCACAAGGGAGCCCAGAAACCCTCTATAAAATATTTAGACCAGGTACAGGGGGCTGACACCTTTAATCCTAGCTATTCAGGAAGCTGATTTCTGAAGATTGCTATTCAAAACCGGCCTCGGCAGAACATTCCATAAGACTCTATCTCTAATGAACCAGCAAAAAATTTCAACTGGAGGCATGACTCAAGTGATAGAACACCAGTAGTTGAGCAGAAAAAACTGAGCAAGTGTATGAGGCCCTGAATTCAAGCCTAGTATGCCCCCCACTCCTAAATTAGTCTTATCCTTGCTTAAAATAGGCAGTTGGGCTGGTGGTTCTCACCCATAATGCTAACTACACAAGAAGTTGAGATATAAGGATCATGTTTCAAAGCCAGCCTGGGCAGAAAATTCTATGAGACTCTTTTTTTTTTGGCTGTGGGGCTTGAACTCTGGGCCTGGATGCTGTCCCTCAGCTCTTCAGCTCAAGGCTAGTGCTCTACCACTTGAGTCAAGTGACACTTCTGGCTTTTTCTGCTTATATGGTGCTGAGGAATCGAACCCAGGGCCTCATGCATGCAAGGCAAGCACTCTACCACTGAGCCACCTTCCCAGCCCTGTATGAGACTCTTATCTCCAATTAAGCCATCAAAAATCGAGACATGGAGCTATGGCTCAAGTGCTAGAGTACTAAGTTTGATTAAAAAAGCTTAGGGACAGCACCCAGGCCCTGAGTTCAGCCCTAGGACTGGAACACACACACACACACACACACACACACACACACACACACACACACACATACACACACACACAAATAGGCAGTGTTGCTGAGCACTGGTGGCTCATGCCTAAAATTCTAGCTAGTCAGGATGCTGAGTTGTTTGAATCCAGCCCAAGCAGGAAACTCTCTGAGATCCTTACCTTCAATTAGCCACTAAAGAACCAGAAGTGAAACCATATTCAAGTGACAGAACCCAGGCCCTGAATTCAAGTGCTAGAAGTGACGTTGAAAAATAATAAGCAGTTGAAATTACAGGCATAATATCTCATCTTCAAATGATACGACTTTACTATCTGACTTAGGGCATGAAATTCAGGGGAGGGGCTTAGAGGTGGCCTGGAATAGGTTTAAGGACCTCAGTTCAAGACAGCTGGAGCCAGGACAGGACAGTGAAGGAACAGCACATGAATGTTCTCTTCTCCAGGCTCCAAATGGATTGTGACTGCTGCTCACTGCCTCCATCGGCCAATGGATCCTGAGGACCCAACCCTAGATGCCTCATACTTGTTCAATGCTTCTGAATTCAAAATCATCATGGGTGAGTGAAAATCGCACTGACCTCTGACCTCCTGAAGTCAGCTGTGAGTTTTGGAACAGGTTCAACGACTGCCATTTTCCAAGGCCTTCCTTTAAAAAATCAGGACGTTAGTTGAGTCAATCAACACACTGAATGTCAATTGATCAACATGCACTTACCTGTCAATGCTCTGCCAGAATCTAAGAATACAATATAACCAAGAATGAGTTTCTTCCCACAAGGAGCTTACAGTCTAAGGAATGAATAAGGTATAAGTCTGGAGCCCTGAAATAGAAGGTGAGAAGATGAAGGTTCTGAATGAGAGGACAGATAGAGTGTGCTATGGGAGTTCACAGGGGAAAGATGTCTACCTTAGGTGTCTAGAACTTCCCAGTTACTGAGTCAGTACATGGATTGGACTGTACCAACAGCTATAAAAACAAGCATTCTAGCACAATGATCACCTCATGAGGAACGATAGAAGTAAGAAGCCATAACACTCTATGGAAGATTTCAGGTTGGCCTAGAGGGCTAGGCTGGGGAGAAGGCAGGTGAGCATCGCTTAAAGGGATGAGTCTAGAAGCACCTGTGATGTAGGACCAGATGGCTGACCAGGAAGGAGCAAGGTATGGCTTTATCCTCCACTGTTCTCATGCCTCACACACCTTCTTCTTGTCCAGGCAAGCATCGAAGGCTCCAGTCAGATGAAAATGAACAGCATCTCCAGGTCAACCGTAGCTACCTCCATCCCCAGTATAACCCTACCACATATGAGAATGATGTGGGTCTGGTGGAGTTAATGGAGGGTCCAACGTTGAATAACTTTGTGATGCCCATCTGTCTGCCAGAAGACCCCACACAGGAAGGTACCTTCTTCTTACCTCTGACTCCAGCTCTGCAGGGCCACTGAGTCAGCTGACGGTCTCTGCATGATTCCCCGGCTGCCTCCCCACAAACAACGAAGCCAGAACTGGTTCTGAGGTAGTGGAAATCCTGTTAGGCACGAAGTAAACAGGAAGGACTATGGGCCCAGACAGGAAAATAAACCAAACTAGTGATTTTTAAGAGAGAATTTACCAGAGCAGATTGGTGATCTAAATAAGTAAAGGGAAAAGCTGAGAATAATAAAAGATAGTACTGTAAGACGAAATGGACCCCTTTAGGCCTTAGAGAACCAAGGTAAGCAGCTGAAGTTACAGAGCCTAGGAATTTGGGTAAGGGGTCTTTTGGAGCCAGTACTTCTGCAGACAAGACAGATTTGCTAAGGAAAATAACTGGAGCCACTCACCACAGGGGGGAAGAAAACATTACAATAGTAGAGTCTTCCAGACTCCTTGAAAGAGCCCTTAGTTGTGGGAAAACAGCTAGCCAAGCTGAATTCCCATCTAATCCTTCCCTCTCATCACAAAGCCAAGTGTAGAAGGGCAATTCAGATGCCAGAGAACAGTAACTTAAATCGCCAGCACAGGTTCAAATCCTGCTGTTGATATTTTCTAGTTGAGTGATCTTATAGAAGATCACTTGGCCTCATAAAGCCTCATAAAACAAAATCTCTGAACATGGCTATGATATTTAAATGAGATAGTATAAATGCAATGTGTAATACATAGCAGACAAGGCTAGCCAATCTTATATGGCTTTTCATTCTAAATCTGATCAAGCCATATCATAACTCATTTTTTCTAGCTCAAAGGTATTAACAATTGCTGATATGGAATGTGAGAATGTTGAGAGAAAAGGGTGCAGGCATAGCTGACTGGAGTTAATAGAAGGCCATGATATTACCATGTGCCAGCTGCTTTATGTTCATTACCATATGAAAGTTTTACACGGTAGAGATTAGCTTGGAGTACCATTTTACAGATGAGAAAATTGAGGTACAGCAAAGTGAATGGACCCACCCAAGATGCAGCTTCTATGAAGCTCTAAGAGTTGGGTTCAAGTTTCCTCATGTAAATCCCAGTGTTGTTTTGAGTGCTCTATCGGCATTAAATTCATGTTCACATTGTCCTCAGGGCTGCAAGCTTTGTAGGTTTCTCGAACAGCCAAGCTTGAAAACTTTTTAAGAAATACCAAGTCTTGCCGCACCATCTTATGGATAAGTACAAGCCTTACGGGGCAGGAGAAGAAAGAGAGTTTGTTAGAGGTAGTCTAACATCTTGTTGACTAGAATGGGCTCTTTATTTATTCAGCATTATTAACTGATCATCTACTATATTACAGCACTGTTACAGGCATGGTGATAAAATGGAGAACAAGAGAGATGAGATCACAACTTTCATAGGTTCTTTGCTAGCTGGGGAGTGGGAGAGAACAGACAGGCAAATGAATAATCAAGCAGTGTATCATAGAAACAACAGCCCCTTGCAGCTGCAGGTCACCTCCGACCCATCAGCCTTTCCCATCATCCCTCCTCTCTCATTGCCTTTCCCTGAGGAGGCAAATTCAGCCCTTCTTCCACAGGCAGAGGAGAACAGAGCTGCCAGGCGCAGCCCTCTGCACACCCTCCAGACAGCCGTTCCCTCACAGCATCTCCTCTCCTCCAGGAACCATGGCCATCGTCACTGGCTGGGGAAAGCAGTTCTTGAGGCGTCTCCCAGAGAAGCTGATGGAGGTGAAGTTCAACTTATACCCCATAGGCAATGACACATCCGGTCCCGCAGGGGACCTGCCTGCTTCATCGCCCTGTCAGGGAGGTGCAGGTGTGGGCAAAGGGAGAGAGATGCCAGGGGCAGACTCATCGACAGAGTTTAGGTAGACTTTGAACCCCAGAAAGTTTTTAGTTGTTTGTTCTACCCATGGGCTCTGTTCTCTAAACACTGTCCAGTGTCCCTGGTAGCTTATGTAAGCCTCACCTCATAAAATTTCCCCAGAAAACAGCAGGGTTAGACACCCCAAAGGCTTCTGACTTATCTGCATGCCTTTTGGACTACATACCAAATTAGCATGCATAGTCCAGGCTTGCAGATCCACAGAAGTACACTTGGTTATTGTACTTCAAGTTCACATTCCTATCATTTCAGAAAGGAACACCAAACCAGACCTAAAGGGCTAGGGCTCCCAGTCCTGGCTTGTACAGAGTTACTGGGTTGTCTGAAATAAGTCATTGATTTGCCCATATTGCACTATCCCAAACTGAAAAGTTAAGATCCACAGTGGACACACTCTGAGAACTACCTGGCTTTTACCTCACCAGGTTTGGTAACACAGTTAGGTTGTAATACACAGTACACATTATTTATTGTAATATAACTGAAAGTTTTAGATTTGGAAGGAGCTGGTTCCTGGCCCTCTTGATCAAGTAGAAAGTCATGGATTGCAATAAAGATATGGAAAGGAAGAAGTACAGAATGTTCTAGAATGTGAGGATTCGGGTGGATTTCCCAAAAGATATGCCACTGAGTAGTGAAGAGGAGTTCTCCAGGGACTCGACGGGTGGCTGACACCAGGCCTGTGATACAGCTTCCTCTCCCCACTTACCCAGGGAAAGACCATGGAAATGGCCCCTGGTTCCCTTTTAGTACCAGGTGAATGTGTATATTTGGGGCATGTGGTTGATATCAGTCTTGATATGGCTGAATAAGACTCAAATGCTTCTTCTTTTTATTCTAGACATCAATTCCATGCGGAATCAAAGCAATCATAATCATATCTTATTTATATGTAACATTCTATCACCTTAATTTTTTAAAATGTTTTCTAAGTACCTAATGTCTTCCAAGATACAAATGGACTAGAGGCCAACCTAATATCTAGGAACTTATGCTGTAGTGAGAGACAGACAGACAGACAGAGAGACAAAGAGACAGAGAGAAAGAGCAATATAGGTGAATGCTTGCTTTCTGGAAAGCAATGTGAGGCTCTGTGGCTCAAACAGTAGAGCGCTTGCCCTGAGCTGAAGAGCTGAGGGATAGCACCCAAGCCCAGAGTTCAAGCCCCAGGACCAACCAAAAAAAAAAAGTAGAAAGCAGTGTAAACCCTTGAGGTCCCTAATAATATGTACAGCGTTTGCATTTTACAAAGTACTAGCTTATTTTATTTCCTTCTTGTACTGTGTAGATAAAGAAACTGAATTTCAAAGGTCTAGACCCAAAGATTGTGCTACATGTCCCAGGACCCAAAGCAGGGGAAGAGAAAAACTGACCATGGATTTTGTATAGATTGTGATATTTATTTTATGCCAATCCCGGCATAAAACTCAGGGCCTGGGCTCTGACCCTAAGCTTTTGTGCTGAAGGCTACCACTTGAATCACAGCTCCACTTCTGGCTTGTTCTTTTTGGTAATTATTTACAGATAAGGTCTCATGGATTTTTCTCCCTGGATTGGCTTGGAACTGTGATCCTCAGATCTCAGCCTCCTGAGTAGCTAGGATTATAGGTGTGAGCCAACAGTGCTCTAGTTACATTGTGGTGTTTTAAATAATCAATGTGGGATAAGATGAGGTAGGGTGACAGTCTTATAAAAGAAATGCACTCATTACCTGATTTATGTAACTGCAACCCCCCTGTACATCACCTTTATGATATAAATTACATATATATGTGTGTGCATATATATACATATATGCATATATATATCAAGACCTCTTAAGCCAGGGATGGAGACTAATGTTAGCCTTGTGTTCCAGATTGAAATTCCAATCATTGGTCATCATATGTGCCAGAAGAACTATGCACTGATAGGTGATAAAGTGACAGAGGACATGATCTGTGCTGGAGACCTGGAAGGTGAGTCAGGAGCAGATGTACAAGTGAGCACTGTCTGCCAGGGTGATGTGCATTTAGCAGTAGGAGGATAAAGACTTCCCCTCCTGGGAAGAGAAACCCACTACAGAGTATATTCCTATATCTAAGACAATAGAGGAGGTGGGGAGATGGAGGTCTGATCATGGATGAGAGATTCCACTAGAGAAGATACATCAGAAACAAGTGCTAAGCAATCACGTTATTCCATTCCTGTATGGGCCCTTTGTAGAATATCCTTGATCTCTCTAGGTGGGCTCACTTGCACCTGCTCATCTTGGGGATTTGGGTCCTGTGGACTGTTCTGCCCTCTGGTGCCTGATTCGCTGAACTACAAGCCAGAGATCAATAGAAGAAGGGCTCCCTTAGATTTGGGCTAGAGAAATGGGTATTTGAATCTGCATGTCCTTTTCATTTAGGTGGGAAAGATGCCTGTATGGGAGACTCTGGAGGCCCCATGGTGACCTTGGATAGAGAGAAAGGGCAGTGGTACCTGGTGGGTATTGTGTCCTGGGGTGAGGAATGTGGACAGAAAACCCACTACGGAGTGTATTCCGACGTCTACCACAATAAGGACTGGATTCAGAGGACCACTGGGGTGGTGAACTGAGTTTGAAGACCCAGCCAACCGACCACAACTGACTACCTGTTGTAGTTAGTGAGCAGTGGGTCTGATGTATGGGTCCTTTCACACACATGCCATTAGTGATCAAAGCAATGATTAAGTCCCATTTAACCTGACTTTAAAGAAGCAAAGTAACAGAGGCAGAATCCAGGCTTTGCCACTTTTGAATTTTGCAATGTTAGACTTCATTTCTTTGAACCTCTTTATCCATGAGATGTGAATGATTCATCTTACCTACCTCATAAGAGTGCAATTAGAATAAATATACATAATTTATATATAAATATATGTATATAATACTCCAGAGCATGGCTTAAATTAAATGTTCTAAAAATGTGATTTAAGCCAGGTGTCTGTGTCTCCTAGCTATTTGGGAGGCTGAGATCTGTGGATATGTTCAAAGCCCACCCAGGTAGAAAAGTCCTCCAAGAAAGCTGGATGTAGATGTATGGCTCAAGTAGTGGAGCACCAGCTTTAGGTGAAAATGCTAAGCAAGAGTGGGAGGCTCTGAGTTCAACTCCTAGTACCACTATGAGAAAGAAGTGGAGGGCTTTGATAAAGGCAAAATGCTGCTACTATTCCCATGCTCACCTGTGTTCCTCATATTCTGGTACCCAAAGATACAGCCCAGGCAAATACAGCCAAAGATCTTACCTTTCTATTCCTAAGAAGAGCATTTGCTTCCAATTTTTAGACTTGTACTGCATAACATGGACTCCTTGGTAGGGTAAACTTCAGGCCTATTAAAAGAAGGGAGAGGGGAGAGGAAGCCCCACTAACTCCAAGTGAAGCCCATTCCAATGTTATGCTGTTCTTCTGAAGGTCTCTCTTCTATCCACCTCCCTAGAACATAATTTGTATAACCAAAGCTGTGATTTCATACGCTGAATGCTGCTATTAGCAATAATAATCATGCCTGGATTTCATTAACAGTTGAAGCTGGTGTTCTTATGGGAAAATACACATTTGTTCCAATAAACATCTGCATCAAGTCAGAGGTCCCGGTCTGGTTTGTATGTTTTTTCATGCACTGATGAGTTTGATGAGTTGTTTCCATGTTTCAAAATTTTCTCTCTTCGATTAGAATCACTGTAGCATGAAGAACAAAAAAGACTATAATGGGAAGGTTGCATTCTACGTACAAAAGCTTGTCTAGGTTTTGAGGTTCATTTAGTTCAAGTCACATTGTACTATTGTTCCTATAAATTACCAAGTATTCCAAAATGCCAGTGTTTCAAGACCCAAATTATATTTCTTAAATGCTACCCATACTCAGAAAAAAAAATCAGATGGCATGTAAGTGTCTGCTTTGGGAATACGACACCATAGATAGATCAGTGTGTTCTAGACTGGAGTATATGCCTTCCTTCTGCCAAAGTTAATCTTGTACACAAGACATCACTCAAAGAAGCACTACTGCTAAGGTGCCCTTCAGAAAGAAAATTGGTAAGAGTTTTGTGTGGGGAAACCTAGACCACTCACTCATATGGCAGAGATTCAGCCAATCTTATTCTATAATGGGTCTTGAAAGCCAGAGACTTAAGTTCTTGTATAGTTCTAGGTGAGACTTAAGTTCTAGTATAGTTCTAGGTTGACTCTCTTTGTCTCTATTAAACTGATGGAATAACCTTTGACCTCTTCTACCTGAGATTGTTGAATCACAAGAACCAGCAAATGAGGAAAATCTTTTTTTCTTTTCAGGTCCTTGGGCTTGAACTCAGGGCCTGTATGCTGCCCCTAAGCCTCTTTATGCTCAAGGCTAGCACTCTACCACTTGAACCAGAGTGCCACTTCCAGTCTTTTCTGAGTAGTTTATTGGAGATAAGAGTCTCCTGGACTTTTCTGCCTGGGCTGGCTTTGAACTACGATCCTCAGATCTCAGCCTCCTGAGTAGCTAGCTCACAGGCATGAGCCACTGGCACCCACTGCAAAAGCTTGATAAACTAATTAACTCAAATATAAAAATATATGTGGGGAAACAATCATCACTAACATTTCTGAGCACTCACTTCCTAGTGCAAACATATGACACTCTTACACATTCACACTCACACACACACACACACAATTTAACCTTAACAACACCCTATGATGATATTACTATTATTATCCCCACTTTACAGTTGTACAGATTCAAAGCCAATTTTTTAACAGTGAAGTTAAAAACATGATCCAGCACCTCAGCAGCAATGAACATACATGGTGATCAGCTCCTAGTATGGAATAACAATCTCTAATAAAAGCAATAAAAGACCCTGGAAAAATGATTGATGCAATGATTGATTTCAAATATGAAATATACAATATAAGCCCAGAACATCTTTTTTTTAAATAAGTTTTTTTTATTGTGAAAATACTGTACAGAGGGGTTACAGTTACATGAGCAAGGTAATGAGTACATTTCTTATCCAGCATTGTTGGCTCCTCCTTTGAGTCTTTTAGTGCTAAGAAACTGTTCCAAGAATTCCTCTGTGGTAGGGTTGTGTCAGAAGGACACAAAACTCAACTGAAAGTGGTCCAATGGCCAAAGCTGGAACAATTTGAGGGACATAGCTAACAAAGTAGCATTGGATAATAACCCAAAGTATGACGCAAATACTCGTAGTACAGGCTTCCATGAATAAATTATTGAACAAATGTAAATAGTGTGAGAATAAACAAGTTTCCCATGCAGAAGGATGCCAAATAATGTGAAACCAGAGAATAATTCTCCATCCATCAAGTATAGGCAACAGAAAGTGACTTCCTTCCAAGGAGATGAGTATGGAAAGAAGGAAAGCAGTAGTTCTATGTGGAGAAATCCCGAACAGCAGTGTCTCAGCCCGACAGTCAAGGCTGATAGGAAGAGTGATGTTACACTGACATTATGTGACCTTCATATGTTATTCTGACAATGGCTCCACAGTTTATGCCCCTCTCTCCCCCCTGCCTCCCCAAATCTCATAATCACAGTCTAATCATGAGAATCACATCAGAATAATAGTGATTTCTAGAAAATACCATTGTTCTCAGAACTATATGTGTCATCCAAAATGAGGAGAATAGCATTGTCACAGGCAAGAAAAACATAATGCGTTTAATTATGTCCCCCATCCCAAAAGACGTTGAAGTCCACTGTAAGTACCTCAAAGTGTGAATTGTTTGGAAACAAGGTTATTGAAAATGTAATTAGTTTTAAAAAAATGTAGCCGGGCACTGGTGGCTCATGCCTATTATCCTAGCTACTCAGGAGGCTGAGATCTGAGATCACGGTTCAAAGCCAGCCAGGGCAGGAAAATCCATGAGACTCTTATTTCAATAAACCACTCAGAAAATTGGACATGGCGCTGTGGCTCAAGTGATAGAGCACTAGCCTTCAGCTGAACTGCTGAGTAAAGTGCCGAGGCCCAGAGTACAAGCCCCATGACCGACCAAAAAAGTGTATACTAGTGTGAGGTGTACCTTTAATCTATGACAACTGGTGTCCTTTAGAGAAGAAACCAGGAAAGAAAAGAAAAAGAAGGGATAAGAAGAGTGGGAGGACAAGGAAAGGGAGAAGAGAAGAGAAGGGAAGGGAAGGGAAAGAGTGGGAAGGGGAGGGAGGGGAGAGGAGAGAAGGGGAGATGAGGAGAGGTGAGCCAAGGCAGGAGAGGAGGGGGGGGGGGGAGGGGGGAGGGGAGGAGGAGGAGAAGAGAAGGAAAGGGAAGGGAAGGGAAGGGAAGGGAAGGGAAGAGACCAGGAAAAATCTGTGATCGTGCTTTGTTACAGCAGACTTGGGATAATCAAATGAGAGACATACCATCTAAATACCGTGTGGCTTCCTGTGAAAGATCTTGGCCTATAGGAAAGACACTAAGAAAAAAAGAATGGAGGAAGCTCAGATAAAAAGCATGGACTTTAGTGAATAGTAGTGTAGTCACATTGATTCATTAATTGTAACAAATGTACCATGTTAATGTAAGATGCTAATAATGAATGAAACATGTACAGGTATATATCTGTACCATGTTTATCACTTTAAAACAAAAAAATAGATCTAAAATTATTCTACAGGGATTAGAAGCACTGCTCCAGTTGGTAGACCAGTAGCCAATGAGTGGAAGCCCCCCGATAAGGAGTTCAAGTCCTGACAAAAATAAGGGCATTATTCTACAAATTAAAGTGTTATTTTAGAAAAATGTGACTCAAGATCTCTCAGCAAGAAGACAAAGGAATAAAGTCTGAAGCCAGTTTCTGGACTCAAACCCAAGCCCTGAACTTTTGTACCAGTATTTAGTAAGCTCAGTTACTCACTGGAGTCAAGTGGAAATCTTAAGAAAATACAGATGTCTGGGTCTTTTTCCACATAAGTTGTTTTCAAACAAAGATTCTCGGGTGATTCAAATGTGTATCCAGCTTAAAAAGCCTGGTGAGAACGAATGGTAAGAACATTTATTTTCTAGGCTTCGGTCTTTGAGATCACTTGACAGATCAAAGGCAAAGATAGGATAGGTACTCTTTCTTGTGACTTATCAGAATTTCTTGAGCTTTATCAATGGCAACACCATTGCTAAGACATTTCTGCACTAGTGTTTTCCTGCACAGAACCGTGTTCTTTTTACTTTGCAGGAATCAACTCAAGAAGGGAGATGCACCTATGAGGAAAGAGGAAGATGCAAGTCCTTGTACATTTGGGAGAAACTGAGTGCCACTGTGTCCACAGAGACATAGTCATGTAGAGAGAACAAACTCCATACCATCTGGGAGAATCCAAATGTAGGTTCATGAAAAGCCCTGGAGGCTCAACTTGGTTTGGAAAATGGGGAAAAACTCAAGGAGAGATGTGATTAATTTGTTTTTCCCATGAATTATTAATCTAAGATATGGCTGTAAAACAGCAGAAAGGAGATCTAATGGTCCTGAGGGAAGGTAAACCCTATGCAGAGAGAGGAGAGGTATCTACATTCTGGAGCTTCAAGAACCTTTAACGGAGTCCCAAGCACTGTGAATACCTCTGAGTAGATTAATAGGAAATGGGGCAGGAACTCAAATCCCAACAGTCATGATTCTCTAGGCTTTCTGCGACTTGCTGGCATGAACACTTGTCTCTACAGAGGAAGCTTAAGGATAGTCTGAACTCAAAAGCAGGAGACGGAGTTTTGTTAATGCTCTCTTGCATCTGGTATGCATTGGCCTTTTTTTTCCCAACAAGATTAAGAAAATGTCATTTGGATGCAAAAACACAGGCTCAATTCCCAGCAATGAGCTTCTGATCACAGGGAGACAGAGCCAGGACATTTCAACATCTAGGCAGAACACAAAGGCTCCAAGGGATCCCTCCCCTCCCCTCCACAGAGGAATGGGTATGAGGGCAATGCAGTATTGTGACAAAGAGATGGTATGTCAAGCAGTGGGTGATGCCCAGGGCATGTGCACTGAACAATCATCAGAGTAGTGTGGCTGTGCGTGTATCCACGCTCCAACTTCTGCTAGCTCCAGTGAAAGCCTTTGCAAAGTAAGAGGGTCCTATAGTTTCAAAAGTAGTAGTGACTCCTAAAGGTTCAATCTGATACATGGTCCATCATACCACTGTCATCTAGAGCATTCATCAGGACAGGAGTATGCAAGCATCATGCTTATGAGCCAAAGCAAACCTTTCTTATTTTCATAAATAGCCTGGATCCAGTATTTTGATGTAGTAATGGGAAGCTATAAGATACAGAAGTTGTGAAACTCCAGTCCATACCAAAAGGGATCCTAAAGGTGCAGTGTAGATGCAGCCCAGCCCCATGATCTCAGAAGATGCAGACCTATTTTGGTTTAAGAAATATGAAGGACTCTTATCTCCCCTTTGGGCTATTTTGTCCTGTGACATTATTCCATCTTGCCCATCTCCTGAGACCATTATTTAATCCATGGCCGTTAAACGTCCACATGTGGCCAAGGCCTGCCAATTGGCTCCAAGGCAACAAAATCCTTCCTTTTAAACCAATCTGACAACATCTCCCTCTGGTCTGAGTTTGTGTACCCAATGCCCAAATCCATGCTAGCAGTCTAGGCCTCCCACAAAGCCCTTTTATTTTAGTGCAGTTTAAAATTATGAAATACTTCAAACACACTGGGAAAAAAATGGAGACAAAAATTCATGTCCTGCTTAGACTTGACAAAAAAACACACCCCATGCAAAGAACACCAGCAGGATCCAATCCAAGGAATAAGTTTGGTACAGGAGAGTAGGTGCCTTGAGCTAGTAGAAAGCATTCTGAATGCTGACTTGGAAAGATCTGGTGCTTCGGGAGCTTGTTTTCCTAGATTTGGAAAGCTCTGTACACATATGCTGTCTGTGCCTCAATTCCAATCTCCCTGTTGGCTTCCCTTTACGTGTTTAGCCCCTGTACAGTCTGTGGGGCTCTTTTCTATCTGCCGTCATGTTCTCTATCATCTCACCTAGTCTCAGGACATGTAGCATCACCTACACACTTTTGACTCTTTGAGTTCATATCTGGTTTGGATCTCTTCTCTGAACTATGGGTATGAACATTCAGTGGCTGCCTTGCATTTCTCATGCTCAGGATCCAAGAGATTGTATAAAGAGCATCTACAACCTCATGTCCAAAATGTAGTTTCTAATATTTGCCCTCAAGTTGGTTCCTCACCATCTACCCCATCTCAGAAAATGGTGACTCCATTCTTTCAGTTGACTCAGCTAAAAATCCTAGGGCCCACGACTCCTCTCTTTTTACTAACCTGTAAACTATATACACATTCAGCCACAGTGGCTACCACCAGAGTATATGCCATCACCCTGGACCAGGCCTCCATTATCCCCTACTTGAATTGCTACCAAAGTCTTCTTGCTAATCTTTCCTCTTTCATTCTTGTCCCTTAGCTGCCAGAGTAAAGGGAAATTAGATAATATTACCTACTGCCCAACTCCTCCAGTGGTTTCTATCTAATTCATATTAAATGTTAATGTCTTGCCTTGGTGCCAGTAGCTCATGCCTATCAACCTAGGAGCCTGAGATCTAAGGATAGTAGTTCAAAGCCAGCCCAATCAAGAAGGTCCATGAGACTTTTATCTTCAATTTACCAGCAAAAAGCCAGAAGTGGAGCTGTGGCTCAAGTGGTAGATCACTATCTTTGAATACAAAAGCTCAGGGACAGTGTCTAAGCCTCAGTATTGGCACCCACACGTGTGTGTGCGCGCACACACACACATACACACAACATGTTCTGACCTAGATCTATGATCACATACTGGCCTCCTCCTAATCAAATATTTTCTGCTGTTCCTACAATGGCATTTGTCTTTGCTATTCTCTGTGTTCACTTTTTTCAACTTTTTTTCCCCAAAAGGTCACCTTCTTAGTGAGACCCTCTGTAGCTACCCAACCTAAAACTCACTCTATCCTTCCTATTTACATGGCCTACCTTTTTCTTCTCAGTACTGAACATTTCCTAATATACCACACATCTCCCATCCTTTACTATCTGGTTCCTCTGCTATCCACAATAACAAAGACTCAGAGTCTTTGCCTAAAAATGAGACTGTGCCTCAAATAACACTGACACACAATATGCACTCAATGAACATTTGCTGAATACACACATCTTGAATTTGTAGAATATCTTATTGCATCTCAAAGCTATCATTACAACCCTCTTAAGACAGGAGTATGAATTACAGGC
Source organism: Dipodomys spectabilis (assembly GCF_019054845.1). Taxonomy (NCBI): domain Eukaryota; kingdom Metazoa; phylum Chordata; class Mammalia; order Rodentia; family Heteromyidae; genus Dipodomys; species Dipodomys spectabilis. The sequence goes on from NW_024870694.1 coordinate 18,365,432, forward strand.
TTGTTTTATAAACATGGGTAAGACACAGGCTGACATTCTGCCAGGCACACCTTTATAGAATGCTTTACCTTTCAAGGCAGTAGCCTGAAGTTCTAAGGTTTGAGTATCTTGAGAAAAGCGAGATTAGTAAACTTGCTTACAGATAGTAAAGGAAAGGAAAATATGATCAATGTTTTGGGTAAGACGAACAAACTTCAAATGGACTTAGGCAGATGGCCCATGGGAAGGATCAGGGTCAGGCTACCACCAGATATGTGCCAAGACAGAGAGGGCTAAGCAGGAGTGTGTGTGCACAAGTAATCTTTCAGATTACTTGAACATTTTGCTTTTCAAATAGGAAAACTGAGACTAAGAGGGTTGAAACACCAGTCACCTCAGACAGACAGTTACAATGGGCTGATTCCCAGCCTGCCTGACTCCCAGGCCAATACCATTTCTATACCACAGCCACTCATCCACCCGCTTTCACAAGACAAACAGGAGGCTTTCATTTTCCTCCTGCATGTGGCAGTATACCAGCAGTGCCAAATATGACTCTGAAGGAAATTCTTTCACTAGAAGTCCTACAGAGAACCAGAATGGACTTGGAAAGGAACTAAATTCCTTTGGGGGGCATCCCAGCCAGTAGGAAGAGAGCCCAGAAATCACTGATGTTTTCTGTTTGAAAAGATTTTTAAAATAGCTATCTTTGAAGAATTAAGTGTGGCCACCATGCTTCTGGGGAAATGAAGTCATTGCTCTGAAATAAATATATGAAGAAGAAAAGAAAGGCGTCTACAATGTCTTGAAAGAAACCAGCTCTAAGCCTTAGGAGGAGAAGTTAATCCCCCACTTTCCGATTTTTCCCAAAACATTCACCATCAGATCTTAAACTGAAGTCCTGACGAGAGTCTGTCAAGGCTCAAAGAAGCAGCTGTAAACTGAAAAAGCATGTGGAAGAAAGGAGAGCACAAACTTTGTGCAAGCTCGTACTGTGTGGCTGGTATCATCCCAGATAGCACTGTATACTATTCCTCAAATAGCCCTCCAGAGAAGATAGTATTGTTACTTTGATGAGGGATAACATGAGGCTCAAAGAGCTCCTGCCTAAGCTAATAGAACCGGTAAGGAGCAGAGCCAGCCCCTAAGAATCTCCTGACCTCTCAGCCCATGCTGTGAAATGCTGCCAAGGTGCCACTTCCTCTAGAATTCAGGCCGTCATCTGTAAGATGAGGTCTACAGGTCTTTGTCTCTCCTGGGTATCTTATTAGTTGTCTTACAGTCTATGCATTCTACTGAAATTTTTACTTCCACTGGCAGTATGCTCAGTTCTTGGGAGTCAGGAGAGTTCTCCCACACAGCTGGTCTCCTGTCCTGTTGGATGTGAGGAAAGCAATCAAAGCAACACTTCTTGATGACCCTGCATTAAGAATTTCAGCTCTAAAGCCGGGCGCTGGTGGCTCACACCTATAATCCTAGCTACTCAGGAGGCTGAGATCTGAGGATCTCGGTTCAAAGCCAGCCCGGGCAGGAAAGTCCGTGAGACTCTTATCTCCAATAAAGCACTAGAAAACTGGAAGTGGCGCTGTGGCTCAAGTGGTAGAGCGCTCGCCTTGAACTGAAGAGTGCAAGGACGGCACCCAAGCCCAGAGTTCAAGCCCTATGACCGTCAAAAAACAAAACCACAAAAAAAGAGTTTCAGCTCTGGAAGTGCCTGTTGTTTTCTTTTGGTGTGAACAACTAGACAGTATGCAGATATTGTGGTAGGAGGACCAAGATTCTGTATTGTACTTATGAAGTCCATTTTATGACACACAGGGTATGTCTAAAATGTTTTATCATGTGACATGGAGCAACATGTGCAAAGAAAGAACCATCCCAGGGAAGCCTTTGCCAAGTCAGAGACTTTGCCCATGAGCAGGCCTGGCTAGAACTCCCACCTCAAGAAAGTGTATGGACCAATGAGAGACACAGACTCTTCCTAGCTGAGGAAGAAGAGTCCTTGGTTTCCTTGTATGGGTTTGGGGGTTAGCCACTTCCAAACTGGTAGCCTTGTGTCCTCTCTGAAATAAAGTGGTATTCCTAAATCTCATGATTCTGCAAATATTTGCTTCCATCAACAGACTTTTGAAATCACAACACCTCCAAGTTAGGAAAGAAAGTCTATTGAAGAGAAAGCAGAGGGAGAGACACAAGTTCTTAGCAAAAGCACCAATTCTATTCTTGAATGGATGCAATGGAGGGGAAATAATGTAGTTTAGAAGCTGAAAAATCAGCTAGAATTCACCTATCAAAGAGCAAAGAGGACCAGATGGAACAGCATGGATGAATAACTGTCCTTATGGCCCCATGAAGACGCTGACTCAGATGAAGGCAAGAACAAGCAGAGCTAAAGAAGCCATTGAAGCAAAATGACAGAATAGGAAGCTCCAGCCATGCTTTAAAAGAGACATTAAAAAGTAACCAGACAGTGACCAAAATGAAATAGCCAAAGGTCTCCATCCAACCAAGTGAATGACCAGTCTACTTGGTATTTTTAAACACTTTGGCCCACTGCTGCCCCCTCTCCTCCTCACAAGGAAGTGCAGTCATGGTCTAGAGGAGATGGCAGCCCAGATCCTCACTTCTGTTGGAGTAGAGGTGGCAGAATGGGCTATCTCAAAGCACAGACCTTATTTGCAAAGCTCTAACCTGACTGGTCTCTGGTCTCAGCAGGAAATCTACTCAAAAAGTATGTAAGGAGATTGCAGATCTGCAGACCCTAGAGAAAGACACACAATAGATCATCCAAGACCCAGAGAAGAAGCTGGGGTGAACTCTGGGAACTGAAGAGATTCGAAACCAGCTTTGTATGTGGAAAACTGAAAAAGCCACCAGCCAGGCAAAATACACACTCAGAAAAGATCCAAGAAGACTTGAAGCTTTTACCTCTAGCATGCCTGGCTAAATAGAAGACTAGAAGAAGTGTTTGTTTTTCCAATGTTTTTTTTTTTTCATTTTTAGTAAACTGTTTGTTTTTCATTTTTAGTAAACAAATCACCTTTTGGGGGACTGAAATCAAGGACTCAAACATATACTGTACACGAATAATCCCAACAGCTTTATTTGCAATAGCCACAAGTTAGAAACAATTCATTATCTTTTAATGGGAGAATGGATAAAAAAAATGTGGTATAGCCATACAATAGGAAACCACTCAGCCTTAAAAAGGAAAGAAATTTGGAGCCATATTTTAACATGATGAAACTTGCAAACATTTCCTAAGTAAATTTTAAAAAAAACACCTAACACAGAAGGACAAATATTTTGGCTACCCTGGCACCAGATAAAGGAGGTGATTGCTCTAAGATAAACATGAGAGGAATGAAAGAAATGGCTCTACCCATACTAAAATAGTTCAAATAGTCAAGTTAATGGAGACAGAAAGTTGATTGGTGGTTGCCAAAGGGCTTCTATAGCTGAAGGGGATATGGGGAAAGTATTGGTCTGTTTCTTGTTACTATCACAAAATACTTGAAGCTGAGTATCTTAATAGATTTATTTAGCTTACAGTTCTCAAGGTTAAAGAGCATAGTTCTGGCATCAACTAGGCTTTGGTGTCGACCTCATGGTAGACATGGGAGCACATGAGAGAATAGAGATCACATTGGCATACAGGAAGCCAAACAGAGTGATTTGGGAGTCATGCTTGCTCTTATGACAGCTGGCTCTCTTTAAAAGTTACTCAAGCTTCCACAAGAACTACCTGAACACATCAGGGCAGCACCACCAGAGGCATGGCTTGAGAGCCTCCACTAGATGCCACCTCTTAAACGCACCATCTCCAACATCTTCAGAGTGAGGACCAAGCTCCTAACACATGAATCCTTGGGGGACATGGCCAAACCAAACTGCAGCAAGAAGTAGGACTTGATAGGACAGAGCTTCCATTTGCAGTGATTACAAAATTCTAGAGTTGGTGGTGATGGTTGCATAATAATGTAAATATACTTAATAACAATGATTTGGGCAAAAATGGTTAAAAATCATACATTTTATGACCACCAGAGAAGAAACCAAATGTACAGTTTAAACAAATTGAATCAGTCAAAGAGACATGTCAAGTAAAAAAAAAAAAAAAAAAGGAAGAAGTCTATAAAAGAAGATCAGAAGAGAGTTTAGGACTTGAGATGTAGATTTCAGCTACTAAATGAAGAACAGATGAGCTCATAAAGAGATATGGATGAATGTGAAGAAAATAAGCAGGAAAAATATTAAAATAGTGACAAAGCCCTACAGAGGAATAAGACAGAGGCAGATAAACTTATAAAGCAGATGAACAGAAGAACTGAGAAGGCAAACCAGGAGCAGGATGTCCTGGAACCCAGCAAAGAAAATGAAGTAGATCAATAATGATGAACTCTTTTGAGAGGTTGAGAAAATTGACGTTTAACATATGCATTAATGCTGGGGTTGTAACTCAGTGATAAAGCACTTGTCTAGTATGCTCAAGGCCCTGGGTTCTGCCTCCCACACAGTTTAAAAAAAAAAAAACAAGAAAAAAACAAAACAGTGTTCATTGTACATAGCTACTATATGCCTCTATGAACAGGAAACCAGCCTGAACAGCCAAATGGGAGGTGAAAATGTGGGGACTGAGTATGGCCAATTCTTGAAATATGTGGTTGTAAAGAGGAGGAAAGGCAGGATCGGCAGGGGCACATGGGGTCAAGGAAAGAGGAGAAGTTGAAAGTCCAGGGAGAGGGCAGTTAGGGCTCTGACCATCAGAGCTGACCACACAGAGTTGTCTATGGGGAAATGACTGATGTGCCAGTCAGAAGCAGCAGCAGATCTCAGCTTAAAGGGGAACTAATTGGTGCAAGGAGTATACCGAATTAAAAAGAAAATTAGTGAAGACAGTAAAAGGCAAAAATTAGCTATGCTGAGAATGTGACTAATAGGAACTGTTTAACAATTATGCCAGCAGGTCACCACTGCAATGAATAAGTTCTGTGTGTTTTCAGTTTTCTTTTTTTGGGGGGTGGGGAACAGGGAGAGTATTTTTTTGTTTTGTGAATCTTTGCTTGTTTGTTTGTTTGGTTGGTCATGGAGCTTGAACTCAGGGCCTGGGAGCTATCCCTGAGCTTTTCTGCTCATGGTTAGAGCTCTACAACTTTGAGCCATAGCACCACTTTCAGTTTTCTGGTGGTTAATTGGAAATAAGAGTCTCATGGATTTTCCTGCCCAGGCTGGCTTTGAACTATGATCTCAGCCTTCTGAGTGGCTAGGATTGCAAGCATGAGCCACCAGCATTGGGCTTGTTTTCAGTAACTTTATCACTTTGGTTATCATTGAAATTCTAACTGGCTTCTCTTGGGCCATATGTCCCTTTGGTTCAGAGCTCCTTACATCCTCTAACCTATTTTCCATATGAGAGATTTCCTTTTCTTGAAAAGGAAACCTTGTTTGCTGATCCTTTTCAGCACTTAGCTTGGAGCACCCACAACCCAGAGTACCCACAACTCAAAGTGCAGGGAGTTAACGTTCCATGGGGCCAAACCTCTGCCATTGGAAGACAAGAGCCAGAGAAGCAACGCAGCTACCCTCACCTCCAACAATCCTCAGGTGCATCTCCTCTGCTTTGCACAGAACTACCAGTCACCAGCTGAGGGAGCCAACTTTATCTGACCTCATACTAGGTTTCCCTCCTACCCTGACTCATTCCTGCCTCCCGCACTCACACTCTTCCATAAAGTACCAACACTTAAGTCTCAGACTCAGCTTTGGCTTTCTGGAGACCCAGGCCAAGGTAATGGAGCAGGAAAGTGGATGTGGTCAGGGTACAGTGTCAGAGTGGGTCTAGCTGAGGAGGAGACTTGAACCAAAACTTGATAGAGGTCAGTTTGTGAGCCAAACAAGTTCCTGGGGAAAAGCCATTCTACGAAGAGGGAACAGGTAGAATATGGTCTGAGCCAGGAACAGGACTGATGCATTTGAAGAATAACCAATGTAGCTGCAGAAGTGAAGCACAAGAGTTCCAGAAGGTATCAATAAGATGGCCAGCAATACCATGTCTGGTTTCATGAGGCTTGGCTTTTATGGGATTGCAAAGGGAACAGAGGAAAGGCAGGACCTCCCTAGGTTAAAGATGAATATTCAGCTGTGGTGCTGAGAACTGATCTGCATGAGGAAGTGAGAACAACTCTCTCCTATGGGATCCCACATGTGAGAATTAAACTAGTGTGAGCAATAGAAATCTATTTGGAGAAAGCTAAAAGAATGGGCTTTATGTAGGGTTTTGTTTTGTCAGTACTAGGATTTCAAATCAAAGCCTTACACTTGTTAGGCAAGTTCTCTACCACTTTAGCCATGCCTCCACTCTGGAAAAAAAAAATCTTTTTTAAAGGCAGAGCTACTAGAAGCCCTGGCTCATATCTGTAATCCTTGCTACTAAAGAGGCTGAGATTTGAAGATCATGGTTCAAAGCCAGCCTGTGCAGGAACCTCTGTGAGACTCTTATCTCCCTTTAATCACCAAGAAGCACGAAGTAGAGATGTGGCTCAACTGTCAGAGCACCAGCCTTGAGCATAAAAAGCTAAAGGGCTCAAGTCCCAGTACTAACAAGACAGACAGACAGACAGACAGACAGATAGATAGAAAGATAGATAGATATAGATAGATAGATAGATAGATAGATAGATAGATAGATAGATAGATAGATAGATAGATAGAATAGCAGAGCTATTCAAAAATGGCATAAGCTACTTTGGGCACATAAAAACAATGGTTTAGCCAGGCACCAGTGGCTCATAGCTATTCAACTCTGAGATCTGAGAATCATGATTCAAAGCCAGTCTGGGCAGGAAAGTCAATGAGACTCTATGTCCAATTAAGCAGTAAAAAGCTAGAAGGTGAAGGTGTGGCTCAAGTGGTAGAGCACCAACCTCGAGCAAAAAAGCTTAGAAACAGTGCCCAGGCCCTGCTTTCAAGCACCCAGGACTGGTACCCCCCCCCCCAAAAAAAGCTTTTTATGAGCAGGTATGAAATAGGAGGATTTTGAGGACAGTACATTGTGAGACAGGGTCTTGCTATGCAGTCCAGGCCAGTCTCAAACTTCTGATCTCCCTGTTTCTGCCTCCCAAGGGGGGATTATAGGCATGTAACTATACTACTGGCCTCTACAAGATCTTTTAAACCCTAAAACAGAGCATCTGGGGCTCAGAGAAAAATGTACAGTTGCAAGTCCAAAAGTAAACCACAGCTTGCAGAGTTCAAAACCCCTTGTATAGTCCCTTGATGCCATCTAAAACAAAAGCCATTCTCCAAATGCTTTGATTTAACATTTTATTTAGAATATGAATACAAGACCTAGGAAAAAATAAAAGGAAAACTCCACCTACTGTCACAAACATGGATACGCTAAGGAGGTAAGGGATCAGGCTAGAGATGGACTAGCACATTGATTGGTTTATTGATATAACAATATTTTTATTGAGCATCTGTTATGCGCTCAGTGGAGATGAATAAAATGTTTATGTTTTGGGGAACTTACACTCTAGTCGAGAGGATTGCCATAAATGAATAATTACAACTGAATTTGATGCATGTCCCAGAAAAGATGATAGAAAGCAGTAATGGACTCTTGGATGAGGATCAAGTCATTGTGAAAGCAAATCTGCAGATACAGGGAGGAGAGAAGGAAGGGAAGGTCCCCAGGTACAGGGTGAGGGATGAATAGGCTAGCTGGAGAGAGAATAAATGAGCTCTAGTCCTCAAGAACCCAGGGCAGGTCATGAAAAGAGACTTCAAGGCTCAGTGTTTCCAAAACTGCTTACAAAAGGAAGCACAGGTAGAACAACTGGAAACAAATTCAGGTGCCCAGGTCCTGCTTCCAGAAACTGATTCCACTGGTGTGGAGGCTGAGCACTGATAGTTCTGAAAAACCTCCCTAGGATCTCTACAGTGCAGTCCAGGGCTAGGAATCACTATGATAAACAAAGAGAGGCCTCAAAGACGCAGGGCTACCCCTGAGCAAAGACTCAGGGCTACCCCTGAGTGCACACATACCCAGCACCTAAATCAGGACTTGCTCAATGGCAGGTGCACAGGGTCTGGGGATTGGATGGAGGAATAAACACTGCATGAGTAAAGGAAACAACAGCTGGTTACTAGAACAAGAACAGAGGAAAGAGAAAGACCAACCTCAAGCTGGTCAGTGCATCCCTCCTGACTGTGGACAGGGTTAGGCCCAGAGCCAAAGCTGGATAGAATATCTTGTGAAGCCCCAGGGACGAGGAGAGGGCAGGGAAGGGAGAGTGAAGATAGGGAAGAAAGAACCAAGGCCCATTGCAGAGCAGTGTGCAGTATGTCAAACATGCATTAATGATTTAGAAGCCTGATTGAAGTTATCCCACACTCTTCACATCTGTATATTTAAGTGATTTTCCTCATGCTGCCACTACCAACAATGGTAGCTTCCCATTAAAGAGGAAAGTAGTAGAGGAAGAAAGAGAGAGAGTTAAGTTATTAACAGTGGGTGGGAGTGAACTGTGGTCCTCAAAAATCAGGGTGGTATCTCACTCTTGTTTCCCGGAGGTCTCCCTACCAATACCATTCCATACCCCTATGATCAGAAAGTCTCCTCTCCAGCCACTACAAACTACATTACATCCTCTTTAAGGGATTGTGAAGTTCTAAGCTCTTCTCTATAGACAAACCATACCCCTCTTTGCTGAAGACAGTCCATCCCTGTGCTCAGTATGGGAAAGCTATTTAACTGGAGTTTCAGCAACATCACAGGAGATTAGGCTCCTGCCCCTGTGTTCTGGCCATTGGCACTACTGAGAATCTGACCTCTGAAAACCCTCCACTATAAAAAGGAATCATTCATGTTTTTCCCAGGAATCTTGTGCTTTGCTTCTAAAATTCTGTTTTCAGGGCTGGGAAGGTGGCTCAGTGGTAGAGCGCTTGTCTTGCTTGCCTGAGGCCCTGGGTTCAATTCCTCAGCACCACATAAGCAAAAAGAAAAAAGCCGGAAGTGGTGCTGTGGCTCAAGTGGTAGAGCACTAGCCTTGAGCTGAAGAGCTGAGGGACAGCGCCCAGGCCCAGAGTTCAGGCCCCACAACCAGACCCCCCCAAAAATAAATAAATAAAAATAAAACTCTGTTTTCTAAACGTCCCTAAATTCTTCTTTTTTAAACCAGTCCTGGGTCTTGAACTGAGGGCCTGGGCACTGTCCCTGAGCTTCTTTTTTTTGGGGGGGGGGTCCAGTCTTGAGGCCTGAACTCTGGGCCTGGGTGCTGTCCCTCAGCTCTTCAGCTCAAGGCTAGCGCTCTACCACTTGAGCCACAGCGCCACTTCTGGCTTTTTTTCTTTTTGCTTATGTGGTGCTGGGGACTCGAACCCAGGGCCTCATGCATGCAAGGCAAGCACTCTACCACTGAGCCACCTTCCCAGCCAACCTCCCTAAATTCTATACCCATTCATATACTGTGAGTTGAAAACCTGGCTTAGGACTCTACCCCATCCATCATCTTTCAGCCAGGCAGAGGCCAGGGTCCTCTTAAGAAGCTGGAAGTTGAGAATCTGGGGATTAAAAATCAAAGAACTTTATGCTCCAGCAGCAGTCAGGCTGGTGCTCCCATCTCTTTCCTTTCAGGGGAAAACCTCTGCCATATGCATGAGGCAGAGTTGTGGGTAAGCAGAGGAAGCTAGGAAATGGGAAGAGAATGAGGAAGATAGATAGAAGAATAACAGAACAAGGTCAAGCTCATTGTTGTAGAAAGCTTTGAGGATCACCTAGTCTGGTATTGGTCCTTAATTTCCAAAAATCTTTTTTAAAAAATAGTTAAATCTTTTTCTTACAAAAATCATAGACAGAACACAATTCAAAGCGAAGCTCTTCTGATTAAAACCAAAAGAAGAATTGGAGACACAGTTTGGGGATGGGTTGCTGGACCAGGACTTAGAAACTCACTCACTAGTCTACCTTTCCAATCCAAGAGTCCCTGAGACACCTATGCAGAACTTTGGAGACCCAAAGATCCCAAAGATCTAGACCACACTCCCTCTTTCCCCCCTCGTACTGAAACTCAGACTCAAGGCCTGGGCACTGTCGCTTAGCTTTTCTGCTTGAGACTGACACTCTACCACTCAAGCCACAGCCCCACTTTAGGGCTTTTGGTAGTTAATTGGAGAGAAAAGTCTCAGGGACTCTCCTGCCGGTGCTGGCTTCCAACTGCAATCCTCAGCCCCTTGAGTAGCTAAGGTTATAGGAGTGAACCACCAGCACCCAGTCTCACTGTTACTTTCATAGATGGAAAAATTGGGTAAACTGTCCAGCATCCCCACTGAGTCAGGGACAGCATCAGCACTAGAAGTGGACCCCACTCCCAGCCCAGATCCCTGCTCACCCCCTCCCACCTGCTCACGGCCTCCCTCCTCCTCCAGGCTTCGGGCCCACCAAAGGAATCTCAGAAGGAGCTGCGGAAGGAGAACTGCAGGTAGATGATCAGCAGTAGGACAGTGGCCCAAAACAAGCACCAGGGGATAGAGCAGAAGTTGCAGCCCGAGCCCCCCTCCTCCTGCGGCTTGGTGGGGCTGGGAGCCCGGGAGAAGGTGTAGGTGGTGGCCTCCTCCTCCAGCAGCTTCTCGCTGGGCTTCCAGTGCACGATGCCCTCCTGGCAGGCCTCGCAGAACTCGCCGCGGTGGCGCCGGTTGTCCTGGCGGCTGGCCACGTGGATGCGGTAGTGGCCCCCGCGCTCCCCGTAGCACTGCTCGCGCAGGCTGGTGATGAGGTTGTCCACCAGGCTCTCGATGTTCTCCTCCAGCATGCTCGACTCGTCCAGCCGCGCCGTGCCGCACTCATAGCATAGCTGCTTGAAGACACGCATGCGCACGGAGCCCGCGCGCTGGGCCCGGTCCAGGTACATGTGGAAGAGGATGACCACGTGCGGGGACTGCCAGGTGTGCCAGCACCAGGAGCAGTGGAACCTGCGGGGAGGGCATGGAAAATAAACCCAAGAGGAAAAGGATGAGAGGGTGAAGGGCAGGGTGAGCAGTGCCTGGAGATGGGGGTGGTGTGTTGGGCTGATTAGCTTTCCCCGGGGGGCCAGCTCACCGGCCCCCTCGTGGGTACCCCCCCCCCCGGGACTAGAGCAGGCTCCTCAGATGCCACCTGGCATCCAGCTGTGCTCTGCCTCCAAAGGTGCTTTGTAGAGACCTTAGCTCCCTCCAGGTTCCTTTCCTCAGGCCCAGGATCCGATCCACCTTTCTCTCATCTACAAGTGCCTTCTATGCACTGGGTGAGTCCTTCCTACCCAGACTACCTGGGAGTCTGAGAGCTGGGCTGGCCTTCATCAGCGAAGAAACACACTGTCCATCGGCACCTTCCTATCTGCAGGGCTGTGAACAGGACAGACTCATGTTGGGATAAAATGATCCCGTTGTCACCCCTCAGTCTTCCAAGTTTAGGCTACAGTTAATGCAGCCCAAGGCCTGGGGCCAAGTGACACTGTCCCCCCAACAGCCGTGATTTCCCAGGCTCGCTGGGGCCACCTGGATGATCACAGGTCACCAGTCAGGCTTCAGAGGGCCACAATCCCTTTCACTAGCTCCATCAGCCTCCCAGATCTTCTGGAAGCTCCTAAGTCCTTTCACAAGTAGAACTTCTCAGAATCTGATTTGGAAGCTTCATTCTCAGCTTTTTGTTTAATGACATATTCCTTTAGGAACTGTTTCCCCTCTTACACCAGACTACAAAACTTGCATTTAGAAAGTCAATCCCTAATTATTTGTAAGAGAACCATCCACATACACTCAGCTAGCGAGACACAGGGCCAGTACCAAACACATAACAGGTATCCAGTAATGTATCCTGATTTGTATTGAACAGAACTGAGCTGACAGATCCAAGTCAAGCAGGACGGCCTTTAATCTGACTCCCAAACTGTATCTCTAAACCTCCCATGTCATATTCCAAGGATGAATCTTCACATGTAGACAGACCTTTGTATAAGAGTTCTAGAAGGTTGCCTCCACTATTGTTCATACAGATCACCTAAGGACTTATGAAAATGCAGACTCTGATTCTAGTCCAGTGTTTTACAACTCTACTAAGTTCTAGATGATAATGATAATAATAAAGCAATAATCTAATCACTTTATTTTATGGCAAAAGCAAGGTTCAAGAATGAAACTGAATCAAAGGTTCAAGAAGGAAACTGAATCTATCAAGGGTTATGGAGCTAAAAATAGAGCCAGTTCTTAGTAAAGCTCTTGTGCTCAGTATTTTTAAGTTCACAACAAGCTGAATTAAATAGATATAAACTGAACTGCCTCAAGACTAGCACACAGGCCTCTACTGAACTCAAAAGCCTTCTTTCTCTTGGTTTACAAGTACTTTTTAAGAGACCATTAAACTCTGAAAAGATATCAGTGCCAGAGTTCAGGACTAATTAGTATATTCTACCTCTTCCTTCCTTCCTTCCTTCCTTCCTTCCTTCCTTCCTTCCTTCCTTCCTTTCTTTCTCTCTCTCTTTCTTTCTCTCTCTCTTTCTTTCTCTCTTTCTTTCTTTCTTTCCTTTCTTTCGTCTGTCATGGGGTTTGAACTCTGGGCTTAGGTGCGGTTCCTGAGCTCTTCAGCTCAAGGCTAGCACTTGAGCCACAGTGCCATTCTGGTTTTCTGGTGGTTAATTGGAGATAAGAGTCTCACAGACTTTCTTGCCCAGGCTGGCTTTGAACTGCAATCCTCAGATCTCAGCCTCCTGTGTAGCTAGGATTACAGGTGTGAGCCTCCAGCACCTGACTTACCTCTTTATTTTCTACATGGGGAGATTGCAAGAAGAAAAACTACACAGGTGACTGGTGGTAGAGCTGGAATCAAAATGTAAGTGTCCCAGCTCCCTGTCAACAATGCTGCTTCCTAGTCTACATGAGTCCAACACTGAGATTGAAGCTAAGCTAAGATCTTGTGTGTTCTCATCCCTCCTTAGAAGATACTCCAGAGTTAGGGACCTGAGTTAAGAGCAGGGCCCCTACTTCCTGGGCTACTCACCGGCCTGAGGCATGCAGTTCCAGATATTGCTTCCAGCCAGGGGCCAGCACATTGTGTTTGAGGTTGGGGTCTATGATGAGGTCCCAGCTGTCCGCTGGCTTTGCCTCCTCCATCTTCTCATAGAAGACCTTCTTCCACTCACCTGTGGTCACACTTTTACACATGTCCTCGTCAGTGGTGAGGGAGGGCAAGCTCCACTTCAGTGAGAACACAGGGAATGAGGGCAGGTGTAGGGCAGGGCAGCGCAGTCTCCACGGTCTAAAAATCCTCATTGACAGGACCAGAAAGAAGCAGGACCCGGCTCCCTCCTTTGTCCGCAGTGGAACCTGTTTCCAAGGCAACCAGGCAGGGTGCCAGGAGACAAAGCTGGGAGAGGAAGGAGTCTCCAAAGAGATGTTTTGGGTCCCAGAACTGAAGTGGAGAAGGCAGGGTTTATGGGTCTAGATGGTCCAGAAGAGGATGAGGGGCTGACAAGAGGCTAATCTTCAGACCATGTCACCCTGGCCTGCAAAGGGCATGGAGGAGTGAGGAATGGAGAGCTGGCTCAGTTTCACCTTGCTGTCCCCTAGAGGCATCATCAGCATCTGGCTGCTATGGTAACCACGATGCCTTAGGGAGCTAAGGAGAAATGAGGGATGGGAAGATGTAGACTTTTTAGTAGATAGAACAATAATGATACGCTCTCTTTCTCTCTGTACTCCTACATGTCTTGAGACTGACATTGCCATTTTAAGGAAACATAATTGAGTGTCTCTTAAACCACTATGACTATTACCATATACTGACCAGGAGCATGGGAGTCATTTAGCCTATAAATGACAGCACTTCTATTCAAATTTAACTGTTGACTCCATACCAAGTCATTTATTTACTCATTTCAAGCATGCTCATGTATCAGGCTTTTTGCCAGGCTCCTAGAACTGATTCTGCCCATAACTCAATGAGATACATGCTGTAAAGGCCAGCTCCATTACCGGCTAGCTGTACACAAAGGTAGAAACCATTGCATCAGCCAGGCAGGAATAGACAACACAATTTGCAAGCTGATTGCAGAAAAGCAGAGTGCTATCTCATAGGCAAAACTATCTTTATTATAAGTATCTGCAATGCTTTGATGAACTATTTGTCCTTTAAAGAATAATATAAAAGCTGGGTTTCATATGTGGTTTGAGGCCAGCTAGGGCAGAATATTTCACCTCCTCTCAACCCATACCTGGTGCATGTGTGTCATCCCAAGCTACCTGGGAGGCTGAGGTTGGGAGAATCACGGTGCCACGCCAGCCCAGGAAGAAAAGTCCAAGAGACTTTATCTCCATGGAAGGAAACTGGATATGGCAGTGTGATCTCAGGTATGACAGGAAGCTCAAAGAGGGTAAACCAAGACTCAGGCATGAACCTGGGAAAAAGTTAGACCCTATCCTAAAAATAACTAGTAAAACAACAGGACTTGCTGTGAAGTGACAGTCCAACCAGAAGTTTTAAGCTCAAATGACCTTATTAAAGAAAAAAAAATCATAAAATGCAGTTAAAATAAAACAAGGTTAATATCCCTATCCAATATGATTACTGTTAGTACTATGACTATATACAACTTGCCTACTGTATGCAGATGCAGTACATTCTACAGACCACATTGTGCATATTTCTTCCTGGAAGTGCTGGGAATTGAACACAGACCCTTGTGCTTAAGTTCTCTACACCTGAGCTATTTCCCTAGTCCTTTTCCCTTTATTTTTTATTGTTGTGGTGGTGGTACTCATACTGGGGCCTGAACTCAAGGCTTAGGCACTGTCCTGTAGCTTTTTTTCTTTTCTTTTTTTGTCAGTCATGGGGCTTGATCTCTGGGCTTGGGTGCTGTCCCTGAGTTCTTCAGCTCAAGGTAAGTGCTCTACCACTTGAGCCACAGTGCCACTTCTGGTTTTCTAGTGGCTAACTGGAGATAAGAGTCTCATGGACTTTCTTGCCCAGGCTGGCTTTGAACCTCGATCCTCAGATCTCAGCCTCCTGAATAGCTAGGATTACAGGCGTGAGCCACCAACATCTGGCTTTTTTTTTTTTTTAAATCAAGACTGGCACTCTACCACTTAAGCTACAGCTCCACATCCAGCTTTTTGGTGGTTAATTGGAGATGAGTCTCTCAGATTTATCTGGCTGGCTGACTTTGAACCACTATCTTCAGATGTCACCCTTCTGTGTAGCTGAGATTATAAGCATAAACCACCAGCACCTAGCTTAGTTTTTTCATTGTTGTTTGTTTGTTAGTAGGACTTCATACTTTTTTCTGGGCTAGACTCAGACTGAAATCCTTCTACCTTTGCCCCTGAGTAGCTGAAATGATAAACATGCATCACCCCTCCATTTATGTTTTTGAACTAGGCTGTCATTAACTTTGCTGTCTGATCTTGAATCTTGATTCTCCTATCTCTGTCTTCTACTTATTTATGACTACAAGCATGTACCTCCACAGCAAATCTCCCATGATTTTTTTTATACCTTTTTTGTACATTTTTACTATAAAAATGTTGTACTGTAACATACTTTTAAATTAACAATATATCATGATTTTTCTAGGTCATTACTATTGTTCTGTAGTAGTATTTTGTAGGCTGCCTATATTCTGTTATATAGATGGCACAATTTAATTAGCCAATCCTGCCTTTGGGGATATTAAACTTTAATTTTCTTTGTTTTTGTGTTTGTTTTTTGGTTTTGTTTTTGTGACAGTCCTGGGGCTTGAACTCAAGGCCTGAGTGTTATCCCTGAGCTTTTTTGCTCAAAACTAGAACTCTACCTCTTGAGCCACAGCTCCATTTCCTGCTTTTTATTTATTACATTTTTTGGGGGGGGTGCTTAATTAGAAATAAGTCTCATGAGCTTTCCTGCCCAGGCTGGCTTGGAATTGCAAACCTCAGATCTTAGTCTCCTAATTAGCTAGGATTACAGGCTTGAGCCACTGGCACCCCACTAAACTTTTATTTCAATTTCTCATGATTGTATTTTGTCACCTATCTGCATAAAACTTGCCGATAAAGCTCATGAGCCTGCCTTCCAATGCTTCCTGCAGTTATTCTTGATTCTATTTTGCAAAAGTTTGCTATGTCTAGTATGATCTTCAAATGAGCAGGATTCTCAAATCTTCAAATAATGTGCATTTCAGACAGACTAAAGGACCTGAAGATTGAGGGTTAAAAAAGAAGTGCCTACTATGTTAAAATGAACTTTTCCACTTGGTGGGGGAGAGAGGAGTTGGGGAGGTGGGGAGGGAAGGGATGGTAAGGGAAAAACAAAGGAGGGGGTAACAATGCTGAATAGGAAATGTACTCATTACCTTACTCATGTAACTGTAACCCCTCTGAACAGTATCTTTACAATAAATAAATAAGTAAATATACATATATACACATATATACATACATATACATATATATGTATATATATGAAGTGCCTAAAATTCCAATTTTCTATCGGGTACCAGAAACCATCTTCTTCCAAAAGCTTCTCTGCCTCTATATAAATAATGCCTTAATTTATATAGCTTTAACCTCAGTTGATTTCTCTTGACAATGGACAAATAAGAAAGCAATGATTTGATGTGTGCTTAGATGCAATGATTAGCTGCAATAATTAGATGCATGCACTCTGGGATCACCTGCCTGTTTTGTTTTGTTTTTAATTCTTTATTCTCAACTCTAATACATTTAATTTGCATCATTTCATTCTGGTTACAATATACATGGGTGCTTTATGTGAATATATTTATATTTTGTGTGGTATTAGCAATCATTAAGTAACATTAAGTACCAGACATTGTCCGAAATGCTTTATAAATATGAATTTATTTTATACCAACAATGGCCTTTCTAGGTAAAAAAAAGTAGCAGCTACAATTCCATTTTACAGATATGTGAAACAGAAAGTTACATAGCTTGCCCAAAACACAACCGCTAACAAGTGGCCAAGCTGAGATTTGAACCCTTATTTCTACTCCAAAGTCCCTGATTGAGCCATTATGCTATCCAGCATGAAATCTAGAACATAACGTTTGCTAATCAAATGTGTGAATCTCCCTTCTTGTCACTGGATGAGATCATTGCTGATTCCAGGAATTGGAAACCCTAGGAATCCATGTCCTAGCTGAGCACCAAAGGCTCACACCTGTAATCCTAGCTACTCAGGAGGCTGAGATCTGAGAACCACTGTTCAAAGGTAGCCTAGGCAGGAAAGTCCATAAGACTCTTTTTTTTTTTAACTGTATTTTTTTTGGTCTTTTCTTTTTTGGTACTGGGGATCGAACCCAGGACGTTGCACTTGCTAGACAAGAGCTTTGCCACTGAGCTACATCCCAGCCCAAGTCCATAAGACTCTTATCTCCAATTAACCAGGAAAACTAAAGAAATAGCCAGCAAGACTTGGAGCTGTGGCTCAAGTGGTAGAGTGCTAGCCTACTAAGAAAAAGCTCAGGGATAGACCCCAGGACCTGGGTTCAAGTACCAAGATAGGCACCAAAAAAAAAAAAAAAAAAAAGGAATCTATATCCTTTGAATAAATAGTTCCCTAAGCCACACTGAAGTCAAACCCTCCCAAGAGGAGGAAAGAGCTCTGTTTGGCCCTCCATGCTTCTGTTAGTACTAGGAATTTAATGAAGCAATACCACCCAGAGACCTGCTGATGCTCAATATGAAGATATTCAAGCTGAAAAAGAAGTTTAGCTTGAACTCTTACCAATGAGTGCATAGAAGAAATCTTTAGTCATACCAGTCCTGTGAGCAGTAATCATCAGATGTGCGCCCACTCAGTGGGAGGGGCACTAACTGGAAGTCAAGAGATACAAATATCCTTGCGCTACCATAGACTGGCCCTGTGACCTTCAGGAAGTCATGTCTCCACTATTTTTTTTACGTCTTTTATTGTAAAGGTGATGTACAAGGGGGTTACAGTTACATAAGTAGGATAATGAGTACATTTCTTTTTAAACACCATTACCCCCCTCCCTCATTTTCTCCCACTTATATCTCAACTCTTGCCTGTGATCAATTCATCTCTTCTTAAAGAATTAGAGTAGATGTCAACTCTGAGGGCCCCCTGACTGTGGTCATGAAAGGGTACTTAAAGTCTGAACCCCTGGAACAGGGTAAAAGAGGAAACCTAAGAAAGCATGTAGGCAGTAGCCAGAGCAGGGCTCTATTTCCTAGGGGCCTGCTATATCACTGAAGAGCTGTGGAGAGATATTCATCACATTTATACTAATAACAATAAAAAGGACAGCAATGGAATCTAGAACTATAACCTGACACTGGGAAGGACTCCAACATTATTTAGGATGCTTCCTTATACTTAAATTCTTCAAGCCAGAATTCTTGCCTCTGAATTATAGCAATCAGCCTTCAGATAGGCCAGCTGACTTCACTGGCCTCAGAGGTATGATGACAGATGGCTCAGGTGGCAGCCACTGGCCAAGGTAAGAACAGAGGCTGTAAGCCTTCAGAAAACACCAGAAACTGAGAGGAGCTCAGGACAAAACTATAATCCAATACCCAGAACTACTCCTCTACAAATGTTTGGCAGTTGTTGCTACAATAAACACTATGATGAAAAACAAAAAGAAAAAAAACTAAGAACTACCAGAGTTGTGTGTGTGTGTGTGTGTGTGTGTGTGTGTGTGTGTGTGTAATCATGTACATTTAGCCGACTGATGCAATTCCCATTGGCACAAATTAAGTTTAATTTAGGACCTGAGCTTGCTATGGCAGAGAACAATATTATCTATTCTTCTATACAGAACTCTTTTCTCTAAAAAAAAAAAAATGAAATGTATCTACCAAGATTGTAAAAAAAAAAAAAATACTGTGCTATTGCAATTTGCCCTCTATCAAATGATTCCCATACTGTGGAATTCATATTTAGAAATGGCCAGTCTAGACATCTATACTGGCTTAACCCTGGCCAATTTCCTAAAGTATGTGATCATATTTTAAATGCATTAAATGGTTTAAAATTAAATACCCTACTAGAAAATAAAAGCAAATTAAAAGAAAGAAAAACAGAAGCAGGTCAGGCACAGCAAAACAATGCTAAAACTAACCCCGTGGCCCAGTCCTGTACTGGAAGACAAGATGAGTCCTATCCCCTCCCTAGCTCCTACCATAGCCATTCCCCCTTAGGGAGTAATTAGTGATCAGTTTGCAGTTAGGACTTTTCCCTAGAAGCAGAGAAATTCCTGGCCAGTTTTAATCAACTGGAGGCACCTGCACAGTGAAGCTCAGTGTTCTTAGCCAGACCTTTGAACAACAAACTTCTACATAAGGCTTCATGCATATACCTTGCATCTTATATGTATGCTTAAGACTATGAGATGGCAGCCTCTTCCATGTCTCTTGACAGCGGACCTTTGCTGTACTTACTCCTTGCTTTACCTCTTCATTTTTGGAATATGTGTCTTCATTCAGTTCTTTGTTGGAGATTTTCACTTCCACGACCACCCACCAGTAACAATACCTCTAATTTGTCTCGATTCAATGGCAAATGCTTTGTAAAACTTATTATTCTGTTATAGATTATCAAAATTTCATAATAATAAACAGTATCATTCTTAAAATGATGCACTAATAAAAGGAATCTCTTGACTAGGAATAGTTCTTCATCCCTAAGTATCATTAGAATAAATAAAGGATGGGTTTTAGTGCTGAACTAATGACTAGAGGTTTCTACTGACATTCAGTAGCAAGTATGTCAAAATCTAAGTGTGCCTAACTGTCCCACAATAATCTTCCTTTTCAGAATGCCCTACCCATGCTGAGCCAGAACAAAAAACCTCTCCATGATCTGTTGACTTAAAGGTACAAAGGGGCAGGATAGTAATCTCAGCCATTCAGTTCAAAGGAATCATGCTTTTCTTCCCTACTGGAAATATTCCTAGTGGAACCCAGATCACTAAGCCAATCATTAAGAACTATGAAATTAAGAAGAAAAAATATATCATTAGTGTAATATTAGGCTACTCTTGAGATTGCCATTCTGTTTTTTACCTTGTAACTCTTGGAACTAAGGGGAGTTGGGAGGAGAAACTCATACTGTATCTTGGTTGCTGACTGAGAATACACCAACTCCCAGAGAACATTAGTCCAGCCTGCAAGATACTGTTGCCTAGTGTGTTCTACAATGGAGTCTTCCAATCAGGCCACACTCCTTCATGGTGACAGGTATGTAGGAAGACTGATGAATCCCATTAAGTTTTAAGATGAATTCTGCATTACTTCCTCCACCCCAGCACAGAAACAATACTATGTGAAATATCACAATGATAAATAAGGTCTTCTCTATCTCCATTGGTGAATGCAAAGGTCAACACTGAACCTTCAACTAGGGCATTCTATGTGGGAACTAGCAAAGCACGTGGTGGTAGGTTGATTAATTAGACCCTTTCCATCAAAACTTGTCTTCTCTGGATTGAACAAATACTGTAGATAGGAATTATCTCCTCCCACTTCCCTACTCCCAGACCTCAATGCTTTTTGTTTGTAAATGTTTATAGTACTTCATTCACCACAATGACACTCTTCCATTTGATCCTCTGCACTTAGCAGTTAAATTTTCTAAGATAACAAGTAGGTTTTCTAAGATAACAGGTATCTCTTCTAAGATAAATCCTAAGATAGATTCCATATTGACTTACTTGCTAATGTAATCACAGCATCATATATGAAGAAATTTGACACAAAATGAATGAGTTAAAAATCTTAGCCATAGTAATCAAAACATCTTGGTACTGACACAAGAACAGACCTGAGGACTAATGGAACAGAATTGAAAACCCAGAAATGAACCCACAGACTGATAGCCAT
Source organism: Dipodomys spectabilis (assembly GCF_019054845.1). Classification (NCBI taxonomy): domain Eukaryota; kingdom Metazoa; phylum Chordata; class Mammalia; order Rodentia; family Heteromyidae; genus Dipodomys; species Dipodomys spectabilis. The sequence goes on from NW_024870694.1 coordinate 18,386,285, forward strand.
GTAATCGATAAGGGTACTAAAAAAAATGGAATGGAAGAAAGACAGCCTCTTCAGTAAATGGTGCTGGCAAAATTGGTTAATCACCTGTAGTAAACTAAAGCTAGATCCTTATCTATCACCCTGCACCAGAATCAACTCCAAGTGGATCAAAGACCTCGAAGTCAAAGCAGACACCCTGAAAACATTACAGGAAGGAATAGGAGAAACCCTAGGTCTCCTTGGCACAGGCCAAAATTTTCTTACTAGAGAACCAGAAACACAACAAATCAAAGAAAGGTTGGACAAATGGGATTGCATGAAGCTGCAGAGCTTCTGCATGGCAGAGGACATAGCTAGCAAGATCAATAGAAAGCCCACGGATTGGGAGACGATGGTCACTAGCCATACAACGGATAAGGGTCTCATGTCTAAAATATACTTAGAATGCAAAAAATTAAATCTGCCAGGCACTGGTAGCTCACACCTTTAATCCTAGCTACTAAGAAGGCTGAGATCTGAGGATCGCAATTGAAAACCAGCCTGAGTCCATGAGACTCTTATCTCCAATAAACCACTCAGAAAACAGGAAGTAGCACTATGGCTCAAGTGGTAGAGACTTGTCTTGAGCTGAAATGCTGAGGGACAGTGCCCATGCCAGAGTTCAAGCCCCACAACCAAAAAAAAAAAAAAAAAAATTAAATCCCCCCAACAACAAATCCTCAAAGAAACAACTGCCCAATAAATAAGTGGACTAAAGACTTAAAGAGAGACTTCTAAGAAGAAGAAATAAGAATGGCCAATAGTCACATGAAGAAATGCTCAACCTTTCTAGCCATAAAAGAAATACAAATCAAAACAACATTGAGATTCCACCTCATCCCAGTTAGAATGGCTATAATCAAGAACTCTAATAACAGATGCTGGTGGGGATGAAGAGAAACCTACTGCATTGTTGGTGAGAGTGTAAACTTGTTCAACCACTTTGGAAATCAGAATGGAGGTTCCTCAAAAGACTCCACATAGAGCTCCCCTATGACCCAGCAATGCCACTTTTGGGCATTTACCCAAATGATCATAAACAAGGCCATACTAAGGCTACCAGCACAACTATGTTTATCACAGCATTATTTACCATAGCTAAGATATGGAACCAACCCAAATGACCCTCAGTAGATGAATGGATCAAGAAAATGTGGTATATATACACAATGGAATTCTATGCCTCCATCAGAAAGAATGACATTGCCCCATTTGTTAGGAAATGGAAAAACTTGGAAAAAATTATATTAAGTGAAGTAAGCCAGGCCCAAAGAAACATAGGTCCCATGGTTTTCCTTATTTGCAGTAACTAGTACATGTGTAGGACAAGCAGAAAAGGCCAAAAGCTATGTACATATGACCATACAAGATGATGCTAAGCAAAATGAACCCCAAGATAGGGACACAAATGTCTTTTTTCTTGCTCACTGTTTCTAATGTATATATATATATATATATATATAAACTTGCTCTTAAGCAGGGCACTGGTGGCTCACACCTGTAATCCTAGCTACTCAGGAGGCTGAGATCTGAGGATCATGGTTTAAAGCCAGCCCTGACAGGAAAGTCCTGAGACTCTTTTTTTTTTTTTTTTGGATCTGGTCGTGGGGCCTGAACTCGGGACCTGGGCGCTGTCCCTCAGCTCTTCAGCTCAAGGCTAGCGCACTACCACTTGAGCCACAGCGCCACTTCCAGATTTTTCTTTTTGCTTATGTGGTGCTGAAGAATCGAACCCAGGGCCTCGAGCATGCAAGGCAAGCGCTCTACCACTGAGCCACCTTCCCAGCCCAAGTCCTGAGACTCTTATCTCCAATTAAGCACCAGAAAACTGGAAGTGGCACTGTGGCTCAAGTGGTAGAGCACTTGCCTTGAACTGAAGAGCTCAGGTACAGCACCCAGGCCCAGAGTTCACGCCATATGACTGGCAGAAATAAATAAAACAAAACAAAATAAAAACCTTGCTCTTCTTAGCTGAGTGCCAGTAGCTCCTGCCTGTGATCCTATCCATTCAGTAGCTGAGATAATTAAGATCACAGTCTGAAGCCAGCCCAGGCAGAAAAGTCTCTGAGAGTCTTATCTCCAATTAACTACCAAAAAGCCAGAAGTAGCTCAATTGGTATAGCATCAGCCTTGAGCAACAAAAGCTAAGATCACATTCAGGCCCTGAGTTCAAGTCCCAGTACTGGCACACACACACACACACACACAGATACACAACACACACACACACACACACACACACACACACACACACACACACATGATACTGCTGCTGTAGGAACATGCTTTCTCTTAAAATACTTTTCTTTTTCTATTCTTGATGCTACCATTTTTAATTTGTTAAAATCCCCTTTTTGTTGCCTGTTATACTTGCCTGCTATTTTGTGCATGAATTAACAGTGATGGTAACAATAATTTGAACAACCCATAAGCTCTCTTGGCAGCTATGCCCTCTGGCACATAGCCTTAGAGCTCTTGTATGTGAACCCAAGGTAATCCCCAGAGGAAAAGAAGATGCCTTTTGGATCCCCCAAAACATGACTATACCCCTTGTCCTCAGAGACCCTCCAGTCAGATCACAAACTAGGTCATGCATTCCCAATACCCCTGTAATCTCACAAGAGAAGCAAAGAACATGTCAACAGCATATTCTGCATATGCTGAGTGATCCACCACTTAGAGACCAGCTGTCAAGGGCATGATTACCTCTTTGCTCAGAGGAAATAAGCAGTGAAGTGTCCCTTGGGAGATAATATTTGTAGACACTTCATAGATTACTGAATTAAGTATTTCACCTAGAAGAGGGAACTGTTGCTAACGTGGAGTGCTCTTCAGACACTCCTGGGCTCTTCCTGCTAAGCATTTCAGAATCACAGCTATTGTACTATCATGCCACAGGTCCAAACACCCAAGTCTTTTATTTTTTTTTTCTTTTGTGCCAATACTAAGGCTTAAACTCAGGGCCTACCACTGTCCTTTAGCTTTTTAACTCAAAGCTGCTGCTCTCCCACTTGAACCATATCTCCCCTTCTGGCTTTTTGTTGGTTAGTTGGAGAGTCTCATGGACTCTACAGCCTGGGCTGGCTTTGAACCACGACCTTCAGATCTCAGCCTCCTGAGTAGATAGAATTGCAGGTGTGAGCATCCACACTTAAGTCTTACAGGAGATGAAAGCTGTGGGTTCTGGAATCTACCTGAACTCATTCCAGTGAGTTCTTCACCAGCTATAACACACTAACAGACTCCGTCTCCCTAGGTCTCAATTCACACTCATAAAATAAGAAAGTAATAATAGTCATTTCTTAAACTTGTAGGAATCACATGGGGTAATATATTCACAGTTCTTTGACTAATAAAGTCACTGTCAAATAAACATCTGTTAGTTACACTATTTCTGAGCTGAAATGGGCTTTAAAGCACATGTAAGCCAACTGGCCTCCCAATGAAAGAATCCTCTATAATCTTGTCGGCATTTCTACATTCTGCCAAAATTCCTCACCCCACAAGAGATCATGTCTTCTTAACCTGCCAGATTTGGACAGAGCATTAAACGCTTTCTCTTGAGTAGTTGAGTCATTGCCTTCTCTGCCTCATCCATACAGTGACCCTAGGTTTTCTTTCTAGACCTGCATTGCCTTCCCCACAACTTTGTGACATCCTTCAAATATTTAAGGCCAACAGATGTTAAGATCCTTGGAGACTCCCAGCACTCATCTCAAGACAAAAGCATTAAAAAAAAAATGGCTCTGTGACTAAACGTATACTAAACACAGGATACTAGAGAGTCTTGGGGGAAAAGAGAAGGACAAAGAAGCTCCAAGGAATACCTCCACACCTGCAGCTTCCTGCTACTTGCACACATGAAAACCCTTCCAGGAAAAAAAAAACCAACCCTGGGTTTTCCTATCACTTCATCCTATCCACCTTATACTTTATCCTCTGTGCGTGTATGTGTGTATGTGTGCATGCCTGTGTGTGCACCAGTTTTGGGGCTTGTACTCAGGACCTTGCTGCTATCACTTTATTCTTTTGATTGAGGCTGCTGGTGCTTTATCACTTGAGCCACAGCCTTACTTCTGGAATTTTTTGGTAGTTTCAAAGCTAGCTTTGAACTGTGCATTTTTTGGTAGTTTCAAAGCTAGCTTTGAACTGTGATTCTTCTATCTCAGCCTCCTGAGTAGCTAGTACTACAAGCATGAGCCATCAGTACCCAGATACATTGTCTAGTCTACAAAGGACATCTGAGAATCTTGAATTTGGTCACAATGATCCGAAGCTTGGTGATCTGTTCAGAATCCATCAAGAAGCCTACCTCTGTTTATCTCTATACTGGTTCTTTCAGATCCAGTTCAAAGCTACTCCTCAGGAAGCTTTCTCAGATTCTACTTAAGAATGGTATCTCCCTTTCTTGTGTCTTTTCATGCTTCTTTATTATGTTAATAATTATCTCTTTGTACCTTTCTCTGTGTGTGTGTGTGTGTGTGTGTGTGTGTGTGTGTGTGTGTGTGTGTGTGTGTGTGTGTGTGTGTGTGTGTGTGTGTGTGTGTGTGAATGCTAGGACTTAAACTCAGGGCCTGGACACAATTATTTAGCTTTTTCACTCAAGGCTGGTATTCTACCACCTCCACTTCTGGCTTTCTGGTGGTCAATTGGAAGTACAGTCTCATAGACTGTCCTGCCCAGGCTGGCTTTGAACCTCATAACTCAGCCTCTTGAGTAGCTAGGATTACAGACATAAGCCACTGGTGCTGGGCCTCTTTGTACTTCATATGAAGGTTAAAGCTATATGTGATGAAACTGTGTCTCATTCATCATTATACCTATAGATGGAGAGTGTGCTAGATGAGAATGATAAAATTATATGCATTCTAGGGGCTGGGAAGTCGGCTCAGTGGTAGAGTGCTTGCTTCACATGCATTAGGCCCTGGGTTCGATTGCTCAGCACCACATAAGCAGAAAAAAGCCAGAAGTGGCGCTGTGGCTCAAGTGGTAGGGCGCTAGCCTTGAACTGAAGAGCTGAGGGACAGCGCCCAGGCCCAGAGTTCAGCCCCCACAATCCGGAAAAAAAAAGTGCATTCTAGATGTCACTCCACATCCCATCCCCCCCCACACACACACCTGCACATAGACCTATTCCTCAGCTGTAATTACTGACTTGCTAATGACTCCCTGAGAACTTTCCCTTCACTACAGGACCCTGAGACTGATGCTGGTTAACCTGATGAGTCAACGGCTATTCCTTTTGCCTGATTAGGGACAACTCTGAAATGCTGTCCCAGTTCAAGACTTCCTGCTGGTTGGGATCACAAACACTGCATATCAATTTCTCATTACCCTTCTGCACAGTTGTAACTCTCAAGAGCATTTTTCAGCAAACTGCATGCAACAGAGCCTGTTTCCAGGAAACCCAACTGAGGTACTGTTAGACTGAACATGAGGCTTTGTCACAGCCACACACCTGGTGCATCTTGCCTTCCATAATAAGCTCCAACAAATGAACACAGGGCCATTGGGGCCAAGGGGGTGCTGATGTAAGATATGAACTGAAATGCTGCAATGGAGGGAGCCACAGCGAAAGATTTCCCCCCAGGAGGTTTGGACACCGAGCAGACTTGTAACTTCTAGCCCTGTCTCTTCCTCTAGGACACAGGATGGAAAACAAGGGGAAGAATTAGTGACATGTCCACCTTGTTACTCCTAACAGGGCGGAATAAACTAAAAGAAGCAACAGCAAAAGGGGAAAGTTAAACATACAGAAAAGAAGGAAAAGAGATAGGAAATGAAAGGGAAGAAAGAGGAGAAAGAAGGAAGAAAGGAAGACTGAGGAAGATAGACAAGAGAGTTGCAAAAGGAACAGGACAACATTGAAAGAGAAGGAAGGCACGTTCTTCACGTGCTTTGAAAAAATGTAGTAGCTGATTTTAAGTTATTCTGTCTTTGTATCTTTCAACTGTTAGAATGATTTTGTTGTGCCATGTTTTTACAGATTCCAGTTGGGTTGTATTTTTATTTTGTTTTGTGAAGCCATTTTAGATTTGGATTCCACTTTGTCCAGGTACTGTGTCAGCAACTCTTCTTGAGCCCAAATTCCAGGTAAGGTGTCAGCAACTCCCCTTGATCCCAAATTCCAGGAACAACCCCTTTTATGGCAAATTTCACTAACTACAACTAATCAGCAGATAACAGGAAAAACCTAAAGTTCCAGATGTTCCTGCAAGTTAAAGGCCACTCAGTCACGGCTCAGACCATCTGCTTTAGCCAATCATTTCCAAGAGCATTAACCCCATGAACCAGCCAATCCCCAGTATCTGGTTGGTTCCCACCACTGGTTATGCTAATCATCTTTTAGAATTATTTTATGATTTTGCCACAGTGTGATATTATTTGTTAAGTGTTGCAATGACACATAGAAGTCCATAGAAACCCTATAAAAACCCTGCTAGATGAAGGGTCGGGACTCTCGATCCAGATCCGCTGCACCAGTGAAGGTTCTTAGTCTAGACTCGAGCGTACAATAAACTCTTGTGTGTTTTGCATCAGAATCGCCTCCTTGGTGGTCTTTGTGGACCCCCAATCTGGGCACTACAGTTTAAGTTAATTTAGTTTTCATTTTTCTATTTGCCCAAATTTCACTAGCAATCCTCTGAGGCTCAACATTTGCCTGCAGACAAGAGGTCTGATTCTGTCTGCCTGCCTGCTCTCCCTTCTCTTCCCCTCCCCCACCCTGAGATCATGCCTGGAGAAGTGATGGTCAAGACTGTCTCACCCAGACTAAGAAAAAATCCTGTGCTTCTCTCACTGATTATTTGTATGATTTCAAAGAGAAAGTAAGTTTGAACTACCTCACAGTGACTCATTACACAGAGCCACAGCCAAAACACAGTCCAAAAAGAAACTGAAAAACAAAGTAAAGCCAGCTCCCATATACTTGCAACCCTAACTACTCAAGAGGCTAAGACCTGAGGATCACAATACACAGCTAAGCTGGGGAAGAAAAGTCTGAAATTCTATTGTCACCAGAATGAGGTGAGGTTTAGTGAAGCTTCCCTTTAAATATAGCAACTCTTCACTTAAGGTCCTTAACTTCAATCACAGAATAAGAATTTCTGCACAAGTCATGATGGTAAGAAAACTTGGCAGAGCTTTATTGAGTAAGTAAATAAGCAGGCAAGCAGACAAACAGAGAAAAAGCAGACAAACAGTAGGGCAGGAGCACACTCTAGCAGAATGTGGATGCTCTCATAAGGACACACAGACAGACAGACAGACAGACAGACACACACACATACACACACATGCAGAGAAAGGCACTGAGAGAGACAGAGAGACAGATTCATGTACAAGGAGACACCTGGAGAGGCACACAGCTCCTTGAGCTGTTGGGTATTTATAGGGTAAAGGCAAGGGGTCTGACTTTTACGTTATGCAAAGCTAGGTGCTTTGTCTTTGCTCTAACCATACCTGGTGTTATTCTCGGAGTTTCCAGGTAAGAGTGCATCCTGCCATCCTGCCATAAAACAGATCTTTATCCTTGAAACAAGGAGATGCCCTGCTATCTGCATTTTGGGGCATCCTGTCAGGCAGCTGTGAATTCTTGGGTGAGAAAATGCATCCCTCAGGAAACAAATGCATTCAGCTGTCTTTTCTTTGAAGCAAAGATAGCATTTCTAAGTTTCTAAATACCATATTTCGGAGTTGCCTTTGTAGTGGGGAGGGATAGTGAGACCACTCAGTCCGCAGTGAAAATGTAAAAGATTTTATTGAGCAAAAAGTGCTGATGCACCAGGATCACACCTAGAGTTGGGATCCCAGGAAATGGCCCTGACTGCTAGCCCACACTGGATTTTAGCATTTGGGGCTAGGGCAGGGAAAGTGGCAGGCTGGGTATTGGTTTTAGCCAATGATTGTTACAAGAAATTCACACCTTAAGTTTAAATTTCCTGCCATAGTTTTGCTGGCAGGAAGTAGAGGACTAGAACAAAGGGTGGTGATGGTTCAGCTGGGTTAGGGCTCCCATTGTTCAGAAAACAGTAAGAGCAGAGTTACAGAATTACAGGGTTACAAAGTTATAATTAGAGTTACTAGCTAAAATAGCTAGTTACCAGGGAAGTCTTATCCATAGCACACTTACATTTATGCCTTAAAATCATTCATTATCCATTTTACACAATCCAAGTCAAATATTATATTCCATCTTTACTTCCTCCACCATATCACCTTCACCAGGCCTCAGTTTCCTTGAGTCATCCTGCTTCATTTCCCCCAAAATGATTTCTGTTCCCTTAATCTTAAGGGAAGAACATGAAATAATGTATCCTGTATTTGCTGTTAGCTGACTGCATCTCATTTTTCCTAGTCTAGCCGGCTTCATTATCTCCAGTTAACTGGCAAAAAGTCAGAAGTGGGGGTGTGGCTCAAGTGGTAGAGCATCAACTTACCACTTGAAAAAGCCTAGAGAGCTTGGGGCCCTGAGTTTAAGACCCAGAACTTGGAGCGAAAGCAAGCAAGGAAGCAAGGAAGAAAGAGAGAGAGAGAGAAAGAGAGGAAAGAAAGAAAGAAAGAGAGAAAGAAAGAAAGAGAGAATAAAAGAAAGAGAGAGAGGGAGGAGGGAAGGAAGGAAAGAAGGAAAAAAGGAGAGAAAGAAAAAGAGGGAGGAGAGAGAAAAGGAGGGAAAGAAAAGAGAAGAGAAGAGAGGTGCCAGATGGAGAATTTGATCTTGTGACACAAGGCAAAGTGGCCCAGCTTCCTTTTCACCCATCATTTTTCATGTACCACTGTAGTTACTGAAATACCCCGTTTTCGGATGCCCCCTCACAGACCATCAGAGACCACGATCAATACAAACAGCAAAGAGTCCTTTATTGCAAGCTCGAGCTTGGTCCTCTGCACACTCGGCAACTGGTGACGCTAAGAGGCCCTGAGCATAAAATCAGCACAGTTTTTATAGTATTGAACAAACAACTTTAAGGAACTTTTACAGAAGAAATTACATGATTGGTTAACATTTAAAGCAAGCTAAGCTGGGCAAATATGATTGGTTGACCTTTATAGAAAAATATCCTTGGTCCATAGCTTGACCAAAAACGGTTATGAGTCACTCCTGGACCAACAGTATGCATGGCATGTCTTGCCCTGGGCTCTGAAGAACCGGTTGGTCAGAAAATTATATGGTTTTCCTCGGAACTGAAACTCTTAGCCCTAGGTCGCTGGGGGGCAACACCACTTGGGGGCTAACACCTGCCTTAAGCAAACGCCATCTATGGCTCCAAGAATTGTGCATGGCTTTCTGTCATAAATTCCTAGCATTGTGGCTAAAGTGGGTCACGAGTTAAGTCGAAGAACTGAGATGGGGGTCTTAAGTAAAATGGAATTGCTTAGGTTTTTCAGTTATACTCTGAAATCTTTTTTCTTTTTCTCTTTCCAGGACGCTCACCCAGACACCCATTCCTTGCTGGCTTTCCTGAATACCTTTCCTCAACAAAGCTTATGAACTTGCTCTCTTCTTTCTTATCATGATCCTTCCTAGATTTAAGTTTTAGCTCCCTCTAGTTCTCCTCATCTCTTGCTTGTTGGCACAACAAAGACTCAGGGGAGAGGGAAGGACATCATTTTTACCTATTAATCCTATAACTTAATTGTTCCTGGGCTCTGCCACTTTTGCATCTTCATCTAGAAAAAAAAAATCTAACCATATTCTACTTTTAGTGTCTTTCACCTAGGTAACTTCTGTGTCCTGTAAAAGTGGGGCAGGTGGGAGGTGGGTGGCGGGGAGACAGGCTTGGGATTGAAGTAAAATGGCTGAGCCTAAATAATTTCTCGCAGACATCCTGGTGCCTAGACAGGATTGGGGGGCTGTCCATCCACCTCCTAGAGGTGAGACAAGCCATCCTTTGAAATGCAGATGCCTAGCTCAACACGAACTTACAGGGCTCTGCTTTAGAGAAATGCAGATGTCATAGCTTTAGGAGAGCTTTGCATATAGAGAATGCTCTGATTCTACATTGATTAACTCACTAAATGGCATGAATCACCAGCCTCTGAGTAGCCTCTTAGCATACCCTATCTTCCCTAGATGGAAAAGTCCTGCTGAGTATGTCCATTTAAGGTCTGGCAGAGTTCCAGGCATCACTCAAGGGCTTCAGGGTATGGCTCCATAAAAGCCTCCTTTCTTAATGTAAGAATTGTGTGCCAGGCTGAAGTGCATGTTCCTCTGGCTTTGCTCAAAGACAATCTAGTCTCACCTTCTCAAGTGATGGACATACCTGGATCCCTGGAAAGGCCTATGTACTGGGCTGATTGGTTGCTGAACCTATCAGTCCAGTGCCTGGGACCCTGCCCTCTGTGTGGACCTCGTTTAGGTCTGGAACAGCATAGGCTCCAGGAGCCACATGTATCTCCTTGATCCTGTCCTGTGTCCTGTCTCCTCATCTCCAATCATCATGGCATCCCAATTCAGCTCTCCATCAGAGCTGAATTAGTTTGTTGGTATTGCTTTTTGTTCTTTCTTTCCTCTCTGGCCCATTTTCTAACCGTGTATGTGTATTTGGGGGCTGCAGGCCTTTGTAACAACTGGCTGCATGCAGCCTGCTGACTATGTAATAAAGACTCCAAAATTCCATTTACCAAAAAATGGCTTCTTTGTTATCTTACAACAGTATAGCCTGGAGAGAAGAATGGGGGGAGTAGAGGGGGAGGAGAAAGAGAAGGGAGAGGGGAGGAAAGTAGCAATCTACTTTTCTACACCATCCTGATTACACTTACAGTTCAGTTACACAGGTCAAAGTTAGTGTTGGCCAACCACAGTTTGTCACTTGAATTCCCTCACATCTTAGTGGAAAATTTCCTCGACACTGGCAAAGGCTTCATGGCCATCCTTAATTCCCAGGGCTATGGCTGGTGTGTGCTTTGTGTGTTTTTGCAAATTTTGATGAGAAGTAGGGAGATGACATATCAAAGCTAATAGGCTGGTGCTGTTTTAAATGTTCTAACTATCACAGTTGCCTCCCCCACCCCACCCCAACAGTGGTGTAAATGAGGAGAAAAGTTTGAGAGTCACAACTACCAGTCATCCCAGTAAGGATTTGACAGGAAATATAGTGCCATTTGTTATAACTGTAACTTTAGACAGATGTTTTCTCTAATGCCCTTTTCACACCTGTTGGAGTAAATTAGACTCAGCCAGAAAAACCACACAAGGATATCCAGGTAGGAAGAACAAAGGAAAGGTTTATTGCCAGTAAGGGGACCCAACAAGACCCCATCTCACCAGGTGAGAGGAAGTGAGAAGAAGTGCCAGCTATTGTCTCAGGTGACCTTTTATAACCTCCAGGATTTGAGCGATCTCACTGCCTTATAGGGTCATAGCTATCCCAACAGGGTGCTCTCTCAGGGAAAGTGGGGGTAGGGGCTGATCATTCGTTGTACATGGGCCTAGTGTTGCCTAGGGAAAAAGCATGTTAAGCCATGAGGGAGGAGGCTTCTGGGATAACACGCCCTTTTCACCTGCTGCTGCTTGGGCACTCATGCCTACCCCACAGGTTCTTATGAGCTAAATGACATCAATATATGGACATTTTACATTGGATTTCAGATCCTACAGTGGTGAGCAGGACAAGTGTACATACTATAAACAAACAATCCTGAACTAAATTCTGAGTTTGGGCAGTGCAGAAGCAATTTAGGTTCCTAGAGCAAGCCTAAAACAAAGAAAGGAGCTCCAGAATCACAGGTCTGAATCTCAGGTTCTTGTAAATAAAGCTTCTCTGGGGGTAAACCTTTCGCTACCCTGAGACTGTCACAGACTGAAATAAACTGAACCAAGAATTGCCTCAAAGGGCAGATTCCCAGGCAGCATTCAAGGGCTTCAGGGCGTGGCTCCACAGCCTCCTTTCTTAATGTAAGAATTGTGTGGCAGGCTGAAGTGTATGTTCCTCTGGCTTTGCTCAAAGGCAACCTTATCTCAGTTTCTCTGTAAATGGTGACCACACAACTAACACTTCCATGCTATGATCATTCTGTTTGATTAATGCATAGACTTTGTATAATTTTTTTCTGGTGTAATTTGTTTGTTCTTTTCTAAAAATTATGTGGTGACTCACTTAATGCCATTCTAGAAGACCTAGATTCAAGCATTAGGATTTAAGTGGACATCTGGTCTAACTCAGCCTTGCTTTATAGTCTGTTTATAATTAGAAACATACCTATCTACATTACAGGGATATGGATTGCTCAGCTAGTTACATAGGCTAGAGCATATAATATTAATTCATACATAGCATGTCTCCTACTGGTAGCCAACTTAAATCTAAGTTCACTTGTAAACTCTAAGGCTCTCATATGAAGACTTGATGGCTTGCTGACATTACCCTCAATATAGTTCAGTCAAGATGCATACTGCAAGCACCAAAAATGTAACTATAAGAGAGCCTTGCTTTACCAATGGAAATAAAAGTAGATCCAATTCACAAGTTTTAGGGACATTTCTTCCTTTGTACTTCTTAACATCCTGCATCCTCCAGAAACTTCTACTTACTGTTTCAACCTCTTCCCTTTCCTGGCTCTTATTACATGATCCCTTCCATCCTTATGGCTCCACCTCTGATTACAGGCCTCCCACCATTTCTGGCTCCACCTCTTACTACATAGCCCTCCTACTCTTCCTAGCTCCAGTTTCCTTCATTCCCAACCCTCCACCTTTCTCTCTAGGTTATTCTCCCTGTTGTAAAATCATTCTTAATCCACTCTTACAAAGTCTAGGGTCCAAGGAATGGGCTCATGGCTAAAAGGCTAGGGTCTTGTCTGGCAATGACAAATTTAGGGAAACACGTGGAATGAATAAACAGTGGTTGATCTGGCAAATGTGTTCACTCTGGTGGGCCAGAGAGAGTGGGAAATCTGTTGATAATCTTGATTATTATTAATTTCCACAATAGTCTTATACCTATAGGTGATATGTATGTAATAAAAAACTACTTTACCGGCGCTGGGAAGTTGGCTCAGTGGTAGAGTGCTTGCCTAGCATGCATGAGGTCCTGGGTTCGATTCCTCAGCACCACATAAGAAGAAAAAGCCAGAAGTGGTGCTGTGGCTCCAGTGGTAGAGCACTATAGCCTTGAGCTGAAGAGCCCCATGACCGACTAAAACAAACAAAAAAAAACCCCTACTTTACCTAGTGTTTCATAAAGGTCTACAATAGTAGAATAATAAAAAATATATGCCTACATATTCTTTCTTTTTTTTGTGGGGGGGAGGACTGGTCATGGGGCCTGAACTCTGGGCCGGGCGCTGTCCCTCAGCTCTTCAGCTCAAGGCTAGCACTCTACCACTTGAGCTTCCGGCTTTTTTTCTTTTTGCTTATGTGGTGCTGAGGAATCGAACCCAGGGCCTCAGGCATGCAAGGCAAGCACTCTACCACTGAGCCACCTTCCCAGCCCTGCCTACATATTCTTTAAAAAGAGTTCAGAGTACTTTCAAAGATGCATAATGTATAACAACATATTCTACATATTGATTGTTCTACAACCAAAAATATCTAACAAAACAACATGCATTTCCTTTTGATCGAGAAACCCTATATTTAGAAACATAGAAAATGATGAAACACACACATTTAGGTCAAGACTCTACATAGTTAATATTCATCTTTATAAACAGTTTATTTTGCTTAACACGATGATATCCAGTTATATATGTGTATATATGTGTGTATGTATGCATATATACATATATATGGGAGGGATATATCTATATATGAAGGAGAAAATGTAAACCTAAATAGGAAGTAACCCAAAGAAAGTAACCCAAAAGACCACGTGGACAGAAGTTAAGTAGAAGGAAAGATTTATTGCCAGCTGAGCTGACAAGGCCAAGTTTTCATGAGGAAAGGGAGAAAATGGCGCCCACTCGCTCCCTGGAGGCCTATAATCCTGGAGGTGGAAGTGGGAGGTGCCTCACCTACTGCGCAGGCGCTGTCATCAAAGCAGAGATTAGGCCTGCGAGGTGGGCATTTCCTTACAATATAGACATAATTGTTATGGTGGTGCTGTAGATTGAATATAAGGCCTCACACATGTTAGGCAAGCACCTTACCACTTAAGTTAGGCCTTAGCCCTTTTTGTTTTTGGTTTTTTGAGGTAGCATCTCACTAACATTGCCTAGGATGATATCAAATTAAAAGTCTTCTCTTAAGTGACTAAGATTACAGGCACTGCCATGTCTAGCCCAGATGTGTTTTATTGTATTTCCATTTAAGGTCCATGTCATATTTTACATTATTATATAATCAAATTGAGTTTAAATAAATTATCAATATCTGAGAAAAGCCAAATAAATCTAATTCTGAATTTTATGGCTTTGTTACTCAGAGATGAGTAACTTTAAGTGACCTTGACATAATAGTTTGCATTTCCACATATCCTAAGGAGGTTGGAGTATAAGGATTGAGGGTAGATTGACAAAAATATCTAAAATTCTTTTCAGTAATAATAACATTCATTATTTTTATTTTAATATATAGAGATGTTATACTTGCATAGTCTTGGTTGAGAAGAAAAATGGCAAATATTTATTGAAGAAAAAGATAAGTAAAGCTCCCAAGGAGGGCCTCCCTAATATTTGTTTAAATGTCATTAGAAACCAAGAATTTCATAGTTACAAGAAAAGATTAGAAAATGTTAAAATTTAGGAAGGCAAATCAAAATTCCTATCATCTAAAATTAGAATTCAAAATGTATCATAACATAAATGTTTCTTACCGGTACTTATTAAGAATTTCCCAACTTTTTTCATGACTCAGACCTGGAGGAATTAAGTCCCCTTATCCCAGTAGCAATACATTCCTTCCACAACCATATTGTAGTCTCTAAATACCACTTCCCGCTAATTCCAAAACTCTCTGGAAAAGAATCTGCTTCAGATGTAAACAGATAAAGTATAAAATAAGCCTGGAATATTTTATTGTACCAGATGTCCAAGTTTCCTAGGGTTGTGTCAAAGAAACAAACACAAATGAATCTAACTTGGAGACGCTTTTACTGGCCAAACATGAAACAATTGAATCATCAAAAAGAACAATGACTGGAACTGCCTGAAATGCATCAAATATGTTGAAAATTCATGATATTTACGTAAAAAGAAGGCCAAGTAGTTATTTCAAAAACAGATAAAAAGAAAAATGCCAAATATTTATCCTTGCTTTATTAAATAAGCTTCATTTTTGGTCTTCACATAATAGTAGCGGGACAGTTATTCTTTATAGAATGTTAGCATTTATAGAGTAGCATAGAGCATAGCTTCTTTGATGGTCCACATGCTTAGCGTGCTAAAAGCCCTAGGGTTGACCATTAGCACCTAGCTTAAAAAAGAAAAAAAGAGGGGCTGGGAAGGTGGCTCAGTAGTAGAGCGCTTGCCTTGCATGCATGAGGCCCTGGGTTCCATTTCCCAGCACCACATAAGCAAAAAAAGAAAAAAATCCGGAAGTGGCGCTGTGGTTCAAGAGGTAGAGCGCTAGCCTTGAGCTGAAGAGCTGAGGGACAGCGCTCAGGCCCAGAGTTCAGGCCCCACAACTGGACCGCCCCCCCCCCCCAAAAAAAAAGAAAAGAAAAAAAGATGAGCTTGGAAGGTGGCTCAGTGGAGAGTGCTTGCCTTCCATGCATGAGGTCGTGGGCTCAATTCCTCAGCACTACATAAGCAGAAAAGGCCCAAAGTGGTAGAGAGCTAGCCTTGAACTGAAGAGCTGAGGGACAGTGCCCAGGCCCAGGGTTCAGGCCACACAACCGGCCAAAAAAAAAAAAAGAAAACAAAACAAAACAAAGAGAAAATGAGAGACTAATAATACAATGAGAACAACTATTTTGCAAATCCTAAAGAAATAATGATAGAGCCAAAAGGCATCTGAATCTGCTAAGCCCATTACGTGAAATGCTGTGTAGATTTTATAGTGGGTGAAACAGGCTAACACCATCTGACCTCACTGGTCAGTCATGAAAACAGCAGCTAGCCATTTTGTAGCTTCTAATGAAATACTACAGGGATTATACAACACTAGCTATTGACTATTTTTCTCAAAAATAAATAAATCAGACCATAATCAAACCTCAAATGACACAATAAAGATGCTGTCAGCAAAGCCTAGGATGTGGGAAGTTGTATAAGACAAATGATTTTAATCAATGTGTAAGAATTTCTTAGGACTCATGGATTTGCTTCAAATCTTGTGGTAACTAAACGGTATAGGAGAAAAAGAGAGAGGAAAGACTATTAAAAGAATTGAAATGCAAAAACAAATGTGCCATATGGGTTTTTGAATACCGATTGAGTAAAATATATAAAGACATACTGCAGATAACATGAGAAATTGGATTCTAGATTGAATTAGATGATCCTAAAGGAGTTCTTCTTGAAGAATTATGAAGTGTTGTCAAGAATGATTATGAAAAAATTATGATGGACTTTGAGGAATTATGTTCATTTACTTATTTTTCTCCTGGTTATGAAAAAATATCTGATATAAATAACTCAAGTGAGCAAGGACTTATTACAGCTCACAGTTTCAGAGGTCCCAGTCCATCATGGCAAGGAGAGTGAGCAGTTTAGCTCACAGTAGACAGGAAGTAGAGAGTGAAAACAGGAACTGGTACAAATAAAGATCCATCTTCAGCCACCTACTTCCTCCACAGAAGCCCCACCTCCTAAAGTCTCCAGAGCCTCCCCAACAGTACCACTATCAGGTCCTAGCTTGTAGAGAAAATTTCATTTCAAACCATAACATACTTGAAAATTCTACACTAAAATATTTTAAGCAGTAAAACTAGAAGCAGAGGGTTAAAACCAGAGTAGGACTATAAAGAAGTTGAATCCAGCACTGGAGTTTGCTGCACATGTGAATTCCACATATTTCTTCACATGTGTTGTCAGAGTGGCCAGAACATTGACTATACTTCCAGCCACCAAAATATAAAAGGACATAGGAACAGTGTCTTCACAGAAAAAAGAAAAAAGGATTTTCAGGCAGAGTACCATTCCAATGCTGAGTCCTGAGCAAAACCTCTCCTATGGGTCTTATTAGAGAGCCACTGCGAGATGTTATGGAAAACATCCACAACAACACGCTCAAAACAAACCTAGGAAGGCTTTCCTTTTTTAATGTGATTTACTAAATATTGAAAGTTTTTGTGCCATCCCTAAGTTACCCTTATAGTCTATAACCTCCTAAAGACCCTTTCCGTCATCATCGCAAAGACACTGGACAAAACCTATGTCAACCAGTGTGCTAGAAGCAGAGCAAACTTTATAAATAAGACAGTCTCTGCACTCACAAGCTCAGAGTCTATTGGGACATGCTGGCATCTGTACAACCATGATCCTGCACAGATGTCATGAGAATGAAATAAGGAACATCTCTGGAAGTCTTACAAAGCTTGATTCTAATTCTCAGGACCACTGAGGGTGCTTGTCTGAGAAGTAGCATCAGTGTAAGATAATTTTGAGAGTTTTGCTGGGGACAGTCACATCACTTGAGGGAAGATCAAAGGTTTAGAAGTGTTCTTCACATGTTTCTATGGTATTCAGCCATGTGACAAGCATTAAATAGGTGTGTACAATTGTGTATCACTCAGGAAAGTATACATAAACTAATGGCTTCCCATAGAGGTAGAAATGTTTATAAGGTTCCAGGATATTTTATAATTATTTTTCTCCAAGTGAAACTAAAGGTTAATCAACAAGAGAGTAGCAAGGCTATGAGTTTATTATGTAATGTTTATTCTGGTCCTTGAGATGAATTTGGTGCTTTGGGTTGATCTTCAGAAGTGGCACAGACTCGTAGAAAGTTCGGTCTGTCTCAGTTATAATCATCCCCAACTAATGATAGTTCAACATGCAATCTCATCTTCAGCATGGTGTGAAATGGATACATATTCAGTCGAAATAATCCTTCAAATTTTGGATTTCATTCTTTCTCCTAGCTATCAATATGCAATACAGTGCTCTCTTATGATCCAGTCACCCACATCCTGAAAAGGCAGGATGGATATCACATCAGGTTAGGTGCATTCTGTGCATTTTCAACTTATACTATCTTCAGTGTATAATGGATTTACTATGATGTAACTCTATTTGTAAATCAAGGAATATCCGTGTTTTGCATGCATACCATTTCATTATTTCAGTACATGTATGCCTATATAAATAGATATATGCAAATGCAAATATATGCATATGTATGAAGTGTAATTTACATATAAGCATATAGGTTTATGTATGCATCCATGGTGCTATTTTCTAAACTCCTGGAATAGGAGAACAGGATGCTATTTCAGTATCTAGAGAAGTATTCAGTATGAGTTCTGTACCAACATACTGGTAAAATGTATAATAAGATTACATTCTGCAAGCCAGCTTGGGTCTTATCCAAAGAGCCAGAAGTTCCTGGAGGACTAGTAAAATTAGCTATATGGAAAATGGGCAGATAAACTTTAAGGGTAGCCACTAGTTGAGTCCAATGCAGTGAGTCTTAGACAATTGTAAGTCAAGCTAAAAATGACTTTAGAATCCAATGGATTTATTTTCTGATTGTGAGTTTCTTGAAGAGCACTAAATAGTTATATATTACTATATAAAAATGTTATTCTAGCTGGGTATAGTGGCTCATGCCTGTAATCCTAGCTACATGGGAGGTAAAGGTCAGAGGGATCCTGATTTGAGGCCAATCAGGGCAAAAAGTAAAGAAACTCTTCCTCAACCAATAAAAGCAGGGTTTGGTGACACACACCTGTCATCCAGAAGCATAAATAAGAAGATTAATGCCCAAGTCTACCCAGAGAATAAAAAAACCTTATTTAAAAAAATAACTAAAGCAAAAACCTGAGAGTGTGGCTCAAGTAGAGTGTCTGCCTAGCAAGCAAGTTCAAATCCCAATCTCTCTCTCTCTCTCTCTCTCTCTCTCTCTCTCTCTCTCATACACACAGACACACACCTATTCTAAAATTTTCATTGGCTTAATTCAACAAAACCATGCCTATCTCACACAGGTTTTATGAATCAGGAGTGAATGTTGGCTTACATGAGCCAATCTGGCTCAGGGTCTCTTTGAGGCTGCAGTCAAGATGTTATGACCAGGACCTTTCCCCTGACAAATCAACTGGGGGTCAGAAGACCCACTGCCAGTAGCTCATTCCCATTGCTGGCTATATTAGAGCTCTCAAGTCCTAGTCACATAAACCTTTCCTAAGGATACTGAGATTTCACATGAGATGATGACTGGTTTCTTCCAAGGAAGTATCCAAGTGAGACTGAGAGAGAAACCCTAATGTGTTTCTTGACTTAATTCCACAATATCTTTTTGCCTGTTAATTGGAGATAAGTCTCATGGATTTTCCTGCTTAGGTTGGCTTTGAACCAGGATCCTCAAGTCTCAAGCCTACTGAGTAGCTAGGATGATAAGGCATGAGGCACTAGAGCTTGACCACAATATGGTATTGGTTATGAAAGTTTGCACTAGCCATATTGGAAGTGACTGCTCAGGAATATTTATCAGAGGCCAGGGGCATCGGTGCCATCTTGGAGTCTGGCGACCCATCCAGAGAAAGTTCATCTCTGCTTGAATATATAGAATGGAAGGTCAGTCCACAAGCCAGTCGGCTCTGATGGAAACCTATCTTTCTTGGAGATCTAAGTAGTGATCCCATTACTTTTCATTACTCTTATCATTGGAAACTCACAAACATTTTTAATCTTTCTGTGGAATAAAATCAATCCCTCAAATACTTAAGCACAGCAATTCTGCCTCCCCTAGCCATTCTAAGCTAGATCAACCTTTGTGTTGAGCTTAAGGACAAGATTAATTATTATACTAAAATATTCATTTAAAAATAGGTAATGGCACTTATATCTGCTGCAGCTGTCCCATTCCTATCTCAGAGTCCACTTGCTTCTTAACACAGGTTATCTGCTCTGGGGAGTATCCAGGTACCATTCTACCAAAGCCACGCTCAATTTTCAGTGGTTCAGACCTTTTATAAAAAGGTCCAGTGAATCTGATACAAATGACACATGGAAACAGATCAGGGAAAAGAGAGTCTCTATCCACCAAGGCTTTGCATCAACCTCAATGATCAGACTCAAAAGTCTAAATAATGATGAATTCTATCTCTTTCTTTTGTTTGTTGGTTGGTTGTGAGGCTTGAGCTCCAGGGCTGGGCACTGTCCCTGAGCTTCTTTGCTCAAGGAGAATGCTCTACTACTTTAAGCCACAGAACCACTTTCCTGTTTTCTCATGGTTAATTGGAGATTACGAGTCTCACGGACTTTCCTGCCTGGGCTGTTTTTGAACCATGGTCCTCAGATTTCAGCCTCCTGAGTAACAAGGATTACAGGCTCCCAGCTATGAAGTCTATCTTGTGGTGCTAATACCATCTGTTGTGTGCTAATATAGCAAAATACTTCAGGTAAGTAGTTTGGGTCTAGGAAGGTGGCTCAGTGGTAGAGCGCTTGCCTGAGGCCCTGGGTTCGATTACTCAGCACCACATAAGCAAAAAGAAAAAGAGCCCTAGCCTTGAGCTGAAGAGCTGAGGGACAGAGCCCAGGCCCAGAGTTCAGGCCCCACAACCGGACCCCCCCCCCAAAAAAAGGTAAGTAGTTTTATAAGGAAGAGAAATTTATTTCTCATAGTCCTGAAGACTGGGACTCACAGGTTCAGTTGTCTGGTGAGGTCTGTTCTTTGATTCCGAGAGCCGTCTGGAAGGGAGGAATAATGGGTCTCAACCTGGAAAAAGACAGAAAGGCAAGAGTCTAAAAGTTAGCCTCTTTTATAAGGGCCCTAATCTCACTCACCAGAGAAGAGCCCCCAGCGCCTGATCACCTCTTAAGAGACCCCCTTCTTAAGATCACTACCCTGGCCTTTAAGTTTAAGCCCCTAAATTTTGTACTTTTTGTCGACTGATGGAGTGGTCAGGTGGTTGCTTGTTAGCTTTCTTTGCAGGAACATATTGATAAAACAAGACACAGGGAAGCAGACAGTTACTGGAAAGAAAAACATCTTCCTGACAGACAAAATGGAGTCCTTTACAGAATGGATTGGGTAAGCTAATTTGACTTGGCACCTTATGGATGTTATTTAGAATAGGTTGCAGCCATAATAGAAATGAATTTCTCTCTTACACAGCCAACTGGATAGGTGTTCAGGACTGCTATGGAAAGTTCATGATGATGGACAGAGACCCAGGCTCCTTTCTGTCTTGCTGCTTAGCCAAGTGTGGCCTGGACATAATAGTCAAAAAAGCAGCATGCCTGCTCCAGAAAGCAGGAAAGAATAAGAAAAATGAATAAGAAAAGGATACACACTATCCCCTAGCCTTAGTTCTCTCTTAAGTAAGGTTTCTTGAAAATAGTGTATAACACTTCTACTCACATTCCACTGGCATGTGGTCATGTGGTTACATCTATTACCAGAGAGTGTGGCTGTTTTTGACTTACCTAAAAGTTACTCTCCCATAGAACAAAGGGAGACAGGCTGTTAGAGGATAACCAACATTCTCTGCTGAGACTCCTCTCAGTATCTCACTCAGACTGCTCAGGTTTTAGATGCCAGCTACAGATAAATAATAGAAATATACACTTAGAAATCCCTTGCCTGTGACCAAGGCAACCACTATCCTTTACTTCATTATAACTGCATCTCCATATCATTTAGCTTTGCAAAATCAGCTGTTCCCAACATACATCTGACACCATAACACATCCAAAAAACCCATAGAAGTACTAAAAAAGGAAATAAACTGTATGTTGGAAAAGTACAAACTTATCCCTGGAATTGTCCCCCTCCCCCCCCCCCTTATATCCCTCTTCCTCCATTAAAGTTTGCCTGTAAGATAAACTATGCAAAATCTTGGTGGACACGCATGTGTGACTTTCTCTTATAAAGCTCCTACTCCTCTCCCTCTTGAGTGTATACTTTTCCTTCACTCTCTCCTTTCCTTCCTTTAAAAAGAAAGAAAAAGGAAAATAAACTCCTAGCTATCATATGTATCTAGAAAATTAGCTGATTTTGGAACTAAAAAAACTGTTTATTACCAAGAGCAGCTTATATGGTATAGCATAACATCAACTAAATATAGTTTGATCAACCTCAACCCCTACAACTAGAAATGCAATAACATAAATCAATGTGATGGCTAATTATATATGCCAAATTGACTGGGCCATATGGCATCCAGATATTTGGTCAGACATTTTTTCTGGAGTTTCAATGAGAGTGTTTTTGCATGAGATTAACATTTAAATTGGTAGACTGAGTGATGCAGATTGCCAGCCTCATGGGAGTGGACTCTATTCTGTTAATTGAGGATCTGAATAGAACAGAAAAATAGAATTAGAGAACAACAAAAATATCTTCTGTGTATGATGTCTTTTAACTAAGACTAAGATGTTATTTAGCAGTCTTTAGACTGGAACTGCACTATCCATTCTTCTGGATTTTCATTCTTCTGACTTACCTTGTGGCTCTTAAGACATACCACCTCCATGATTCTGTAAACCAATTCCTTATAAGAAACTACAGGTTTACTTTATATACCCATACATCTTTTCGTTTCATTAGAAAACATTAGTAAGTCTATAACTAAAAGATGTCCCTGTCTTATTTGCAGTGTGAAGCCGTAACACTTACACAGCTATGCAATATTTATATTTATTATGCTAGAATCTATAGGAAAATGGACATTATTAAAACAATATTAAGGCAGTATTTCAAAATAGTTCAATAAAAAAAGTTATTAAAGTTACATAAAATAAGAAAATGTGGTTAAGGAAAAATTGAAAACACAAAACGTAAGATGGAAACTGACAGGTTACTGAATGTGTGTGTGTGTATATGTTTTCACTACTGCTGTTTGAATACAGGGTAGATACTCTAACACTTGAAGCTCATGTCCAACATTTTTGTTATTTAGATAGGGCCTAACACTTGCATGAAACTAGTACTGAACTGTGATCCTCTTAGTTCTGTGTAGTCAGAGATTATAGGCATGAATAACCACACCTGGATTTTTTTTGAGACACTGCCTCCTGTTATAAGTCTAGTTTCACCTTGCTTCCACTTTTATTCCCAAATTATAAACTTGCTGCTATCAGGCAGAGTAAGAGCTTCAAAACATTAATTGTATCATACCATACACCTGCTCAGACTTTCCAATGGATTGCCATCAATCTCTAAGTAAAACCAGTTTTTCACATGCAATGTCCAAGCACCCAGCATTTCTCTATCTCACCTCCTGTGACTCCCAGGCTTCCTTTAGCCTTCTTCTCTGTACTACAGTCAACTGATCAATTTTTTCTGGGGGGGGGGGGGGACGGGGGAGCTGGGGAGCTGGGGAAAGAGTTACCTGTATTGGAGCTTGAACTCAGGGCCTTTCAGTCTCACTTGTTTATTTCACTCAAAGATGGTACTCTTCCACTTAAGTCACATCTCCACTTCCAGCTTTTTTAGTGATCAATTGGAAATAAGAGTCTCATAGACTTTTCTGCCCAGACTGGCTTCTAATGGCTCCTCAGATCTCAGCCTCTTGAGTAGCTTGGATTATAGATGTGAGCTTCCAGTCCTCAACTCAACTGACCTTGCTGTTCTTCACCCCAATGCTGTTGTGGAGAAGTTTCTTTCACCTCACTCTCTGGCCTTCCCATGGCCTGTTGTGTCATGTGCAGGTCACCTCTCTACATGGTTTTCTACACCATCTTACTACCTTCTGCTTCCTTACCAATAAATTCATTGCCCTTTTAGTAATCATCACTAACAGGAATCCCATTACAAAAGCCCTCTGCCTGTCTGTTAATTTTATTTCTGAATTTTTGTATTCTTTTGCCAAAAAAAAAAAAAAATGTCTGGCATATCAAAATAGGAAGTAAATGAATGAATGATAAGAACATTGAAATTAAAATCCTTTTCCTGCATTCACAGTGGGACTTAGCATGTTGAGTTAATGATAATGTTAAAGATACTTTCCCTGAAAACACTCTAGGAGCATCTGAGTACCTCCTTAATTGTATCTTGGCAAATCCTGCCATTATTCCTTTCTGTTCTGATGACCCCACTCTCACCAGCAGAGCTAGGCTTTGTGCTGGTAGTAAAATCTTTTTCTCAGAGAGTGGACCACATCCAAGTAGTGTGGTTCCCTACTCCTCTAAGTATAATTTGGACAAGCACACCCAGTGAAACTCTACCTGGTCCTGGGGACATTTGTGTTTAAGAAATTAGACAGATTCATGTGACGCTATTGTTATTGCTGTTATAAGACACAAGGGGGCAGCAAATCCAGCTCCTTCTTTTCAAGATGAGACAGATTTGCTAACTACAATGAGATTAATAGATTGGCTAGATTTCAACAATTTCCTGCCACGAGTATTCAGCATCAATAAAAGTGAATGGACTACAGCTCCCAGCAGAACTCCTATAAGCAAACCGCTTAGCAAATGAAGCCAGATGCTAAAGAATACAAATGTTATGATTCCAGGCATGTGATGTGCAAAAATAGGCAAAAGGAGAATATATTTTTCCAGAGATGGTCAAACTACAAAGAGCAAGGGAACAATAACCCCCAAAGTGAGGGTTACAAGAATGGATGAGCTTTGGGTCAGGACATCACTCAGGAGGCTGATAGCATCTGGCCTGCTCTGCTTCTCCATCCTAGCACAGATGACACAGGGGCTCAGCTGACACAGATTTGTTCAACTCTGCATTAGTAGTCATGTTCCTTTGAGCACATGTTTACTTTACAGATAAAGAAAAGACAAAGACAGTAAGAAAGTGAGGAAGATGAAAGAAACACAGATACAGAGAGAAAAACCTTCTGAAATAGAAGAGTAATTTATCATGGCACGAGTCACAATAGCTATAATATGGAATGAGTCTTTGTGGTTGTCGATGGAAAAATGGATATATGCATGTATATATGTATGTGGGGGGTGTGTGGGGGGGTGTATTTCGTTATATTTAACTGTAAAGTAAAAATAATCCAATGCATTTTTAGGAGAATGGACGAAACTAGGAACATGATATTAAGGAAAACAAGCCAAGTTCAGAAGGATTAATATCACACGTTGTCTCTGACATGTTTCACTCACATTTTTTAGAGACTATTAGGTAAACTCAACCAGCATGCTGCCTGATTTTCTGGTTTGCCTACAACTTTCCTTCCTTCTATGCTCCTTCATGTTTCTTCTTATTTGACAAGAGTCCTGGGACCATAAGACACAAGGCTGATGGCCCAGAGACACCAATGATGCTCATACTGGAGAAACAGGTGGTACAGGCTGGGAAACACCCACATCTCATTGCTCAGAGAAACAGGTTTACTCAAAATGGTACCATGAATAGGATTACTGATCTGTGCTCACAGACTCCAGTTACCTCCTTAGCACCTCAGCACATGACCTACAGGCTCAGCAACAACCATTTCTACACTTTGAAAAAACCCCAAATGTTACCAAGAGTTTGGCACTGTTATCTTTTTCTCTAATACTGCTATTCTTCCACTGGTCGAATTGTGCCTCCTCCTGGCAGAGAATGTATCAAAACAACTGTGGAGACTTGCATTTCAATTCTGATTTGTTATGAGAGGCCTTCCTGCTGATGGTATCCACTCAAATCTTGGGCTCAGCCTTGAAGGACTTGATTGGCTAGTGGAATTACCAGAAAAAAGACTGTGTGCTTCCAGTGGCTACCACCAAAAACAGTGATGAGCATTAAAGTAGTGATGAGCAATTAAGTAAGCACAGTTCTAAATGTCAGGTTGTAAAATAATTCTTGAGAGATAAGGAGCATGAGGGAAAATATCGAGTAGTTTCTATAACACAGTAATGAGCTGTATTGAGTAACTACTGTGTACAGACAATATGCTAACTGTTTTGTAAAATAGGTATGATCTCATTGAATCCTAATAACATACCTATATGGTAGCTATCATGGTTATATCCATTTAAAGGACAAAGAAATGAAAGAGAACTTCACTAAAACCTCACAGCACCAAAATGTAACCCAGGCTGCTCTGATTCTGGAGCCCAGGGGTTTTCTCAATTACAGAATTTATTTTTCCTCATGCAATTGAAAAAAACAAAATAAGAATAACAAAAAAAAAAAACAGCTGTAGGAGCCAGGCATTGGTGGCTCAACCTGTAATTTGAGCTAATTAAGAGACTGACAACTAGAGGATTGCAGTTCAAAGCCAGCCTGAGAAGAAAAGTCCATGATGAAACTCTATTTCCAATTAATCAACAAAAAAAGAAAAGCTAGAGGAATGGCTAATCTGAGTTCAGGTTTCAGTAGCAAAAAGAAAAGGAAACAAACCACCCTAGGGATTCAGCCAGAAGAACCATGAGGTGGTAGGAAGCCTGTTTTCTAAACCCATCCCACCCATGTGGCGTTGTTCTATTCCCACATGAAACTGGAAGGGTGGTATGATTAGAACACAGGTCCTTTAAAGTCCTTTCTGGCTGAAACAATTTATGAAACTGGTCCCCTGGGAGACTTTCCGGAGGGCTATTTCTGCTTTGCTCTGTTTGTTTGTTTGTTCAAAGGCTCTCACTTGATGGATGCAGAGAACAAAGAAGTGGTAACAGATCTGAGAACCGACAATTCAATTCTCACTTGAATGTTTTCCATTCTGGGTCCTGTTAAGGCCAGGATGCTAGTATAGTGGGAAGTGTGTGGCACTTAGAAGTGCCCTCCCTGACATCCAACTATGTTGCCCTCTCCCATGGCATCTCCATGGGTGTCAGTCAAAGGAGAGACACAGGGGCATGATGCAAGTCAATGACACAGCCCTCCGCAGATGTCCATCCCAGGACAGCTCCAAACCAGCCCTGTCATGCACGCATAAGCTCCAGCCCTGCGTGCAGGGCATGGGAGCAGCTGGAGGCTCAGAGGGCTTGTGGATAAGCCACCATCTCCGAGAACAACAAGTATCTACAAACTCCCGTCTATAAGTCCTAAGTCCAGAAATACTATTTGTACTTCAACCTCACCTCATACGACATATTTATTAATTTCATAGATTAGAGTTTTGATTTGGGTTTTGTCTTATTTGTGTGTGTGTCTGTGTACCTGTAACTAGGGCTTAAACCCAGGGCTTGGGCGCTGCCTCTCCGCTTTTTCACTAGTGCTCTACCTCTACTATTTGACTATTTAAGACACAGCTTCACTTCAATCTTTTCCTGGTTAATTGGAGATTGGAGTCTCATGAACTTTCCTGTCTGCACGGCTTAGAACTGCAATTCTCACATCTCAGACTCCTGAGTAGCTAGGATTATAGGCATGAGCCACCAACACCAAGTAGGTTTTTTTTAAAATTTTGTCTTTTTATCCACCAAGACATTTTGAATTCAAAGCTAGAATCTACTGACCAGATTTAACCTTCAAGAGACCTTTGCTGTTCTTCTCTTTCTCTCTCCAGCTGTCAAAACAAACCCGTCCTTCAGGGCCAATCACAAATGCCACCATCTCCAGTGACATTCTTGATTCTTCAGCCACACTTCTCCCTCAACTCTGTCCCAAAGATCACACGGTGGCCTTCACAGATGTGAATAGAGTTAGCAATACATTGTATACTTGCAGCAGCAGGACACCCTACCACTTGAGCCAAACATCCACACCCAGAGTAGTAGAGTTTAATGAAAGGAACACAACCAGAATGAAGGTCAGCAGAGCATGTGGTTGGCAGGACAGAAGAAGAAAAACCATAGCTGTCCCAATTAAATCCCAGACATAATTCTCAGAGAAGTAGTTCCTTCATTAGAATGATAATTCTCTTCTCCAAACTGTCAGGGAAAGGGAGACTCTACTCCCTATTGTTGTTCTCATGCTTTGTGTTTGTCAAGAGTTTAGCAGCCAACTTGACCCCATGAGAAAGAGACCAAAAGAACCAGAGAGCAAGTTATATGGACACCATTGAGCCATGGCCTTCCTCCAGACTTAAGGGAAAAATCAACTCCAGTTTGTTTAATCCACATTGGAATAGTTTATGTTACTTACACTTTAAAGGGCTCCATTTCCAATCTTACTTCTCCCAACCCATCTTCATGGTTCTCTTTATTGACTCTGTCAGCTACTGATCTTCTAAATGTCAGTGGTCAACTCTTGTCCATGACCTTACAATACTTCAAGCACAAGATTCTCCACGACCTAAGAGACCAAAGAGCTAATGTGAGTGAAACCTAAGTTTGGATTAAATGGATAATTAGATGTAGTTAAGAGGTGTTGTTCTATTTATTTTATGAATATATGGTGGATGGTGTAAGTTTACAGCACTCATAGAGATAAAGGGTTTGAAGGAATACCATTCCAAGGGGAATGAATGTTGAAACAAGATAAATAGATGGTCCTGAGCAGGAGTCCCTATTCCTGTGATCCAAGAAAACAACAAGAAGAAAATGACTGAAGTTTCAGACATGTGGACAGAGACAAAAAGAAGTTGGGCTGGAGTTGTGCACAAACACAAACATAGGATTGAGGCTTGGGAGAAGGTGGTTTGGAACATTCCTTGTTAGGGATGGAAAAGGAAGTTTGGTGGGTTTTTGCTTTGCTTTGTTTTGTTAATTGGGGTTTGAGGGGAGAGTAGTACTAGGGCTTGAACTCAGGGCTTGATCAGTGTCCCTTAGCTTTTTCTCTCTAGGCTGGTACTCTGTTAGTTGATCCACAGTTCCACTGATGGCTTTTTGCTGGTTAATTGGAGATAAAACTCTCATGGACTTTTCTATATGAGCTGGCTTCAAACTGTGACCTTCAGAGCCCAATTTCCTGAGTAGCTAGGATTATAGGCATAAGTCAGGGTGCCCTGCTGAGAAGATTTTTTGAACAGATGTAAAGACTTCTTTGGTATAATTATATTAGTTTGCTGATTAGAAATGGCAGCAATTTCAATACTTGGTTTTTTTTCCACTCCCAACATCATATAAAGAGATAGAATAATTTTTAATGAATAAGTCCATAAAGATGAGGGAAATTGGGCTGCTGAAGAAGTTAATCGATTTTTAGAAAATAAAATTGGTGGGATGGTCAGTAGTCAGATAGCTGGCAGTGAAATTCCTGCTGGTAAAAAGATGTATCACTAGCCTAAGCTACCAACATCACTTGGGTGTTTATCAGAAATGCAAATACTCTGGTCACATCATAGACCTCTATCTATGCTCTCTAGGGGCAGGGTCCAAGTGTCTGTGCTTCAACAAGCTCTTCAGGTAATTTTTATATTTGGTAAGTATGAAAAGCATCATAAGGAATTGTCAGAATCCAGGGTGTTGGGAACAAAAGCACCTGGTATTTCTGAGGACATACATCCAAAGTGACATGACACCTCAAAAGAACTGGCTTAGAACACAGATTCATTCTTTTAGTTCAGACTGCCAGGTGACAACACCAACAGGAATAAGAGTTAGAGAACTTTTAGTTTGATTAGATGAGGCAATCTTCAGCCCTAAAAAGAATCCAAGAAAGGAGTTTACAAAGAAAGACAGGTTGACCCATTGCAACAATGAGACGTACAAGATGCTATGTCAAAAAATGAACTTTACAATTTAGGTTGTAGAAGAAGAGCGGGGGGGGGGGGGGGGGCACGAGGTGGGGGAGTGTAGTTGTGGAGATGGGAGGAAAGGGATGGTAGCGAAAAACAAAGGAGGAGTCAACAATGCTTGGTAAGAAATGTACTCATTACCTTGCTCATGTAATTGTAACCCCTCTGTATAGTATTTCACAATAAAAAAAACTTATTTTAAAAAAGAAAAGAAAGAAAAATGAATAATCAGAAAAAAAAGAGAGGGCTGGGAATGTGACTTTGTGGTAGAGTGCTAGCCTAGCATGCATGAAGCCTTGGGTCCAATTCCTCAGTACCACATAAACAGAAAAATCTAGAAGTGGTAGAGTGCTAGCCTTGAGCTCAGTGATAGTGGCCAGACCCTGAGTTTAAGTCCCAGGATTGGCAAGAGAAAGAAAGAAAGAGAGAAAGAAAGAAAGAGAAAGAGAAGGAAGAGGGGGGAGGGCGGGAGGGAGAAAGGAAGGAAAGAAAGGAGGAAAGAAGGAAGGGAGGCAGGGAAAGGATTCCACAGAGGAAAAACCTCTCCATAGGGTTGGTCAAAGGCCATATGTAGACCAAGCAAGAAGGCACAGGTGAAGGAACCAGGAAGTAGTCTACCTACGTCCTCATCCCACAGATACTGAGTCTGCTAGTGCCTTTAGATTTCAATTTAGACTCCAGAAATATGAGAAATAAATCTCTAAGATTTGTAAGCCCTTTAATCTATGACATTTGGTAGTAGAAATTCTTTAATGTCTCTCTTTCCCTACATATTCAAATCTCCTACATGGACCAAGTTCCCTGGACATGGTTTTGATAAAAAAGTAGAAGAGGCAAGATTGAATTACAGAGATGAGACATCATTTTAAGTGAAATTCTGCCTACATGGTAGAGGGAGAAGACAAACTTGAAAAATGAAAAATCCCATAGCTGCCTTTATCTATTATGGGAGATAACTAAAGGTATATTTAAAACTCAGAATCAAAAGAAAACTTCAAAAGAAACTACCTCCAGATGAGACTCTCATAAGTATCTCATGCAGCAAAAGCTCACCCCTTTTAAAACCAGAGGTCACCGAAAAGGAAATGCAAAACTCTATGCAAAGACCCCATACGAACAAATGAGAAAAGGCACTAAAAATGTATAGAATGTAAAAGACACTTACAAAGGGAGTTGCCTAAACTTGTGAATATTTTTAAACTTGTGAATATTTTGCCATGAATTTTTAAAAAAATGGACATGTGTGTGTCATATATATGCCTTAAATATATATTTATTTATATAGATATATACTGATATACATGTGCTACATACATATATATTATGTATATATATGTATATATGACATATACATTGTGCGAATGTATGTGTGTGTGTGTATGCAAGCGTCCAAGAATACAAGAGTTGGCATGGCTCAGGAAAGAAGTGAAACAAAATTAAACTATCACCATGGAAACAACTTTGGTAAATACAAAGTGAAAGCTTCGTACTGGAAATAGAGAAATCAAGGAGAAAATATAGTTAAAATAAATGGGGATATGGAATTAAGAGGGACAGTAGAGAGAACAATGAAAAACCTGTGTAAACAAATACTCGGTGTCTCTGATTTTAAACATGAAGCAGAGACAAAGAAAGAAATGATTCAGAAACACTTTGCAAAATCGAGGATTTGATTAAAAAATAAAAGGGTACACAATGTCCCGGGAAAATGTAACAAAGAGACATATTATAATGAAGCCAGTGAACTTCAAAGATAAAGCACTCTTTGTAGAGCTATGGAAAAATGCTGTCATTTACAAGGAAAAAATAAAATAAGGCTGACCTCAGATTTCCCCTGAATAAACTCCCAGACCAGAAAACAGTAGAGAAGTCCTTATAAAATCTTCAAGAAGATGAAGGCAAGAAATACACATTTTTAAACATCTGGTGAGCCTTTCTTACAGACAACAGTAACGGATGAACTTCAGTGAACCAAAAGATAAATGAAAAACCAATAGACTGAATCTATTTTACTGTGGGACAAAACTTAAAGGAGCTATAAACATTATCACAACTGAGCAGAAAATAGCATTTGAAAAAAGAAGGGATAGAATAACTTGGTACTATAGTAGTATTCAGAGAAAATTGTAAATCCTGTTTGTACATTCATAAAAAATTGAACTTAAACAATTGAAATAAGTATTCACCTTTTCAAATTAGAAGGGAAACAATAACAATAGAAAGGAAGAAAATGGAAGAAACTTGTAAAGAAAAAGATAGACAAAATATGAATTTAAAATTTTGAAGAAATCAAAAGTCCTTTTAGGGTACCAAAGCCAATTCTGTACAGGGACAGAGAGCAATAAAATGAATTAGTTGTTAATCTAACTTGATAAAAGGAAAAGTATAATAAAAAAGTATAAAATAAAATACAGTGGAAGAGATACTACAAATCAAGCCATAAAAATGATTTTGCTAAATTCTACACCAGCAAATTTTAAAACCTGGATGAAATATATAATTTTAATTAAATTAAGTTTATGAAAATGCAACTTGATAAAATTAAATCTAATTGATGAATGCCCACAAACTTACTTAAAACTTCAGAAAGGGGCTGGAAAGGTGGCTCAGTGGTAGAGCGTTTGCCTTGCATGCCTGAGGCCCTGGGTTCGATTCCTCAGCACCACATAAGGAAAAAGAAAAAAAGCCAGAAGTGGCATTGTGGCTCAAGTGGTAGAGCACTAGCCTTGAGCTGAAGAGCTGAGGGACAGCACCCAGGCCCAGAGTTCAGGACCCACGACAGGACCAAAAAAAAAAAACTTCAGAAAGTCCTGTTTTCCTAAAACCACTCTCTCAAGATAGTTTCAAATTGGGCTGTTTCTTAGCTTAAAAGTATTGAAAGATTTCCATATCTTAGCTATGATAAATAATGCTACAATAAACATAGTTGTGCTGGTAGCTTTAGTGTGGTCTTGTTTGTAAACATTTGGGTAAATGCCCAAAAGTGGGATTGCTGGGTCATAGGGGAGCTCTATGTGAAGTCTTTTGAGGAACCTCCATACTGCTTTCCAAAGTGGTTGAACAAGTTTACATTCTCATCAACAATGAAGTAAGGTTCCTTTCTGTCCACATCCCCTCCAGCATCTGTTGTTGTTAGAGTTCTTGATTTTTGTCATTCTAACTGGAGTGAGGTGGTATCTCAATGTTGTCTTGATTTGCATTTCTTTTATGGCTAGGGAGGTTGAGCATTTCTTCATGTGTCTATTGGCCATCCTTCTTTCTTCTTCAGAGAAGTTTCTCTTTAAGTCTTTAGCTCACTTATTTATTGGGCAGTTGTTTCTTTGAGGATTTGTTGTTGGGGGATTTAATTTTTTGAGTTCCAAGTATATTTTAGATATGAGACCCTTGTCCGTTGTATGGCTAGTGAAGATCTTCTCCCAATCCGTGGGCTTTCTATTGATCTTGCTAACTATGTCCTTTGCCATGCAGAAGCTCTGCAACTTCATGCAATCCCATTTGTCCAACCTTTCTTTGATTTGTTGTGTTTCCGGGTCTGTATTCAGAAAATTTCAGCCTGAGCCAAGGAGACCTAGGGTTTCTCCTATTCCATCCTGTAATGTTTTCAGAGTGTCTGCTTTGACTTGGAACCAACCCAGATGCCCCTCAGTAGATGAATGGATCAAGAAAATGTGGTATATATACACAATGGAATTCTATGCCTCCATCAGAAAGAATGACATTGCCCCATTTGTTAGGAAATGGAAAAACTTGGAAAAAATTATATTAAGTGAAGTAAGCCAGGCCCAAAGAAATATAGGTCCCATGGTTTCCCTTATTTGCAATATCTAGTATACGTATGAGTCAAGAGGAAAAGGTCAGATAATGTGATGTTAGGAAAATGAACCCTTAGATATGTATTTTAATGTTTTTTTTCTTTCATGTATTTGTTTCTAACACATTTATAAGATTATTTCTTTGTTGCTTTGTATGTCCCTCCCCCACAGTATAACCCCTGCTTTCACTATATTTGATGTCAGTATAACTTGTGGAGGAGATGGGGAAAAACAAGTCGTTTAAGGATACAGGTGCACCTGTTGCAACAATGAGAAGTACAAATTGTCACGTCGAAAATGAGCTTGGTGTGGGGGGGGGGGGTATTAGGGGGGAGGGGGGGAGGCCGGGAAGGGATGTGAAGGGTAAACAAAGGAGGAGGCTGCAATGCTTGATAAGAAATGTACGCATTATCCTGCCCATGTAATTGTAACCCCTCTGTACAGTATGTTCACAAAAAAAATAAATAAAATAAAATGAAAAAAAAAAAGATTTCCATGTGCTTTAGGTTACTGTAGAGCATATAAAAAGAATTTCAAAAGTGAAGCACCAGTGACTCATGCTCGTAATCCTAGGAACTCAGGAGGCTGAGATCTGGAGAATATGGTTCAAAGCCAGTCCAGGCAGAAAATTTCCTGAGCCTTTTATCTCCAGTTCACCACAAGAAATCTAGAAGTGAAGAGTGGCTCAACTGAGAGGACCAGCCTTGAGCGAAAAAGCCAAGCAAGAGCATGAGGTTCCAAGTTCAAGACCCACTACAATCACAAGGGGAAAAAGAAGAAGAAGGGGAAAAAAGTTCCAGAATGGAACTAATAGAATCTATTGGCATAAGAAAACACATAAAATAATTTTACTTAGGAATAAGTTCTAAATTTTTAAATAAGTTCTAAACACTCCTTCTCAAGACAATACATTAAAAGACATAAATACATTTCTTAGCATAAATTGAAATATTAAATGTTAACAGATAAATATAATCTTGAGTATCATTGCCCTGACCACTGAACTACCTTTCAAAATAACTGCATACCTGTTTTTGAGACTCATACACTAGAAGAGAATATTACATTGTAGAGCTACTCTAGAAGGCATTTTGACCTTTTCTGAAAAACCAACCTTTCAAATTTTGAATGATTCAGTGACTTTACTTCTGGATATCTATCTCCCAAAAAATGACTCATGTTCACATAAAAACCTTTGCACAGATTTGAGAGTAACTTTATTCATAACAGACAAGAACAAGAATCGGTACAGGTTACAATGTGGAGCTTAAGTATTGCCCATTGATTCATTATGTGTGGGATGCTTGGCCCCACCCACTAGCACACTATTGATATGTAATGAAACCTTTAGGCAGAGCCTGGTAGAAAGAACTTAGATCATTGGAGGCTTGCCTTTGAAAGGGATACAGAGATCTAAGCCCTTCCTTTCTTTTTTTTTTCGGGGGGAGGGGCGGGGGTTCCAGTCGTGGGTCTTGAACTCTGGGCCTGGGCGCTGTCCCTCAGCTCTTCAGCTCAAGGCTAGCGCTCTACCACTTGAGCCACAGCGCCATTTCCGGTTTTTGTGTTTTTGCTTATGTGGTGCTGGGGAATCGAACCCAGTGCCTCAGGCATGCAAGGCAAGCGCTCTACCACTGAACCACCTTCCCAGCCCCTAAGCCCTACCTTTCTTCCCCCCCCCCCCCCCTTTGCTTGCTAGCTGCCATGACCTAAGAGGTTTTCTTGTATTGTCCTTTTCTGCCATGATGTTCTTGCCTTACAGCATGTCCTGTTGACTGACTGTAAAGGGATCTAGGGACCACACACCCAAACCTCTGGAATCGAACAGGGGAGGGCGTGAATTTGCTCAGTGTATACTGTGTGCACATATGAAAATATCATAATGAAACCCTCTCTATTACAAATCTATGCTAATTCAAAATTAAAATAGGTTTTAAACCAGAAAAAAGTAGTCTCAAGTTAAAACACAGATACATATTTTATGAGAGCAATTTAATAATCCATATTCCAAAGTCATTATTTGTGTACCAGATACAGTTGAATAGTAATGTGTGAACAACAGGCTTTTGCCAACTGGCTGCATTATTTGTCAACAATATGATTCATCAAGACCCTTTACAAACGTCACAACCAAGCATTTTTCAAAATCAAACCCATAGCTAAGAGGATTCCCTTATACTTTAATATCTCATATTAATAACAAATGAGTTTTGAATGTACCCAGAAATCGAATGGGTCTCTAGAAGAAAATGGTTAGTTGGGATTTTTCTTTGCATACATTAGTGATACAAGGGGAATTTTAGTGTGACATTCCCACACATGTAAACAATCTATCACAATCAACTTCACCCCTTCCATCACTCCCTACTGAATTCCTCCTTAAATCATTTCCAAAAGGTCTCACTGTTCTATTTTCATGTATGTAAATAAAATACTTCAACCATATTCAGCTTCATTCAGCCTTTTTGTTAATCCTCCCACCTCCTGCTGCTATATCCTATCTGAGCCTATTTTACTTTCATTATTTTTTTCTGTGTGTATTAGTTGTACCAACGGATTTCCTTGTAGTATTTCAGACTTATATGCATTATATTTTGTTCAGAATAACCTTTTATTGCTTGCTTTCTCTTCCCTGTTGTCCAATCCCCTAGTTACCAGCAGCTTTCATTGAGGTTCTTATGCCATCTACAAGAAAAAATATTTCTAAAATATTTTGTTCACTACTTTAAGACACCTGTGGAATTCTTTGTTTCACTCACTAATAAAGCAAAAGAAAAATAGGGATGCAAAACTGATGTATCTTTCAGATGTATTTGAAAAGTTAAACTTTTTCTTAAACTTCAAGAAAATAAGAAAAGGGGGAATTAAGATGAGATTTATTAACAAATTTATATTATATAAACTTTATATGCTAGCACCTTCCAAGAGGCTGATCTTTGTGTGTGTTAAATAAGGATTGGCTTAACAGAAGTTTAGAAATAAACTATTCTACTTGAATAGTTTTAAATCCTATGATTGATTTTAAATTAATGTTATTAATCCTCTTGTAATTATGTCATTCTTTACAATATTTACCTACAGTGTTATAGTATATACAATGAAGTATACACATGATACCTGTTCTACTATTGCATAGAATTTTAACTGTTATAATCAAGAAAAGTTCTAGTTTCTAACTAGTTTCTAACTAGAACTTCTATATTGAAAAGAAAGTAGCCTTCTTATACTAGCATGGCTAACTACATATTTGAGATAGTTCCAATGTACTATTTATTGAAGTTATTGCAAATGCAACAAAAGGTAAACCGTTAATAAACATGTAACAGGAAATTTACATTCCTTCAACTAGACTTGGAATCAATATCACAAGTTGAGATATTTTGATCAGATAGGAACTTTACTAATCTTGTTTATTTTGTTTTAAAAGTATAACTACAGTAAGTAAATAAATCAGTGTTAGGAAAATAACATTGAGCCTCCAGCAAAGAGATGAGAAAATTATGAGGACTGGATGAAGATGTCCGATGGTCTTTATCTCTAAAAAGCCAGCTGGGGCTCCAAGGGCCAGAGGGTGCCCTCCTTGAGTCCTTGGCAGATTTCTGGATCCTAAATCATTGAGACCCAAGCTCTCAATCCTCTCGTCCCGTTCTACTCCGCTGTGCAAACCTCATTTATCCAGCAGATGAGTATTAAGTCACATTGTGTGCCAAACTCTGTGTCAGGGGTCAGGGGGAGGAGTAGTTAAATAGCTCTGAGCGTTAGCAGAGGACCAAAGCAGAGGTGGCAGCATCTTTGGCCTAAGGATGCTATGGCATTCCGACACTTCCCCGATGGGCGGGGCGGGGGCGGGGCCTGTCGCCTAGGAAACCACCTGCCTCGTGGAATTTCAGTTCCAAGCACCACTTTCCGGATGAATGGCTGCAGATGGCTCCGTGTTCGGTTGCTGCTCCCAGCCTCCAGGGGTAGAGGAGAGACCTGAGGCTCCAGGAGCAGCGGCCGCCTCTCACCAGTGCCCCCCGAGCTCTTCACAGATCCAAATATTTGTGCCCCTAGTGGGGAGAATGGGGGCTGCGGGAGAGATCTGTGGCTGGGTGTCGGTAACAGGTGGGAGCAGCGGGGAGTGGTTGGGCCGAAGGGCCCAAGGCTGGAAGCATGTCACAGCTCAGACACCCCCGCCGTAGCTTCTGGCACGCAGAAAGGGAGAGTCTGGAAGGGATTCGTGCTCAGGCCTGCAACGTCCCTATATTGAGAGTTTATCCATTGCCCAATGACGGCCCACAGCAGCTAGGCTAGTGAATCAGTGATCCAACAATGGTACATCCAGACAAATATGCATCAGTATAAAGGAGCAAACTGTACAGAGAGAGCTAGATTAAAGCGGGCAGAGACTGTATACATCAATTCATGTCCTTCTGGAAAAGGCAAACTGTAGTTACAAAATAGAACAGTGACAGTAAGAGGTTAGCTACAAAGGGGAAAATTTGTTGTCCAGTATCTATCGATTAAGTGAAACTCAGCCACCAGAAGGTTCTCCAAGAAGTCTTCATAGACACAAAATTCTATCTTTCTTTATATTTAAAAGTATGTTTCTATAACTGCAATACCCGAAGAGTAGGTTGGCAGGATATAAAATCTTAGGCTCCCATTTTTTTCCCTTAGATTTCAAAAAATGCTTTCCATTGTTGCCTTGCTCTAAACATTAGAAAATCCAATGTCAATATAATGCTTTCGTCTGTAATTTATGTGACACTTTTGTCTGGAAATCTTAAGGACATTCTTCCTTTATGTTTGAAATATAATAAGTGTATTAGCTTTTCTAGAGTTGATCACTTCAAGATTCATTTCCGCAGCTATATCTGATAGATCTTTACAACAGGTAGATATCATTTTATTTGTAGAAAATTCCCTTCCCTTATAGTTTTGCATAATAGTTCTATTGTTGGGGCTGGGAAGGTGGCTCAGTGGTAGAGTGCTTGCCTTGCATGCATGAGGCCCTGGGTTCAATTCCTTAGCACCACATAAGCAGAAAAAGCTGGAAGTGGTGCTGTGGCTCAAGTGGTAGAGCACTAGCCTTGAGCTGAAGAGCTGAGGGACAACTCCCAGGCCCAGAGTTCAGGTCCCACGACCAGCAAAAAAAAAAAAAAAAGTTCCATTGTTTTATACCTATTCTTCAACATTCTCAACAACTTTGACTGTCCTTCATCTTGGTATGCCTTTCCTGACCCTTTTTATTTTTTAATTTCATTTCATTTTCTCAAATGTTTCACCACTGTTCCTCAGTGTCCCTTATTAAGTTTCCATTTGAGTAATTTCTCCCTTACTGCAGTAGGTGGAGTTTAATTTCCCCCTCCAAAAAGTAATATCTACTTGAAACCTTTGAATGTGACATTTAGAAAAGGGTTTTTGCAAATGTAATTAAGTGTCTGGGGTAAGATCACCCAAGTTAGTGGGTGAGCTTTGTTCCAATGGCAAGTACCCTAAGGGAAGGGGCAGAACCACACAGAAAGGTAATGAGAAGATGGGAAAGACATTTGAGTGATGAACAAGTCAAAGAACACCACAGACTGCTAGTAACTACTGAAACCTAGAAGAGAAGCATGCATGGACCACTCTGGGCCTCCAGAAATGACCCTGATGATTCCTTCATCTCAGACTTCTAGACTCAATAACTATGACAGTAAAATGCTTTTTGTGTTTTAAACCACTTCGTGGTATTGGTTAAGACAGCCCTAGGAAAGCCGGGCACCAGTGGCTCACGCCTGTAATCCTAGCCACTCAGGAGGCTGAGATCTGAGGATCACAGTTCAAAGCCAGCCCGGGCAGGAAAGTCTGTGAAACTCTTATCTCCAATAAACCACCATAAAACCGGAAGTGGCACTGTAGCTCAAGTTGTAGAGCGCTTGCCTTGAGCTGAAGAGCTGAGGGACATCGCTCAGGCCCAGTATTCAAACCCCGTGACTGCCAAAAAAAAAAAAAAAAAAAGACAGCCCTAGGAAACTAATCTAGGATCTTTTTTATAATTTACTATTTAATTCTAGCATGATTTTCCCCTCTATTTTCTCCTTGAGTACAAGCAACTCTCTTAATTTCTTCCTACTTTTCAAAAATATCCCATCGATATTTTGATGTCTGATTAAAAGTAGTTTTCCATATTTCCAAATGCTGTGTGAAGTTATTTCATTTCATCTGAAAGTGCTGTATTACTGTTTTCTTCTACTTCATGACTTTCTTTCTTTCATTTTTATTTTGGAGTTGTCAAGCACTTGAGGTGTATTGAGTTTCTTTTTTTTTCTTTAAGTAGTTTTACATGGATTTATTCGATTCCATTTATTCTGTGGAGCAGGATGATCTTTTAGGATTCTTAGTTTAATGGTGCCCTCTTCTGTCAGTGCTGCAAAGTACATCTTCTATAATGATTATGTTTCAGAGAATGTAGACTCATCTGTCCTCCATATGAAATCCAAATCTGGTTTATAGTGAGGAATCTGAAGTGTTGTCAATAGGACCTCATCTTTGTAAAGATGTGTAGTTGAAATCTATTGTCTCTTAAGGAAGAACTTGCAAACCATAGTAGTTTTGCCTTACCCAAGGTGATAACTTCATGTTTCCTTATGCAGGAAGGTGTAAGCCAAGAAAGAAGAGAAAAGAGGGAAGGAATAGAACCAAAGACCCAGAAATGAACCCCAGACCTCTAGTCACCTAATCTTCGATAAGAGAGCCAAAAATAAAAAGGGAGAAAAGACAATCTCTTCAGTAAATGGTGCTGGAAAACTTGGTTAAACACATGTAGAAAACTAAAATTAGGTCCTTATATATCACCCTGCACCAGAATCAACTCCAAATGGATCAAAGACCTCGAAGTAAAAGCAGATACCCTGAAAACATTACAGAAAGGAATAGGAAAAACTCTAGGGTTCCTTGACACAGGTTGAACTTTTCTTAATAAACACAACAAATCAAAGAAAGGTTGGAAAAATGGGATTGCATGAAACTGCAGCGCTTCTGCATGGCAAAGGACATAGCAAGTAAGATTAATAGAAAGCCCACGGATTGGGAGAAGATCTTCACTAGCCATACAATGGACAAGGGTCTCATATCTAAAATATACATGGAACTCAAAAAATTAAATCCTCCCAAAACAAATCCTCAAAGAAACAGCTGCTCCAACAACTTAAAGAGAGACCTAAAGAGAGACTTCTATGAAAAGGAAATAAGAATGGCCAATAGACACATGAAGAAATGCTCAACTTCTCTAGCCATAAAAGAAATGCAAATCAAAACCGCATTGAGATTCCACCTAACCCCAGTTAGAATGGCTATAATCAAAAGAATCTAATAATGACAGATGGTGAAAGGGATGTGGCCAAAAGGGAACCCTATTGCACTGATGGTAGGAATGTAAACTTGTCCAACTACTCTGGAAATCAGTATGGAGCTTCCTCAAAAGACTACACATAGAGTGTGTATGACCCAGCAATCCCACTTCTGGGCATTTACCCAAATGATCACAAATAAGGCCATACTAAAGCTACCAGCACAACTATGTTTATCATAGCATTATTCACCATAGTTAATATATGAAGCCAACCCAGATGCCCGTCAGTAGGTGAATGGATCAAGAAAATGTGGAACACATATATAAACATACATATACATATACATATACATATACATATACATATACATATATATATATATATAAAATGAAATTCTATGCTTCCATCAGAAAGAACAACACTACCCATTTGTTAGGAAATGGAAAGACTTGGAGAAAATCATTTTAAGTGAAGTAACCCAGTCCCAAAGAAATATAGGTCCCATAGTTTCCCTTATTTGCAATAATTAGTATACTCATAGTATATTCTTATCAGATGAGCTGAAAAGCTCAAAAGCCATATACATACGACCATATAAGATGATGCTGAGTGAAATGACATAGACACAAGAGGTCTGTCTTTATTGTTATTTTAAATGTACCATGTGATTTTATTTGTTGTTGTTGTTTCCTTTGTACTTTCCCCTATGGTATGTCCCCTGATGTCACTGTACTTGATTTTGGTACCCTGCATTTTGTATATACAAATGTCTAATCTGGGAAGGGGAAGGGAAATAACAAAATGCTGTAACAAGGACACAGGATGACCCATTGCAACAAGGATACCCACAGGTATCCTTTACAACTTCTGGCAGGGGGTGGGATGGGGTGGGGTAGGGAAGAGTGGGGGAGGTGGGGGAGGGAGGGGATAGTGGGACAACAACAAGGAAGGGAAGAGGTAACAATGACCAACAAGTAATCTAT
Organism: Dipodomys spectabilis; assembly: GCF_019054845.1. Taxonomy (NCBI): domain Eukaryota; kingdom Metazoa; phylum Chordata; class Mammalia; order Rodentia; family Heteromyidae; genus Dipodomys; species Dipodomys spectabilis. The sequence goes on from NW_024870694.1 coordinate 18,427,963, forward strand.
TCATTGCCTTACTCATGTAACTGTAACCCCTCTGCACAGCACCTTTACAATAAAACAAAAAATTGGAGAACTTTTTAGTGTAGGATTAGAGATCACTAATAAATTATATATATATATATATATATATATATATATATATATATATATATATATACTATTTCTCAGAGGAAATATAAGAAGGTTTAAAAGAAAGGAAATACAACCATAAACATACATAACTCAGTTATACTAATTTACACAGTGAAAATACAATCACTTAATATTGATTTAACCAAGTGTAATACTACTAAAACCATATTAGAAATAAAAACATGAATAGTATAAGTAGATGAGAAGTAAACTGTAATATAACTAAACATTTTTATTCCATTATAGTAAATGTGTGTGTGTGTGTGTGTGTGTGTGTGTGTGTGTGTGTGTGTGTGTGTGTATGTGTGTGTGTTCTGGTGCTTGCATTTAGGGGCCTGGGTGCTATACCTGAGTTTTGTGCTCAAGGCTAGCCATAGCTTTACTCCCCAGGAAGGTAGGTCCTGGATCTTCTATAGGTAAAACATAGGAGTCTGGAATTCAGGGGATAGAAGTAGAATGTGACCCTACTTAGTCATCATTCTTCATTGGTGAATTTATATTTCTTTATTGTGCTGAGAATGGGCTTGAACTCAGGCCTCTGTGGGTTTGCTTGGCTTTTTTTTTTCTGATAGCTAGTGCTCCACACTTGAGCCATACCTCTAGTTCCAAATTTATACTTCTTGGCTCCTCAGACTTTGTGGTTCTAAAATCCTATCTCCCAAAGAAGGTACACTCCCACCAGGGTACACATTAAGAATTCCACTAAACTTAAACTACAGTTACTAACCCTCTTGCTGCCAGTAGGCTAAAACATAGAGACATGAGTTACCAACCAGCATGACAGGGGACCTAGGTCTTTATGAGGAGGTAGATCGGAGCTACACAATGAAGGTGGGGAGGAATAGGTTCAGTACTCAGGGGGTTCTGGGACATTTCTTGGTAGTCCTATGGCCAGCATCAAGTGTAAATTAAAAGGTATAGAAAACTGGCCTGGTAATCAGGAGATCAAATCTCTTGGGTAGAAGATCTGAGTCATCAAGAAAAGGACCCAAAATGGGGCACTGGTGGCTCATGTCTGTAATCCTAACTACTCAGAAGTTTGAGATCTGAGGATCACCATATACAAAGCCAGTCCAGGAAGTGAGAGAACAAGAGTAACTATCTTGCTCAGGCGACATTTCATGATTAACTTTATGCCTTTGTTCTAAGCCATTCTGGCCAAGATGTTTTTGAGGAGTGTTATTGTATTGAGAGGTATTATTATATTGAAATTGACCAGAACCTGCACAGATTACAGAAAGAGGTTGTTTATACTGAAACCATTAGACCCTAACTATGCCCCCACACACAGATGACCCATCAGGTTCTGTAACCCCCTGCCGATGCTAACCACTCTGGAATGTTGCCCCGAGCCAATCAGATTTGTATTCACATATAATTCTGTTTGAACACCTGGATAAAGTATCTTTTTGTCACCTTGTGGTTTTTGCCTTTATAAAACCTGCTGGAATGTCACTCGGGGTCTGCTACCTTCCTCTGCTGTGTCAGAGTGTATGGGAGGAGGCCCGAGCCTTGGCTAGTTCTAAATAAACCTTGCGTTTTGCAGTTCGAGTGTCTGAGTCTCTGGTGGTCTCTGGTGGTCTTTGAGGAGTGGGCACTTCAGTTGGGGGCTCGTCCGGGATAGGCCGAGAGACCCCCGAGACCCCATACCTCGAAGGTAAGAGGTTAGTGTCTTTGTTCAGTGTGTGTCCTGTCTTATGTCACTTTCGTTTTGGCCGTAGAGGCAAACTACATAAAGAACTGCAACGCCACAGTCCTGGACTGTGGCGCATTGGATCAGAGTATCCACAGTGGGGAGGACTGTGAGGCATTGGACAGATGTGTCCACGCCACAGTCCTGGACTGTGAGGCATTGGATCAGAGTATCCACAGTGGGGAGGACTGTGAGGCATTGGACAGATGTGTCCACGCCACAGTCCTGGACTGTGAGGCCTTGGATCAGAGTATCCGCACCACCGTCCCGAGGGCCGAGGACGCTCCGTCCCCGGAAGGAAAGAGGTGTTTTGATACCCCACTATCAGAGATAGAGAAAGAAGCCAGGAAGAACTGTTTTTGTAGCGACAAGTGTTTACTGTTTTGGGGAGAGTGGAGCTAGGCAGAGAGGCCGATAGGTCCCAGAGGTCAGAGCAGATATTTTGTCTCACTCCCAAAAGGTGTCTGTTTGTGTGTTTTGTGTGTCTTTTACTGTTAAGTTGTGTTTTAATTATTGAAGCTTTCAAAATGGGAGGAAATGTTCCCTCCTGCCCTCTAGACCTGGCTGTTGCCTACTGGAAAGAAGTTAAGGAGATAGCTCAAAATCAGAGTGTGGCTATTAAGAAGGAAAAGTGGACTGTTGTCTGTTGGAAATTTTCTCTGGCATTTGCCTGACTTTCCACACCATGCAGCACTGTTCGCTTTGTGCCATTTCTGTCTGTCTTAATTATGTTTTTTTCTTTGTTTAATGAAACTGCCACTGACTACCTATAAGTGGCACCAACAACATCTTAGCCTCAGGCCTTGGCTCAGGGGGGTCTGAGCACGGGGGGAGAACCTCCCAGGCTGAGGGGACGGTCGTGAGGGACTTCTTTCCCTTGCCCCACGATGACTGGGAATTCTCCTCCGCCTTGGAAGGCCCCTGGGTCAACGTTTGCAGGAATCCAAAAGAAAAATTCTCTGGAATAAGTAGAGGGGGTTTGAATCCCCTGGTAAGTGGATTTGAGATGTAACCCCATTCACTGATTTTGTCTTTGTGGCCACTTGTTTGTCTTGTTTACTTTGGTGTGTTTTCTGAGATGGGGAAGTTTTGGGTGAGAGTGGCAGGCTCACTCAGCAGACTCTGGATTCAGCTTACTGAGTGAGAACGGTGCAGAGTTCTGGTAGGGATGAACTGGGGGCCCATTAGTCCCCAACTCAGCCTTTGGTTGTTGTCCAGTTTTGTTTTAGAATTGCTACCAGTTTTAAGTGTAGGTCCTTGGTTTTGTGTTGTGTTTTGTTATTTATTTGAGCATCTCTGGGGAAATAAAAGTTCCAGCCTCTGGCTGGGCTCAGTCACAGACCTGCTATACCCTCCTCCCTCTGAGGCATGGAAGGTTGCTGAACTAGTTTGGTTCCCTTCAAGCCTCAAGCTGCATTTTCTCCTTGTGGAGGCTGCAGGCGGGGAGGGTGTAGGAGGTTGTGTGCTTGGTTTGGACTTTTCAGCTAGTCCTGACAATGTAACAATTTGTAAAGTGCTGTTGTCTAAAATTGGATTAAAAAAAAAAAATCAGGCCAGTTTAGTTTCAGATGACCCCCCCCCTCCCCCAGCCCTCCTCCTACAGAAGGAATTCAAAAGACCCATTGGTGAATTGCCTTGCTAAATAAGCAAGCTCTGGGAATATGAAGCTTAACAAAGGTACTTAGTTTAAAAGAAATACTGTCTTAAATTTTTGTTTAAAAACTTTAGAAAATGTACATACAACTGATTTTGATTTGTGTGCGCTTTAAGATCTGTATGAGTGTTTTGTATGTGTTTGTGAACATGTTCAAGATAAGAATTGTCAGTATGCTGTAACAATTGGGTGAGTTTAAATTTAAAATATAAAAGATTATGAGGTTTGGACATTACCAAAAATTTTAAGAACTTTCACATTGTTTTAAATGGCTTTTTAAGGATTCTTTAATTTGAAAATTAGAAAATCTAGTATTTTAAAATCTAATATTTTAAAATGCATTGTCTGTTTGGGATTTAGTTCCATTGGCTAAAATTTGGGGATAAATATTAGAAATTTAAATGTAAAGGTTAGTTTAACACTGTCAAAGACCGTACCTGTTTTGTTTGTTTAAAACTGTGTATTTCATTCAAGAACCAAGAGAAAAGAAAAGGGAAAAACTTAGAAGCCAACAGAAGACCTCTTTAGGGGTTAGGGGTGAACAGGCAGAAGTGCAGTTCAGCTGGTCATGCACGGTGGGACAGGGAGGAGTCCACAGATGGTGGGACAGGCCCTGGGAGGAGTCCACACATGGTGAAAGAGGGCAAGCTGGCACAAACGCAGTTCATCTAACCCTAAAGACTTGGATTGGGTGCATGCCCATTCCATAGGAGGGGCCGAGTGGCCCATCTTTGTTTTGTCCCTTTTCCCTGCAGATAGACACTGGAAACATGATGGTAAAAATTAGTGATGTGGTGATCTGATTAGTATTGCTAAAACTTCCCCTTGGATGTGTTAATATTAAAATTAGGAAGGCCTTAAAAAGAGGGTTAAAAAGTTTATTTGTATAATGTGACTTGCTTTTAATGATGTTTTACAATTAGGATTTTTGTTATTGTTGTTGTTGTTGTTGTTGTTTGGGTCCCATCGTGGGGCCTGAACTCTGGGCCTGGGCACTATCCATCAGCTATTCAGCTCAAGGCTAGCACTCCACCACCTGAGCCACAGCGCCACTTCCGGCTTTTTTTCTTTTTGCTATGTGGTGCTGAGGAATCGAACCCAGGGTCTCAGGCATGCAAGGCAAGCGCTCTACCACTGAGCCATCTTCCCAGCCCTAAGATGTTTTTTAAAAGTTATAAAGGTGTTAAGTCTAGCTTCTTGGTACAGTTATGATGATTGTAATTTTTTCATTAAGGAAAAATTGTTATTTGAGTTTAAAATTTTAATGTGTATCTGTTTTAAACAAGCAGCCAAGAGGCAATGAGTGATGCTTGGCCTCAAGATTTTAAGGGATTTTTTAAAAATGCAACTAAAAACGAAAGTATAAAGTATTAAAAGAGATTAATAGGAGGCTTAAAAAATTAAGAATGGATTTTTGGATATAAAGTTTAAAAGTAAAATTGTTCTTAACATTTGCCTCAAAGTGCACAAAGAAAAAATTAGGATTACCAAAAGAATTGCTATTCCAGTTTGCTCAGAGAATTCTTACAAGTTTGTCAGATGTAACTTTGGCTTTTAATAAGCTTCAAGTAAGAGCATGCTTAAAAGCTACTTCTATGTTGACCACCTTGTTGCTTTTAATTGGAGTAAAGTGGCCTTTTATAAGACTCATTGATCTGCAAACTGGTTCAAAGCCAGCCCGGGCAGAAAAAGGTCCCTGTGAGACTGTCACCTCTAATCAGCCAGCAGAGTGCTGAAAGAGCAAGCAAAGTTGCTTTGGGACTCAAAGTGGCAGAGTGCTAGCCTTGAGCTGTAGAGCTGAGGGATAGCACTCAGGGCCCGAGTTCAAGTCCAGCGACCAGCTAAGGGAAACGCCAATGAGGCATTTATCTCGGTGTAGAGAAGACACTTCTGGGACAAGAGCGATGGAGGAGCATCCAGAGGCAGTAAGCCATTGTTTGGATGGCAGAAATGTCAGATCCTAGATTCATTTCTGTGTGGCCCTTCAAAATTGGTCAGAGCCAGGAGGTCATGGGAAGATAGTTTGTAAGCATGCCAAATGTCCATGACTATCTACCTTGTAAGGGACAGGAACTTGCCAGTCCTCTGTGATAGTAGTAAAAAGCTAATGTTATAAAATATGGGGTATAGTTTAAATCTCAGCCCCTTTATGTGCCAAAAGCTCTAATTGGCAGTAACTTTTGAGCTGACACCAGCTACATGAAATTCGTCTGCTCAGGAAAAAGTTGTAAACCTGAGAGTGTGTTTCTACTGATATCTGCCTGAAGGCCTACATAGGTAATTTAGGCATTGTTAGAGTCACTAGAGATCGCATTCCTAAGTCATCCAGAAAGATGCTTTTACAAATCAGAGTGCTAAACAAGCTACACTGCTGTAGCCGGAGAAAAGTTTTGGGCAGTTGTCAAAAGTTAAAATATTGTTCTTAATGACATCTAACCCTGATAGCCTCTTTGTAAAATAGGCTAAGGTTACAAGTTCCTGGCTAGGTAGGATCAATGCTCCTGAAGTCAGCTTGAAGAAGTTACAGAAGATGGACCTTCGCCCATCAACCCCCTCTAAGATCAAGAGTCCAGAGTCCGTTTTGGAAAAAACGAGGCAAAATAGATAAAAATAATTAATATTGTTAACAGGTGTGCAAGTGTGGAGACTGCATCTGTCAGAGGATGGTTACAAGACTAAGCCTTCTGTGTTTATTTACAAAAATATCTGGTTAAGAGAGAAAGTTGTTATTTTGGTAAATTGTCCTGGGCTATTGTCTAAACAGTCTTAAAAATCTACGGGGTCACAGCCTGCCAAGCCTATGTTATGTATCCAGTCTGTGTAGAAATTTGCAGCCCAGCACGAGGTGTGACAGTTCCTTGGAGTCAATGAGAAAGTTCGATGACAGCCTGACAGTCACCTAGAGGAAATCTACATCGTCACACAGACCACCTCCACCGTGGTAAAAGTAGACTGAACTCCTGCCTCATTCCATCACCTAAGACTGCTTCCCGGTTGAAGGTTGCTAAAACTAAGATCTTGTGAGACATTCTTTTGGGTGATATCCAGAAACCCTCTCTATTCCCACAGTGGATATTGGGGGCAAGGATAACACTGGCTTGCTTGCCTTAGGCACTTCAGTGCACAGTGACTGGAAATCTGCTCTTAAAGTCGCAGCTTAGTTTGGCACTGGTATGGTAATAACCTGAGTGTGTTATCAATGCAGGTAGTACCTTTGGGCCTTGTTTGCTTAATAAAAACTAGATTGGGGGCCATACTCATGGTACACAATACGTACGAATACTCTTCCGTGCATGTTTCTGACTCAGGAGTATGATATTCCCAAGATTGAGAATATGATCAAAACAGAGCGGGGAATGAGAGAACAAGAGTAACTATCTTGCTCAGGCAACGATTAACTTTATGCCTTTGTTCTAAGCCCTGCTGGCCACGATGTTTTAGAGAAGTGTCATTGTATTAAGAGGTATTATTATGTTGAAATTGACCAGAACCTGCACAGATTACGGAAAGAGGTTGTTTATACTGAAACCATTAGACCCTAACTACCCCCTCCCCCTACACACAGATGACCCATCCGGTTCTGTAACCCCCTGCGGATGCTAACCGCCCTGGAATGTTGCCCTTAGCCCCGAACCAATCAAATTTGTATTCACATGTAATTCTGTTTGAACACCTGGATAATGTATCTTTCTGTCACCTTGTGGTTTTTGCCTTTATAAACCCTGCTGGAATGTCGCTCGGGGTCTTCTCCCTCCTTCTGCTGTGTCAGAGTGTATGGGACGAGGCCCGAGCTTTGGCTTGTTCTAAATAAACCTTGCATTTTGCATTTCGAGTGTCTGAGTCTCTGGTGATCTCTGGTGGTCTTTGAGGAGTGGGCACTTCAGAAGGAAAAGCTGTAATATTCTTTTTTAAAAATATATATATATATATAGTAAAGATACTGTACAGAGTGGTTGCAGTTACATGAGCAAGGTAATGAGTACATTTCCTATTGAGCATTGTTACTCCCTCCTTTGTTTTTCCCCTACTATCTCTTCCCTCCCTACTTTCCTGACTCCCCCCCCCCCCAAAGTTGTAAAGTTCATTTTCAACATAGCATCTTGTACATCTCGTTGTTACAATGGGTCAACCTGTATCCTTACATCAGCATTTTGTTATTCCCCTTCCCATCCCCAAATTAGAAAAATGTATATACAGGATGCAGGACACCAGAATCAAATACAATGACAACAGGGGTTTTACCATGGGGGAAGAACATACAAAGAAACAAAAAAAAAAAATCTCCAATTAACCACCAGATAACCAGAAGTGCTTCTGTGGCTCAAAGTGGCAGAGCGCTAGCCTTGAGCAAAAGAGCTCAGGGACAGAGCCTAGGCCCTGAGTTTAAGCCCCACAACCAAAAAAGGCGGGGGGAAAGAAAAGAAAAAAGAAAGGGAGCCAAACTAGCCAAAGTAATATCCAAGGACAAGAGGAATCTAGAAAGGGTAATAGAGGAGGAGAATGACAAATACTAGACTACTAGATCGCAGGAACAACAGTAGTAGTGACACTATGGCTTATGCCATTCACATACCTCTTGTAAGCTTTCCCCCAGCATCATGACCCAGCCAGAATTTTGAGAAAGCTGGAGTCAGATGGAATGAACTTAAGGATAGAGTGAGAGAAGCCAGCTCACCTGTGAAGTACAAGAAATGAACAATATTTTCATCATAGAGGTCCTTCACTTCTTTGGTTAAGTTAATTCCTAGGTATTTTATTTTTTGTGGGGCTATTACAAATGGAGTTGCTTTCCTAATTTCAGCCACACTTTTCTCATTGTTGGCATACAGAAAAGCCATTGATTTTGGGGGGTTAATTTTATACCCTGCTACTTTGCCCAAGTTTTGAATCAGCTTGAGTAATTTGGGAGTGGAGTCTATGGGATTCTTTAAATATAAGATCATGTCATCTGCAAAGAGGGAGAGTTTTATTTCTTCTTTCCCTATTTGGATCCCCTTTATGTCTGCATCTTGTCTTATTGCTGTAGCTAGGCATTCTAATACTAGATTGAAGAGAAGTGGAGAGAGTGGACATCCTTGTCTTGTTCCTGAGTTAAGAGGAAATGGCTTTAGTTTTTCACCATTAAGTATAATGCTGGCTGTAGATGCTTTCACTATATTTGATGTAAGTATAACTTGTGGAGGAGATGGGGATAAACAAGTCATTTAAGGATACAGGTGGACCTGTTGCAACAATGAGAAGTACAAGGTCATGTCGAAAACGAGCTTTACAACGTTGGTGTGGGGGGGGAGGGGGGAGGACTGGGGTGGTAGGGGGGTAGGGGGGAGGTAGAGAAGGGATGTGAAGGGTAAACAAAGGAGGAGGTTGCAATGCTTGATAAGAAATGTATGCATTATCCTGCCCATGTGATTGTAACCCCTCTGTACAGTATGTTCACAAAAAAAATTAAATTAAATTTAAAAAAAAAAAAGAAATGAACAATAGCAGAAACTGTTGTGACATCTCCCGGTCTTCTCAACTCTCTTTTACCAAAGCTGTGTACCCACCCTCCAGCTTCTACATGTTTTGCTCAATCATAAATCTAAGATATTGAAATGATTGATGTTGGACATTAGAGATGCCTCACCTGATCCACTACTTGATTGCTCTACCCAAAGTCCCCAGAAATTTTCATCTCCACACAGAGAAGTTTGTCAGTTGCCAACTAGTGAGGAATCCAAAAGCTCAGGTGGCCTTGAGGAAAGGCATGATATCAAAGGGACACTTTACAGTCCAATTATTGCCACAGGAGCAGATGGGTGTGAAACGTTAGCAGACAATGTTCATCTGTTGGCTCCTTATTGTTCTTTATTATGCATATTATCCTTTACTGATTTTTCTAGAGAGTACTGGCCTAGTCAAGTACTAAATTCTTAATTCAGCTTCAGATTTTGAGATAGTAAGATCTATGACACACTTCCTTATCCTGTGTGAGACCATCCTATGCCATTAATTTTGCAGATCTAACAATGTGAGCTTCACATTTGGACAGACATTTAATCTCACTTCTTACTATTCTGTAAATTCCTGTGAATGCAGGAATATGGCTTACTAATCTCAGTTTCCTCATCTGCACAATGGCGATAATGACAATTATCCTCTTATATAAGTCAACAACTTTCATTGAGGATCTCAATTCTTTCTAATAGTTGTTGCAAGGATTATCACTTTAAATGGTAAGAGCACAAAAGTATTTCTGGTACATGGAAAGTGCTATATAAGAACTTGTTTGATAATGTTGTCACTGTTATTTTTGTAACTCTATTTATGGCACCAGAACTTGGCATAATATGTGTACATAAGAATTTTTTGGCTGAATAAGTGGACAGGAGGATGGGTAGGTGGATGGATGATTTTATCATTTAAAAATTTTAAAAATTCTATATCAGGGACTGGGAAGGTGGCTCAGTGGTAGAGCGCTTGCCTTGCATGCAGGAGGCCCTGGGTTTGATTCCTCAGCACCATATAAGCAAAAAGAAAAAAGCCAGAAGTGGCGCTGTGGCTCAAGTGGTAGAGCACTAGCCTTGAGCTGAAGAGCTGAGGGACAGTGCCCAGGCCTACAGTTCAGGCCTCACGACCGGACCAAATAAATAAATAAATAAATAATAACATTTTAAAAAATTCTATATCAAAGAAATAACCAAACATGTTTATTGTAAACTTATCCAAACTAGCAAAGACATGGAATCAGCCTAGGTGTTCAACAACAAATGAATGGATAAAGAAAATGCATCATATATACTCAGTGGAATATTAATCTGTTACCAAAAAAAAAAAGAATAGAGTCATATCATTTACAGCCAAATAAATAGAACAGGGGACATTATATTGCATTAAAGAAGCTAGACACATAAAGACAGGTATTGAGTGTTGTCTTTCATATGTGGAAGCTAAAGAAAGTTGGCCTGAGCCAGGTGCTAATGGTTCACACTTGTATTCTAGACACTCAGGAGGCTGAGATTCAGAGAAATGTAACTTGAAGCCAGCCCAAGTAGAGAAGTCTGTGAAGTTCCATCTCCAAAATAAACAGCAAAAAGTCAGGCAAGAAGCATGAATCAAGTGATAGCCAGCCAAGCAAGAAAGCTGACCAAGTGCAAGGCCCTGAGTTTAAACTCCAGTATCAGTAAGTACACAAGTAAATAACTAAAGAAAGGAAGAAAGACAGAAAAACAGAGTTGATCTGAATGAAGAATAGTAATAACTAAATGTTTGGAAGGCAAAAGGACAGTAAGGAAGAGGAAGTTGAAGTAGATCAGTGCAACTTTTCTTGTGCTTGTACCTGGGCCCTATCTCTGAGCTACAGCTCGACTTACAGCTTTTTTTGCCAGCCCTAGGGCTTGATCTAAGAGTCTAGGAGTTGCCCTTGAGCTTGTTTTGCCCTAGACTAGTGCTCTACCACTTGACCCACAGCTCTACTCCAGTTTTTTGGTGGTTAACTGGAGATAAGAATTGCATAGACTTTTCTGCCCAGACTATGGTCCTCAGATCTCAGCCTCCTGAGAAGCTAGGATTATAGGCATGAGTGAAATGTTTTTTGTTTTTTGCTTTTTAACAAGAAGGTACAAAAAAGTAACTGGCAGTATCAGAGGTAACGTCTATAAAGAATTTCAAATGAATTTTCAGATTAGAGAATTGTAAAACTAAACATCTTTAATGCAAGGAAAAATTTGGAAAGTGTGTTCTTTCAGCTCTGTGGCTTCTGATGAAATTTACCAGGGTCTGATGAGAAATAACTCACATAAGTAAAACTTAAAGGCGAAAGTGGAGATTACAAACCTGGGCCAAGTGTTGCAGACAGTGAGGTCAGAGCAGTTCCCAGGCCAACTCTGTAACTTCCCTTTCCTGAGCACAGCTTGAGCCATCCTCACCCACCCGTTGGTTTATGTTATTGGAAAAGTGTCTACTCAGGCTTTCTCTCTTTTAGCTTTCTCCTCGAAGTCTCAGCTTTATTACTCAGCACCTCCAAGACCACACAGTATGTTCCAAGAATAGATATCTCACATTTGAAAAAGAGGTGCCCTGTCCAGGCCTTGCACATTTTGTTTTGTTTTTTGATCTCCTTCCACAGAGTCACGCCATTGTCACAGCCTTTACCTTAACCTGAGATGAGTATTTTAAATGATTTCCAGATATTTTAGATCTATTTCCAAAGTCTGGTCCTTTTCCATCCTTCTAAGCAGGCCAAGTGGTTTTCTGAGCTTCCTAAACAAGAACTTTATGTAACATTTCCCCACCTGTTTTAAGGCTTCTGCAATCACTCTTTGGCAAGAGCTTAAAACAAACCTGTGAAGAAGTCCCAGTGAGAGTGTTGGGTAATGCCAGAACTCAAGCTCTCAACCCAGACCCTGTTTATTCAGCTGAGCCGTGGGCTTCCATGGAGCAGAAATAGGGCCATTGGAAGGGAAAACAAGCTTTTTCCTCCACAGCCCAGATCCAATGTCTGGAAAGAATGGGTCACTTTTCTAAGTGGAGACTATTTCAAGTGACCATACTTATACTTACCTGTGATTCCCATGATCCCTC